>NC_041387.1:463748910-463813622 GCF_002162155.2 Triticum dicoccoides | reverse complement strand
CTTCATCATAGAGAGGTGATGTGTATGGTAGAGGCCACCAACGATGCGGTGCGAGAGAGAAAATGCCCGTAGAGAGGGAAGAGAAGGTGCGTGCGCGTGAGAGGAGTCGACATCGAGAGAACGTGTTTATTCGAGAGACACCAAGGAAGACTACTATATATCGATGGTGCATGTAGGCGGGAATTAAACAAAGGGATGGTCTTATTGGTTTCGGGGATATAGGGGAAGAGTGAGAGGCGCGTGGGGGGGGTAGCTAGAAGGAGATTGTTAAGTGTGAGTGTGTGTTTTACCCATCCAGGCGGAAGTTATGTGCACAAAAGAGGAGAATGATTCGATGTGGCATTAGGATTGAGGGTAATTAACTACATATGGAGACATAGAGACCTTGAACGTGCATGTGTGAGAGGTATACATGTATACGTGGGATGTGTATGTGTGCACGCGCGCATGATCGAGATAAAAGAAAGAAGACACAAGTCATAAGATCAACGCCATGGGAGAGACGGATCGGTATGACAATATGGATGCATGTGAGAATGCAGGGAAGAAGGCCCGACAATTGAGCATGTGTTTTTGTCTTTAAGAGATAGTGGCGTGGGCTGGATCATGCATCTATAGCGAGCAAAGGGGGTGAAGCGCAACGATTGTGCAAAAGAGATCAACCTATAAATGCATATGTATGGAGAGACATATATAGTGTGGGTGATAGGAAGCAAGACTCCGTGCGAGAAAGAAATGTTGACGGAGAAACTACAGATAGATACAAAGATGGAGATGCTAGCTAGAGGGACATCCGTTAGTTTGGGTGTTGGAGATGACCGTCGGGTGGTTCAAAGGGTGAAGTTATATATGTGTGTGAGAGGGCACTTGACTGCATGTAGAGAGAAACATATGTAGTGTGCGTGATAGGAATCAAGAGTGAGGGCAAGAAAGAAGGTTGATGGACAAACATATAAATAGAAAGATAAAGATGCTAGCTAGTGTGCGTTAGAGATAGGAGTCGAGTGGATCAGAAGGCTGGGTTATGTGTGTGGGTGTGAGAGAGATAGAGAGAGGGTGCATGTGAGTCACATACAAACAGATATCAGAGAGAAATGAGATCCAGAGAGACGGAGTTTTGTGTCTGCGAGAGAGAAAGATATTTCACAATGAGAGTGATAGCTAGAGAGACATATGAGGGAACGCAAGATATCTCTAGGGAGAGAGGGTGTGTGTGAGCGACATACAAGAGAACAATGGAGAAATATGAGACCCTGGGAGACAGAGTTTGTGTTTGTGTGTGAGAAAGAGATATTGAAGAGGAAGAGTTGTAGGTTCTCATATCTAAGGAGCGAAAGACATCTCTGTATGAGGGGTGTGCAAGTGGTACACATGGGAATAGTAGAGAGAAATGAGACCCCGGTAGACAAAGTTTTGTGTTTTTGTGAGAGAAAGAGATTCCACATGGAGAATCATAGTTAGAGACACATAGCAGGGAGCGAGATATACTTAGAGAGAGATAGAGTGATGAAGGTCGAGGGAGAGAGTACCGTCAGTGTGTTACGAAGATAAAAGATCATTGTCGACGTACAGGTAGCACGAGAGATACCTGAGAGACGATGAACGCGTATAGGTCCAGAGAGATAGTCCTATATAAGCATGAGTGATAGCTATATGAGACGAATATCTGGATTAAAGGGGATTCAAATATTTAAACTGGAGATCACGACATCGATAATATCATAACGCAAATTGGTGTATCAAACATGCATATTCATTTGAATTTGGGCACACGTGTAATGTTATATAGTTTATCAATATTGATGATCCATAGATTCTTCAATTACAAACAATGCATGGTTTATATGCAATTAATGTCTAAACAGGATTACACTATATGTTGCGTGTGTAAAACACATTATACATGTTTGAGAAGTTAAAAAAACCCGCATGAAACACACATTAATTGGAGACAGTTAGCGAGGAATGCATACATTGGATTTCAACATAAAGTGGTTTCAAATATTTGAAAATCCAAATTGATGGATACAACCTTATGAATCTGAGATCATGCCATTTGTAAACCATATTTATGTATAAATGGTGTTGTGCTTTTGAAAGTATATATAAAAAATGATGTATATAGAATGTAATTCCAATTGAAAATGGATCCCGCCCGAAAAAATATAGTAGAATACAAACGGGATTCGAATTGAGTTGGCACGGTAAACATGCACTCTGCAAAATTTGAACGAAGCGGGGAAAGTCGCAGTAACTGCCCGAAACCAAAATCTGCGAGATGGAAATCACTACTGCCTATCCCTGCCACGCAAAGCCTATCTGCTGGATTTCTATAGGTTTCGATAGGGGTAGGTTTGTAATTTCACCCAAACGTGACATAACCGCCTCTCACGCGGATTCATACATGGTGGGTGCCAAAACATAGTGTGCCCTCAGCCGAAATCGACTCCCTCCCTGATTCATATTCATACACGGTGGGCGCCAAAAACAAACTCTCGTCGGCAAATATTCGGTGTATGCGAGATTACCGTCCTATCCCCAACCGACTAATGTTGCTGTGATGTAGTAGAAATTTGAAAGGGGGGCTAAGTTTGTAAATTTCCTAACGCGCCCTGAATACAGGTTCCCCCCTTCCTCTCTACCTCCCTTTTCCCCATTCGTATTCCGTGGGCGCCAAAACACCCTCTCCACCCCACCCTCCTCCGTCCGCTGCTGTCCACCACCCCATCCACCGCCGTCCTCCTCCACCATGCCGGAGCTGATACCCCGACGTCGCCATCCATTACAAGAGATCGACCTCTCTCATCCACGCCTTCGGACCGGGATCCTTGCATCCCTTCCTCTCGCTTCATCCCCGCCGTCGTCCACCTTGCCGGCACCGCTCCTATGACCGTCTCGTCCACCGCGCCCCGCCGCCACAGTCTACCCTCCTAGATATGCTTCCACACCGCCGACAGCCATGGCTACCGCAGCACCGTCAAATTCTCAGCAGATGCGTACACGGCACCGCACCAGAGGCGGTACTCTTTCGTATCTGCTCAACTTATTTATCGCAGCAAGAAAATAGATCGCCACTGCTTTACTCTGATTTCTTGTCTTGGTTGCAAAGTTGCCTTTGTCCGGTTTGCACCTTCAGATCCGCCATGGCACTCTCAACACTATACTCCCAATGCTTATGGTTTTCCCCTTTTATATTCCACACTAGTTAAATCACAGTAGACTAAATTTCAAAATTGGGTCAGTCGATTTTTCAGAGCTCGCCGGAGTTCGCCGGTGCAATCCAAGGGGCTCAGGTGGTTGTGGGGCCTCGCCGAATGAAGAAAACTCGATGCGGGTGGGGGGTGGGTGAGGGAGTTCCGGACTAGGGGGTGTCCAGATAGCCGAACTATCGTGATCGGCCGGACTCCAAGACTATGAAGATACAAGATCGAAGACTTCGTCCCGTGTCCGGATGGGACTTTCCTTGGCGTGGAAGGCAAGCTTGGCGATACGGATATGTAGATCTCCTACCATTGTAACCGACTCTGTGTAACCCTAGCCCTCTCCGGTGTCTATATAAACCGGATGGCTTTAGTCCATAGGACGAACAACAATCATACCATAGGCTAGCTTCTAGGGTTTAGCCTCCTTGATCTCATGGTAGATCTACTCTTGTAACACACATCATCAATATTAATCAAGAAGGACGTAGGGTTTTACCTCCATCAAGAGGGCCCGAACCTGGGTAAAACATCATGTCCCTTGTCTCCTGTTACCATCCGCCTAGATGCACAGTTCGGGACCCCCTACCCGAGATCCGCCGGTTTTGACGCCGACATTGGTGCTTTCATTGAGAGTTCCTCTATGTCGTCACCGATAGGCTCGATGGCTTCTTCGACCATCATCAACGACGCAGTCCAGGGTGAGACCTTTCTCCCCGGACAGGTCTTCGTATTCGGCGGCTTTGCACTGCGGGCTAATTCGCTTGGCCATCTGGACCAGATCGAAAGCTACGCCCCTGGCCGTCAGGTCAGATTTGGAAGTTTGAACTTCACGGCTAACATCCGCGGGGACTTGATCCTCGATGGATTTGAGCCACAGCCGAGCGTGCCGCACTGTCACGGCGAGCATGATTTAGCTCTGCAGCCGGACAGTACCCTGGAGGCTGCACTCGAACCCGCTCCGATCTTCAATTCGGAGCCGGCTGCGCAGATCGAGGACGGATGGCTAGACACCGCCTCGGGGGCTGCAACCTCTACGGCGATAGAGCCGAACACTGACTTTGTCCCTCATAAAGCTCGTGACTCCGAGGTGCCGTACTCCTCGTCGGACTCCGAACCTCCCGCGCCCCCTCCGATCGAATCCGATTGGGCGCCGATCATGGAGTTCACCGCAACAGACATCTTTCAACGCTCACCTTTCGGCGACATCTTGAGTTCGCTAAAGCATCTCTCGTTATCAGGAGAGCCCTGGCCGGACTGCGGCCAGGACAGTTGGGATGCGGACAACAAAGAAATTCAAAGCCCACCCACCACCCAATTAGTAGCCACTGTCGACGACCTAACCGACATGCTAAACTATGACTCCGAAGACATCGACGGTATGGACGACGATGCCGGAGACGACCAAGAACCAGCGCCTACCGGGCACGGGAAAGCCACCCCAACTCACGATGTATACATGGTGGATACACCAAAAGGAAGCGATAATGAGGAAAAACGGGACGTGGCGAAGGATAACTCCCCCAACAAACAACCAAAACAACGACGCAAGCACCGCCCGAAGACCGGCCTCGATAAAAACAGCACCCATACGGACCCAGCCCTAGAGCAGGGAGAAGCAGTGGACGACGCACATGTCACCAAGCAGCCAGCCGGACATGAACTGGCGAAGATGATCTCACATCACCAGAGCATACGAATCTTCATAAAAGGCTCGTCGCCACTGCAAGAAGGTTGAAGAAGCAAAAGCGGAAGCTCAAAACAGCGGAGGACGCACTCGGAATGAGATGGATCAAAGTACTCAACAGCGCAAATAAACATGGCGCTAGTCACCAGACAAAGAGCTACCCGAAGCGCAAGCTGTTGCCCGAATTTGACGAGGAGGCCTTAGAGCCCCCGCAGTCAAAAAAGAAAGAAGCCGCCTGGCCGGATAGACAACCAGATGACAGGCCAAGAGCAACAATGGGCGCCGCACACAAGCCGGCACATGATCAGCATAAAGATCCTCGGAAAAAGGACGACCCAGTCAGATCTATTTATGGGCCAAAAAAGAAGACCCCAGGAAGCAACATAACCCGCCGAGCATTTGAAGACAACGGCACACCCAAATACAGGGGCGCCGCACACCCACTATGTTTCACCGACGAGGTACTGGATCATGGATTTCCAGCGGGATTCAAACCCGTAAACATAGAGGCATATGACGGAACAACAGACCCCGGAGTCTGTATTGAGGTTTACATCCTACACATACATATGGCCAGAGGAGACGATCTCCATGCCATAAAATACCTACCCCTCAAGCTCAAAGGGCCAGCTCGGCATTGGCTTAAAAGCCTCCCAGAAAATACCATTGGAAGTTGGGAAGAGCTTGAGGATGCATTTCGAGCAAATTTTTAGAGGACCTATGTCCGCCCTCCGGATGCAGACGATTTAAGTCACATAACTCAACAGCCCGGAGAGTCAGCACGCAAATTCTGGAACAGGTTCCTCACTAAAAAGAACCAAATAGTCGACTGTCCGGACGCTGAAGCCTTAGCAGCCTTTAAACACAACGTCCGAGACGAATGGCTTGCCAGACACCTCGGCCAGGAAAAACCAAGAACAATGGCCGCACTAACAAGCCTCATGACCCGCTTTTGCGCGGGGGAAGACAGCTGGCTGGCTAGATGCAGCACCAGCGACCCGAGTACATCCAAAGTCAGGGATGGAAATGGGAAATCATGACACAGAAAAGATCAGCGCCGGAATAAGGAAAATGGCCCGAATAGTACGGCGGTCAATGCCGGATTCAAAAGCTCTCGGCCGAACAACAAAACACTGCCCCTCAAGGACAACAGTGACGAGCTATCCAACCTAAACAAGATTCTGGATAGACTATGTCAAATACATGGTACCTCCGGGAAGCCTGCAAACCATACCCACAGAGATTGTTGGGTCTTCAAACAGTCTGGATGACTTAACGCCGAACACAAGGGGCTCGACACACCAAGCGAAAGTTACGGAACCCAAAAGCAGCACTCCGGGAATCAGAAGACTTTCCCACTAGAAGTCAAAACAGTGAACTCACTTCATGTGATAACACGAAAACACAGCGCGGCACATGCAATACCAGGACACCGCCCGCAGAATGGGGATAGACCCTACCAAAATTTGCCATAGCAGTACTTCCTTCAAAGGAGTGACGCCAGGCCTTTAAGCCAATTATACAGGCTCTGTACCACTAGAGGTTGTGTTCGGTTCATCCGACAACCTCCGTCGCGAAAAGCTCACTCTCCATCGCCCCATTCAAACGGTAGCCCTTAAGCACTACTGGGGCGCGCAGCTTTCGCCAGCCCTAATGCAATACCACATTACGCATTTTTTACGCTTAAAAATGCCCGGTCAACGTGGCATAATTTCATTAAAAAGTAACTCCGAGTGTTCATCGACCACGGAGAACGTGAGACTACCTCGACAGCCACACACTAATCAGACCTTGCGGGTCAAAGCCCCTAAAAACAGGTCATTCAGACCTCAGACATGGTTAGGCGAGTCCGGCGTAACTAAACAAGGGGCTTCCCAGCCGCATATCCCCTTTATAAGGGGCCGGGTGTATAAATGATGAGAGCCAATAAAGCTCAACTTTCTTCATTTTATTCTATTTTAATACAACTTCTGCATGATTTTTCTTGGAAACTAAGTCCTTCTCTTTTACAGATGAAGCACGTGCTACACCCGTCCAGGATACAGCACAACGGAGACACAGGTGCAGACGTGCAGCAGGGACCCGTTGCAAGGATTCTTTTCAGATTAAGACCTTGCGTAAACCTTTCTTACTGTCTCTTGTTGATACACATCCACCGGTTTCCCACCATAGCCGAGGAGGCTGGCGTTTTGGCATCGGCCGTTTCAGAAGTTCCCGCCTGTACCTGGACATAAGGGGCTTAGGGCAATTGTTCTGCCCGGTATCATAAAGACCGAACAACTCACGGAGTGTTCGGCATCTCGAGTTAGGCCTTATATGCATCAGCTCCGAATCATGTCTTTGGTCAAATGTTGGATTTGCCCGGTTCCTGTGTTTTGCTGCCTTATGTTCCACATCATCGGCTAACGCGGCACCAGGAGAACTACTGCGATTGTGCCCCGGTTCAGCCGGGCGAGCACCTCAGTAGAGAAAGCCGAAAACTGACTGTCATGATATAGCGAGAGACTGGTCAACCACTCGATCGACCATTGGAATGTTTAGAATTCCTCCGCTTTGACGAAGGACCGCTTCTCGGTCAAGCACATACGTGCCCCGAGTTCGGGGAAGAGCGGTGCCACCAGGGGCTATATAGTAGCCCCACATTCGAGCTCCTATGGCTAAGTGAAAGTGATAAAGCATTATAGTCCGGTTGCCTAGTTTGCTACGCTATCACCTCCTTAAAAGGACCAAGACATTGGATTAAGTGTGAAAAAGCGCTTTTCTTTTCGCAAACACCCCCGCACCATGTGCGTGGGGGCTGAAGCCAAAGACTGCCATCTTTCAGATTATACATACATATACGGCCGCACAGGAGATAGTTCAATACTTGAACACACAAGTATAAAAAGCTATTGCATTATAAACATGATCTCAGAAATCATACATGTCATTCAAACATAACATCTTTCGAGCACTGCGACTCTATTAAACGAGCGCCCTGCAGGACTTCCTCAAAATAGTGCTCGGTGGGGAATCAGCTTTTGTCCGAACCCCGGGATGCAACAACAGTGGCATCCATCTCCGCCCAGTATGTCTTACCACGGGCGAGAGCCATCCGTGCACCTTCTATGCATGCCGACCGCTTCATCGCCCCAATACGCGGCACCGCCCCAAGGAATTGCTGCAACAAGCCAAAATAACTCTTCGGCTTGGGCCTTTTCGGCCACAGATGAGCGACCACATCCGTCATGGCAAGTCCGGACAATCTATTCATCTCAGCCCACTCAACCAGCCGATCACTCAACGGAAGTGGACCCTCCGGACTATGGAATTGAGACCAGAAAAGCTCTTCCATTTCGTGATCCTTCTGGCTTCGAAAGTGCGCGACTGCGTCCGCCGCACTCGCCGCCAAGTCCAGATAAGGATCCTCCGCACCGTACAATCGGCCCAGCTGACCATACTTCGGATCCGTGAACTTCCTACGCAGCATAAAGGGCTTTCCAGCCACAATGTCTCCGACCTAACACAGTTCCTCCTTCATAGCCCGCATTGCACTACGGGCATACTTGGCTTCGGCGTCGGCCTTCTTCAGGTCCTCTTTCTCCGCTCGGCGTTCTCCTTCAAGAACCTCCTGGCGGTCGGTAGCAACTTTTAATTTTGCGGCCATTCCGGCCATCTCCTCCCTACTTCGGTAGTGAGCAGCCTTCTCGGCTTCTAGCTCTTCCACTGCCTTCGAGGCAGCCGCCTCGCTTTTTCTGGCTTGCTCCTTGGCCCGAGCAAGTTCTGCTCGAAGGCCTTCCACAGCAGCAGCACTATCTGCATCAAGCATACAAATTGTAAGGAAAGGGCGTCAGCTCCCTTACTAGGCGACCACAGAGCAACCACATACCTTGTGACTCATCAAGTCGTTTATTGACCAGCGAGATGTCCACATCCGCAACGTCGAGTTGCCTCTTCAGCTCGGCAAATCCATCAGTTCGGCTGGCCACCGAATGTTCCGCCACCTGCATAGGAAAGGCGACAATCTATAACTGGGATTATGATCCTCGGCATGCTGTCGCTTTCAACAGCATACCAAGTCTCAGGGGCTACTATCTATACAGGGCGCACTTTATGTGCAAAACTGTCAAAAGGTATGTCATTTTTGCGTACCTCAAACCCCGTCAACAAACTTCCGACGGCCTCATACAACCCGCTTTCGGCGGATGAGATCCTCTCAATCACCCTACCCATTAATGTGCGGTGATATTCTGAGATAGACGCCCTCCTGAGCAAATCCTGCAGCTCCACCGACCGTACTCCAATGGGTGCCGAACTCTCCGGCCCTGCCGGACTCGGGGAGACCCTCCGTGACGACACCTCAGGGTCGCCCGCCCCGCACGACGGGGTGGAAGATGGAGGCGTTTCGCTCTCCATCATCTCCGGACGAAGGTCTCCCGACGATGAGCTGTGTTGAGATGGGCTGAGATCCGAACTACAAGGTGAAAACTTTGGTTACCCTTAGAAATTAAATAGGGATGTCCACTATTATAAAATTCCCCCTTTTCACTTACGGCTCGCTAGAGGGTTGATTCCTCCGAGGAGACAGTACGGTCGGGGCTCTTCCCGGCACAGGACCTTCCGGTACAGATTTCTTTCCCCGCTTTGAGGCCTTGGCCTCCGGGTCTTCGAAAGCGGTCCTCTTCTCCCCCTAGAAGGAGGGACTCTCGATTCCTCCCTTACTGAAAGCCTCCATGGCTGAGGTGGTAGTTCCCCTGTGCCCTTCTTCGCCCTCCTCCGAAGGTGTAACCTCTAACTTTTTGATTAACACGGGATCATGCGTGGTCTCAAGGAGGGGGGCCGGACACCATATCAGTTTTGCTTGCGCTATCCACTCCTGTCCAAGGGATAGCTGGTTAAAAGGCAAACCCACAGTAAATGAATGGACGATGTGTCCGGACACAGGGCTACTTACTTGAGTATCCGGGCGATTGCAGCTTAGGCCAGCATCCTCGGTCAATTCCGGACGCATCTCTTGCGATCCGAAGAACAGTTTGTACATCTCCGCGGGTGTCAAACCCATGAAGTGTTGAAGAGCTCGTGGCCCCTCCGGATTAAATTCCCACAGGCGGAGGGGGCGACGTTTGCAGGGCAGTAGGCGCCGGATCAACATAACCTGTACCACTACGGCCATATTGATCTCCCTTTCTTGGAGGCCTCGAATCCGGTCCTGCAACAGGGGAACGTCCTTGGACGGCCCCCAGTCACGCCCCTTGTTGACCCATGACGTCAGCCGCTGTGGAGGGCCCGAGCGGAAGACGGGTGGCAGCCTCTGCCTGCTGCCCCTGGGAGCGGTGATATAGAACCACTCCTGTTGCCACAAGCCGAGCTCCTCCTGAAAAGAGCCCTCGGGCCATGGAGCATCGGCCCTCTTACTTATAACCGCCCCGCCGCACTCTGCCTGACGCCCCTCAATCATCTTCGGCTCCATGTTGAAGGTTTTGAGCCACAAGCCGAAGTGAGGGGTAGTGCGGAGGAAGGCTTCGCAGACGACAATGAATGATGAGATGTGGAGGATGGACTCCGGAGCCAAGTCATGGAATTCCAGCCCATAGTAAAACATGAGCCCCCTCACGAAGGGATCCGTCGGTAATCCTAAACCCCGACGGAGGTGAGACACGAACACGACGCTCTCGCCAAGCTCGGGAGTAGGAATAACTTGCCCTCGGGCAGGCAGCCTATGCGAAATCTCGTAGGTTAAGTACCTGGCGTCTCTTAGCTTTAGCACGTCCTCTTCTGTGACGGAGGAGGGCATCCACCGGCCTCGTAGGTCGGGGCCGGACATTGTCGAAGATCGAAGGTACCCGAATATGGAGCCCTGGGTGTTGGAACTCGGGGCAAGGGGCGGATTCAATAGAGGATTGAAGGAAAAGAACGGGCCTTGGTCTCATTATAAAGAGGAAGAATACCAAGAGCCGTCCCCGTGACCGTTTGGAACCCGCCTTCGATGGAGGGGGCATGACAACGGGCGCGGTTGGGTTACCCACGTACGTATTGATGGGAATCCCGGAATAAGGGGAACACGATCTCTGCTTCGACAAGACGTGCCATGGAAACCGCCTCGCTAAACGCGCTGAGGTGATACAATAAAAACAATTCCAGTAAAGGCTTGGTAATGGTGTGACGCCACGCCACAAAATACGTCAGCAGATTGAACTTGTGTAATATTATTCTCTCTATGGTGGTACGTGGAATTTATTTTTGCAGAGCCGGACACTATCCTGGTGTTTTCACAATCTTCTATAAATTATTCGGAGGAAGAACCCGCCTTGCAATGCCGAAGACAACATGCGCGCCGGACTCGTCGTTATTGAAGCCTGGTTCAGGGGCTACTGAGGGAGTTCCGGACTAGGCGGTGTCCGGATAGCCGAACTATCGTGATCGGCCGGACTCCAAGACTATGAAGATACAAGATTGAAGACTTCGTCCCGTATCCGGATGGGACTTTCCTTGGCGTGGAAGGCAAGCTTGGCGATACAGATATGTAGATCTCCTACCATTGTAACCGACTCTGAATATACTCAAGATGAAGGTGTTGCCGGTCTAGCACTTGTGTCAACCAACTCCTATGACATATTTAACTCACCAAATGAAGGAATTGGAAGATGCTTCATGGCCAAAGGTCCAAAGGTAACACATCCCGAGTATGTTGATTTCAATAGTGATGAAGATGACTTGCTAGGTGATGATGATTTACTTGTTGACAACTCTAGTGATGAATACTATGATGAAACGTCAATTAATCATGCTAATCAAGATAAAACGAATGACAATGATAAGGAGAAGATTGAGCTTCTAACTAAAGAACTAAACACTCTTAAGTTAGCTCATGAAACTATCTTCGAAGATCATCGAGAACTTTTAAGGGCTCATGAGAAGTTACGCTTTGAAGAGCTCAATCTTGAGCAAGAGCATGATTTCTTAAAAGCAATCAATGATGATCTCCGTAAGAAATGTTCTTCTTACATTGCCAAGCGTTTACTCTTATCTACTTACATGCCTCAAGTCAAATCTAGTAACAAGTAAAAGAAAGATCCTTCATCTAGTAGTAACACCAATTATGCTAAATCAAATATTGTTACTTCTAGTAGTTCTCTTGATTCCACTAATGATTCTCTTAGCCAAGTTACGCTTGAGCAAGAAAATAGCTTATTGAAGGGAATTATAGAGAAAGGTGTATACAAGAGCCTTGCCGGGAGTAAGCAATTCGAGGAAATTGTACGCAAGCAAGAAAGGCACCGGAAGAATCAAGGTGTTGGTTTTGAACGAAAGTTCAATGCCAATGGAGTTGAGTGGGAAGAAGATTAATACCCCAAGACGAAGTTTGTCCCTCAACAAGACAAGTATGATCCTACTTCCTTCAAGGGAACACAAGTACAAGATGATCTTCCACCACAAGACCACAAGAACAAAGGCAAGGACAAGCTTCAAGAGGAGATTGATGCATTTGAAGAAGCACCTAAGGCCTTGGTCAAGTGGGTTCCCAAGACTGCGTCAAGTTCTACTTCATCAAGTACGACTACAACTCCAAGGATTCCCGTCAAGATGATGTGGATCCCGAAACAGAAGAACTAGAGAGTTCTTGAGTGTGACTCCGCCAACATTCTTCACTCATATAATTATGGCAAGGACAAGTGCAATCAACTTCCACATCTTGCACTAGTTCAAGGAGTCACAAACCCTCATGTTGGTAAGGCAAGGGACAAGGTAACCTAATGATTTCATGGACATCATCTTGTGTGTGCATCACTCTATGTCTATGGATATACTTGTTTGTTCCTTGTGGGACTAACCCATGTAGGTATGTTGAAAGTGCAACTCACTCCAAAGGATTGCTCCAAATGATCTACATCAACATTGAGCATCCACATCTTCAACACCTACATGAAGTCATCATCGACAAAACACAAGGTTAGTTCATCCCTATAAAAGGGGATCTCACATCTAGGGGGAGCTTAACTCTAAGAATTGAGTCAAAGCAACTCCAATGGTGTGAACACATCAATGCATTATGTAAAAGTGGTAACCCCACTTGAGCTTAAACAATGAGTATGACCTATGATCAAATGTTCTCATTTGACTCCTAAGTCAATATACTCATATATAGATGACCTAGTCATCGCCAATTGTGTGATAGATGCTAGAATTAGTTGTGCATGCTTTGCCACATATTTCATTTGCCATTCTATTGTGTGAGCATGTTGGTTGCATACTTTGCTCATTCGAGGACATCCACTTGTTGCTTTGATTGTTTGGGTTCTTTTCTTTTTGCCAAATGGATGGACAAGAATGCCTAAGAACCTTCTCTAGCTATCTATGCTTTTCTCGTCTCAAACTCTATTCATGCTACATCACAAAATTTGACCAAGTCAGATTCGAACCACTTTGTGTGAGGAGCACTTGGAGTCCCCGATTCGTCAGAGACTTAAGCTTCCAAAACTTCTTTGTGATTCTCGGTCTGACCGATTCCTCCATTTCGGTCCCACTGAGATCACTAAGTCGATCTAGGTTTTCAATCTCGGTGCAACCGATTTGAACTTTTCGGTCCCACCGACTTGCTGTAACTGTACACAGTTATGCATCTCAGTGCCACCGAGTTGTTCCACTCGGTCACACCGACAGGGTTGGGCTATATATACTCACGGGCAAAATTTTGGAAATTTCTCCAAACCCCTTCGCCCGCGCGTTGCTCGCTCTGCCTCCAGGGTCTCTGGATCGTCTCCTCGTTGCCAGCCGCCTCCTATCGCTGGTCTCCGCCGCCATCAATGGAATTCACCCCCGCTGTTGCCGCCGTAGTGAGTTCATCGCCAAGCTAGGGTATGGACTCGATCATAGTGCTATCCTCGTCTGATTCCTAGCACATTGTGTTCATTATGTATCTTGCCACGATTGAAACACTCCTATCCAGTCAATACAATCCTTAGAATAGGTGCGATTTGAGAATTTAGGGTTAGGTTTCCGCCGAAACCATCTCGGACCCACCGAGTTGAAAAACTCGGTCTCACCGATTTGGCTAACGCCATCGCACTAGTAACTCTCGGTCTGACCGAGAATTACAAATCGGTGTGACCGATTTTAGAACTTTGTGAAACCCTAGCAGTCTCGGTGCCACCGAACTGTGACTCAGTCCCACCGAGTTTACCAGTTTAGGTTCCAAAGCTGCTTCGGTATCACCGAGTTTGAAAATCGGTTGATCCGAAATGCTTTCTGTGGAAAACTAAAACTGAGTTTTTGAATCATTCTTTTGCAAAAATCTCTGCATTTTGTAATGCTCATCCATTCTATCTCATCTATAACTATTCATAGGGTCAGTAGTCAGTGATTTGCAGCATGTCAGACCAAAGTGACAGCTAGAACAAGTCAGAAGAGCAGATTCACAAGAGTGAGGGCACTAGTCCCTCTAGCAGCTCAGATGAAGGGAGCAGAAGCACCCCAAGCAATCTGCCTAAAGCTGCCACCAGGACAAGGAAGAAGAGAACCTCAGAATCTGAGGATGAGGATTATATGGCAGAAGAAGATGAGGCTACTTCCAAGAAAGTAGAGCTCAAGAAGAAGTACATCTCAACTGTAGTAAAGCCAGGCATGAAAATGAAAAGGCCTGCAGGTAGAAAACCAATGTCCAAAGCCAGAGTTTCCACTCAAATACCTGAAAAGCCTGATCTCAAAGAGCCTGATGCGGCAGAAGGAAAGAAAAGGAAAGAAAGGGTCAAAAAGACCATGGCCAGAGTTGTTGGGCAACCTTCCATGATGGAAGAAGAAGAAGAGGTTGCTGCACCAGCACCCAAGGCACAAAAGCTGATGGGTGATGCTATAAAATCAGGGGCTGCAACATCAAAGCCCAAAGAAGCACCCAAAGCTGCCCCAAGCCCAAGATTGCACGAAAGAGGAATACCAGGAGTATTCCAGCTGCTGAGAAGAACAAGGCCCCAGTGCCTGAAGTTGCTAATGAGGAAGAGGATGAAGGACAAGTCCTGAGGAAGCTAAAGCCCAAGATTCCAGACCACAATGATGCTCATCCTATGGCTGAGGACATGAATATCAGGAGAGACTCAGGGTTGAGGCTATGGAGAATTACAGATCCATATGCCACCAGGAGAAGGACTGCTGTTGATTACAGGTTCCATACAAAGGAACAACAGGACTTCTATGAGACAATCTTGTTAGACAAGAAGCCCATAGTGTGTGATATGAGGTGGGTCGACTGGACCTACATGGAAGAAAATGAAGAACACTATCCTGGAGTGCAAGACAGTTTTGTTGCTTGTGGAGTTGCAGATTTTGTTGGGCAAAAGCTCACCAACTGGAATGATGAACTCATTATGCAATTCTACTCCACAGCACACTTCTATCCAGATGGAAGGATAGTTTGGATGTCAAAAGGCACAAGGTACCAGTCAACCATAGAGGAATGGGCTAGTCGGATCAATGCCCCCAAGGAGAGTGAAGATGACTTGGATGTCTATGCCAAGAAGAAAATGGGACACAATACTATGTCACATATGTACAAGGAGATCCCAAACAAAGCTCTTGATACTTTCAAGTTTGGGTCAGTCCATTTTCTTCTGTCAGGGCTGCCAACGATCAACTGTATCCTAAGGCACACTCTTTTGCCCAAGTCAGGTGACCACAACATGATTAGAGGGCATGATATCAACTTGCTGCACTTGTTTGATGTGCCACAGAAATTCAAGGTCATGAGCCTTATGGTTGAGACCATTAAGAGGACTGCAGCAGACCAGAAGAGAAGTTGTGGATATGCCCCACAAATTCAGGAGTTGATTAACTCAAAGATGGGCACAGGAAAATATCTATTGGATAAGGAACACTTTGCTCTTTATCCAGACTTTGAGGACAATCAAGTTGTAATGAACAAGAATGAACCATCATCAGTGCAAGCTCAAGAGAAGAAGGAGAAAGCAAAGAGAGAGAAGGCTGCCAAGATGCCAACTCAAGAGGAGGCATCTGAGTACTTTTTGAAGAACAAGCAGGAGCAGCTTGGTTACTTGATAGCATCAACACTGAGGATTGAGAAAGGGTTGGCCACCCTAACTCAAAACCAGGAGAGCTTGGAAAGAATCATGGAACAAAAATTCTATGATCTAGATGCCAAAGTAACTGAGATTCAGTCAGTTGTGGAGCAGCTTCAGGAAGACATGCAGGAGAGGAAGGGCAGGACAACCACTAATGCATTTGCCAGAGTGCCTAGAGCTCAGAGGTCAGCTGCAGTGCCTGTGACAGACACTAGAGCCACATCATCTGCACCAGCAACTGCTCCTACAGCTCCAGTGCAACCAGCTCCAGCACCAACTCCTCCAGCTCCATCTACATCAACTGAAGCCTTCGTTCTTGGACTTCTCCGGGCACCACCACCTGAAGATCAAGCCTGAGAGTCGATCTAGCACTATGCATTTTCTATGAACTTTTTGGTAACTTCTTGCCAAAGGGGGAGAAAAATGTATAGATCATAGGCTTCAAGAGAGAGAGAATTGCTTTTGTTCTCTCTTGCTTTGGTGGTTAAACTTTGTTTACTTTTGATTGCTTGAGATACTTTGCTACTATCTGTGAGACATTGATGATCATGTGTTTGATCATAAGCTACACTTATGCCTGTTTGATGATATTATCTTATCTATCCTCATATGATCATTCACTTTGCCTGGTGATGAGTGCATGTATTCAATCTTTATTATTTTGAGTGCTCCACCAAGATGTATGTGACATGGAAGAGTAATCCATGAGCCTAATTCCTTGTGCATTTGCAGTCCAAAGCAAATCTTAAACTATGCACAAATTTAGGGGGAGCTCTTGCTTATCACATACTTCTCAAAGCGACGATGTTTTTCAATCTTATTATCATTTGTCGAAGCTTTGATATATATGTTGTCATCAATTACCAAAAGGGGGAGATTGAAAGTGCAACTATCCCTAGGTGGTTTTGGTAATTCATAACAACATATAGCTCATTGAGCTAATGCTATTCCAAGACTATTATTTCAGGAAAGCTCAATGAATGGCATGGCATGGATGATGAAAGTGGATCCCTCAAAATATCAAGGACAAAGGATTGGCTCAAGCTCAGAAGCTCAAGACTCTTCATTTTACATTTTAGTGATCCAAGATCACATTGAGTCTATAGGAAAAGCCAATACTATCAAGGAGGGATGAGGTGTTGCTTAATGAGCCTCTTGCTTCAAGTGCTTGGTGATATGCTCCAAATACCTTCAACTACTTTCTCACATCCTCATATGACATAAACCAAAAGTCAAAATAGGTCACACCGATTCTTTCTATCCGGCACCACCGAGTTCAAATGTCATAGCCACTGCCACAAACCCAGTTAAATCGGTCTTACCGATAGGAACCTCAGTCTCACCAAGATGGGATTGTAATCTCTCTATTTCCGTCCGTAACGTTTCGGTCTAACCGAAGTGAGAGATCGGTCCCACCGAGATTGCAATGTAAACTCTCTGTTTCCCTTTTGTAACATTTCGGTCTCACCGAAAAGAGCAAATCGGTCCCACCGAGTTTACCTAACCAACTCTCTAGTTAGCTAATTACCAAAATCGGTCTCACCAAGTCTGTGTAATCGGTCCCACCGAGATTACGTTATGCCCTAACCCTAACCATATCGGTCCTACCGAGTTGCATGTCGGTCCCACCGAAAATCCTAACGGTCACTAGATTTGTTGAATCGGTCTGACCGAGTTTCTCAATTTGGTCCCACCGAGTTTGGCAAGTTGTGTGTAACGATTAGATTTTGTGTGGATGCTATATATACCCCTCCACCTCCTCTTCATTCATGGAGAGAGCCATCAGAACAAACCTACACTTCCAACTTACCATTTCTAAGAGAGAACCACCTACTCATGTGTTGAGGCCAAGATATTCCATTCCTACCATATGAATCTTGATCTCTAGCCTTCCCCAAGTTGCTTTCCACTCAAATCTTCTTTCCACCAGATCCAAATCCTATGAAAGAGAGTTGAGTGTTGGGGAGCATATCATTTGATGCACAAGAGCAAGGAGTTCATCACCAACACACCATTTGTTACTTCTTGGAGAGTGGTATCTCCTAGATTGGCTAGGTGTCACTTGGGAGCCTCCGACAAGATTGTGGAGTTGAACCAAGGAGTTTGTAAGGGCAAGGAGATCGCCTACTTCGTGAAGATCTACCGCTAGTGAGGCAAGTCCTTCGTGGGCGACGGCCATGGTGGGATAGACAAGATTGCTTCTTCGTGAACCCTTCATGGGTGGAGCCCGCTGTGGACTCGCGCAACCGTTACCCTTCGTGGGTTGAAGTCTCCATCAACGTGGATGTACGATAGCACCACCTATCGGAACCACGACAAAAACATCCGTGTCTCCAATTGCGTTTGAATCCTCCAAACCCTTCCCTTTAGTTTCTTGCAAGTTGCATGCTTTAATTTCCGCTGCTCATATACTCTTTGCATGCTTGCTTGTATTGTGTGATGATTGCTTGACTTGTCCAAAGATAGCTAAAATATGCCAAAGTCTAAAATTGGGAAAAGGTTAAGTTTTTAATTGGTCAAGTAGTCTAATCACCCCCCTCTACACATACTTCAAGGTCCTACAGGTACTGTCTATGAAATCACATGACAATTTGAACTTCTACCTTTCCGCATGTGCCTTACGGATCTTTTTGCAGGAAATCTGCTTGAAGAAGAATTCCGGTTTGAAAAGAACGACATGATATCGCAAATATGCTGCCCGCTGCTTTGCTCTTGTTAGTACCTGTTGTCCTATATCACTGTACTTGCATACATACCTGGTTCATTATGTGACAGCAGTATGCATGATAGCTTGCTTATCAATTGTTCGCTCCAAATTATCTGATCTATATGAATAGTTACATTAGTGTAGAATATATCCAATGCCAATGAATTTTTTTAGCTCTGCATTGTTATTGTAAGTACATGCTGTCCTTTATCAATGTACTTATATTGACAGGTAGTTGTTCATGTACCATCACTCTGCAGCTTATTTTCCTTTGCCCTCCATTTTCTAGACATCAGATCTATATTTACTCTTACCATAAGGTTGGTACTGAAGAAGTTTAGTTGTGCATTGCTCTTAGCTGTGCCTTTTGCCTGTATCGCTGCACATACATTTATAGCTACTTGGTTATGTAGCATCACTCTTCATCTTATCTTAAATATTCTCCATTTTTACTTATATTATCACATCTATCTTTACTCTTAACAAAATGTAGAATAAAGGCAATTCTTATGAAGAAGATTCTGTGCTAAACTTCTTGAATTCCCCCCCCCCATCAGCATGGACAAGGGCTTTATAGAGCCTATCTTCACCAGTAATGTAAGTTTGTCCTTCTCAAGCCTTCAAACTTTGTGATGTATATTTGGTTAGGCATGACTGCAACAGCTGTTTATTTTTGGTGTTTGCATCAAATTGCATGTTTAAACTTTATTATGTAGTTCATAAACAACAGTTTGTCCTTCTCAATTTAAGTTTTCAGTTGTACAACCAAGTTCCTTCTTCATACCATGTAAATTAAACTATACAGAGCAAGTGATCTTCTTTTGCACTGCATGTATGCTTCTGTTCTTCATCCGTAATCCAGTGGTGTGGTGAACCTACCCACTGCAGCACAATGTGATATTCTGCAATGTCTTAACTATGAACAATGTCATATCATTCTACTATTATTTAAATTGTCTCTTTATTTGCCAATCTGAAATGGGATAAATTGACAGCACACTAACCATTGACACTTATGAGTTCTTGATCTGTAACCCAGTGGTGTCGTGAAGCTGCCAACTCCTTCACAATGTCATTTCCTGCCATGTCTTGACCTGAACAATACCATATTGTGTTAACGCAATTTTAAATTGTGTCACTTTATTCGTCAGTAAGAAATGTGATGAATTGTCAGCACTGATACTTTTATGTGCAAAACCTGTCATCTGTCTGCTTGTTTATCTTTCAGAGTGAGGAAGATATAAGTGTTGAACAAGCGCAGTCTCATCATCTTGCTCAGCTGCTTGCGCTGCAGCTCCCCAGTAGGGCTAACCTTTCTTGAACTCTACTGAAGTGCTATCGGTTTTGTATATTATTTTGTCGGCGTGTTTATTTGCACTGGTGGCGATCTTTGATGCCCAGTGTATGTAATCTGCTGTCTGCTTGTGCTTTATTATCATAGTGGCGAACTTTGATGCCCTGTGGATGTAATATGCCGTAATTTCTTTATTGTATAGTCTAGGTTTTTTCTTATTCACGATGGTGCAGTTATTTTACTATATATATATATCCTGTCTTCACAGTAAACCGGCCAAACCGTAAAATTACGGTACATAATCGGGCCATCATGCAATCACGATGTATGATCCGCATCATGGGCCCCGTCAAACTGGCCCACTAGTAGATTCGGGCCTTTAATAGGCCGAGTAACCCCCGGCCCTCTTTTCGCAAGAAAACTCAATGGGCTTTTAGGAGGCTGAGAAGTAGGTTGGGCCTGAAATGTGCCGAATAGCTCACGAGCCGGCAGCAGCCCGAAATGGACCCCAGCCCATGATTGTGTGAATCAATTCACGGGTTTTAACAGGCCAAAGTTGTCTCGGTCCTTGTTTGGCCCAATTAGATATCGGCTGCGAGCAGGCCGGATGCAAACCGGGCCGTAGTTAGGCCCAACTATATGACGGGCTTTTAACAGGCCGAAATTAATATAGGGCAGAAATGTTAAATGGGCCCTTAACAGGCCGAAACTAATATCAGGCCGAATTACTAAATGGGCCTTTAGCAAGTGGGCCCAAAAGCATTGCGTCCAGTTAACTGGCCGAATCTGATATGGGCCATAATTGAGCCCAAAGCCTCTTAAAGGGCCAGACCTGATCTGGGCCGTGATTTGTCCCAGAAAGTGGAAGGCTTTTAACTGGTCGGATCTTATATGGGCCATTATTAGGCCCAGAACGTGGCAGGCCATTAATGGACCGGATCAAATATGGGCCGACATTTGGCCCAAAACATGGCAGCCAGTTAATGGGCCAGCCTACTAGGGTCCTCAAAATCTTGTGGGCCTACAGCTGGGCCGGCCCATTAATGTCGGTGAAATCTCGTGGGCCTTTAGCTGGGCTGGCCCATTATGATCCGCAAGAATTTTGTGGGCCTTTACATGGGCCGGCGCATCATGGCACACAAAAATCTTGTGGGCCTTTACCTGGGCCGGCCTATTATGTCCCGCGAAATCTTGTGGGCCTTTAGCTAGGCCAGCCCATTATGGTCCGCAAAATCTCATGGGCCTTTAGCTGGGCCGGCCCATTATGGTTCGCAAAATCTTATGGGCCTTTAGTTGGGCCAGCCCATTTAAACTTGATGGGCCGTGCCACGTGTCGACGTATCATAGGCGCCTTCTATCCAATGAGTGGATGACATCTGTCCCAAAGATGAGCCGACACGTGTTTTCTCCAGACAATGATGATTTTACACATGGAAAATCCCCATTGGTCGGGGCTGTTAACAGGTTATCGGATCCAAAACCCGACCCGATAGCTTAACAACGTTCCGTTACGGTAGATGCCACGTGTCGGTCACCCTTGACGAAAGCACTTCTGTGATGCGCGATTTATCGTCATGGAAGTGGACACCTCCGTGATGATAATTTTGGTAATGTCATGGAACACTTCTACGACAGCACAGGTATGACTATCTTGATTCTGTCATAAAATCATCATGGATGTACATGCATGACAAAAAACGCGACCTACTGTGACAAACACGTATCATGAAGTGTATTTTTTTGTAGTGGTATCTATAATTTTTTATTGTTCCATGCTGTTATATTATCATTCTTGGATGTTTTACAATCATTTTATAGCAACTTTATGTCATTTTTTGGGACTAACCTATTGACATAGTGCCCAGTGCCAGTTGCTATTTTTTGCTTGTTTTTTACTTCGCACAATAGCAGTACCAAATGGAGTCCAAACGCATCAAAAAAATTTGGAGAATTTTTATGGACCAGAAGGAACAACTTGGGCCAAATAAGTACTAGATGGGTGCCCCGAGGGGGGCACAACCCACCTGGGCATGCTTGGGGGCCCAGACACACCCTGGTGGGTTGTGCTCACCTTGGTGGCCTCCCGCACCGCCTCTTCACCTTATAAATACCCCAATGTTCCAAAAACCTTAGGGGAGTGGATGAAACACAATTCCAGCCGCTGCAAGTTCCAGAACCACGAGATCCAATCTAGACACCATCACGGAGGGGTTCATCATCCTCATTGGTGCCTCTCCGATGAGGCGTGAGTAGTTCATTGTAGACCTACAGGTCCGTAGGCAGTAGGTAGATTGCTTCTTCTCTCTTTTTGATTCTCAATACAATGGTCTCTTGGAGATCTATTTGATGTAACTATTTTTTGCGATGTGTTTGTTGGGATCCGATGAACTTTGAGTTTATGATCAGATCTATATATCCATGAAAGTTATTTGAGTTTCTTTGATCTCTTATATGCATGATTACTTATAGCATCATATTTCTTCTTCGAATCTTTGGTTTAGTTAGGCCAACTAGATCGGTTTTTCTTGCCAGGGGAAGAGGTGCTTTGTGATGGGTTTGATCATACGATCTTCTTTCCCGGTGACAGAAAGGGAAGCAAGACACGTATGTATCGTTGCTATTAAGGATAACAAGATGGGGGCTATTCCTACATGAATAGATCTCATCTACATCATGTCATCATTCTTATTGCATTACTCAGTTTCTCCATGAACTCAATACACTAGATGTATGCTGGATAGCGGGCGTTGTGTGGAGTAATAGTAGTAGATGCAGGTAGGAGTCGGTCTACTAATCTTGGATGTGATGCCTATATAATGATCATTACCTGGATATCGTCATAATTATTCGATGTTCTATCAATTGTCCAACAGTAATTCGTTTATCCACCATATGCTATTTTTTGAGAGAAGCCACTAGTGAAATCTACGGCCCCTGGGTCTATTTTCTCATCATATATTTTCATGTCTATATTGCTATTTGCCTTTTTCTTTATTTGCATATTTTATTTCCAGATCTATATTACCAAAAACCCCAAAATATATCGCTGAACTTTATTTGCCGTTATTCTATTTACCCGAGAGGGATTGACAACCCCTCTTACGCGTCGGGTTGCAAGTATTTAGTCTTTGTGTGCATGTACCATTTACATAGTGTTTCTTGGTTCTCCTACTGGTTCGATAACCTTGGTTTCATAATTGAGGGAAATACCTACCGTAGTTGTGTTGCATCATCCCTTCCTCTTCGGGGAAAAACTGATGCAGACACGAGCCATCAAAACCCAATTGATTAAAGTAAGGGTGGTGAGATCTCCCAAAATTTACACTACTAAAAGCTCAAATTGTCCGCAGCCGGGGACACAGCTAATCGATTAGATTTAACACTCTGCAGAGGTTTGCACACTTTTCCCCACAAGACTTGACCACCTCCTTGATTGGAAGATTGAGACATAGCCTTCAAAAGTATCCCCCCTTAACCCACGGATAGGCCGGTACACCTACATTTTCTACATCTACTAGCCTATCCCAGAAAGAGGTCACACTAACTATTCAACTAAGACAGAGAACATAATGGCTTGTGGTTGCACACGTAAGCTTCTAGACATGAAATCATGTTTGATCCCTTTAAGCATGAGCGGATGGACCACTAGTGTGCACTCCCATGGATTCCCCATGATTGCTCCCACTGTACTTCGCCACCATTCAAACCAATTCCACCCAGGTAGTTTATTAATTATCTTGGTCCTATTTACTACATTTCACTCATACTTTATGATGAATCACTCCCCAATCCACGTCTACTATAGCGAAGCAATATGATTAAACGGTGGCAATAATGTTGTAAAGTTCAGACCTACCTCAATGAACTATTGGCTGTGAAGCATAGCCATCAGGTATAAATTTGTAACATGAAATCCTACCACAAAGAACTAAGTGCATACAAAAACATAGGTAATAAAGTATGATCAAGATGTAAACTTTCCTTAATATTGGTGGTTCAACTCTAGGGAATGATAGTACTCGGCTTCGCACTCTAGACAATCTAGCGCCAATGTAAGTAAACACACATAAGCAATCATTTGGAGAACCAAAATATTATGCAACATAAAAGACTCCGGAGAACGCAAATGAAAATCCAACACACTTAACTTTCAGAAAGATTTCTAGGTGTAAAAGCATCATGTGAAATAGGGTTCAAAACTGTGATGTGAACTAAGGGGATTACATGGAATAGGAGAAAAATTATTCATGGACAGATCCTAATTTTCTGAAAATACCGTGACAATGGTTTAAGTCATAGGATTTGGCTATAGTGACAAAGTGGAAAAAGAATTAATTCAAACGGAGCTATGGTTTAGGAGATATGGACGAATAGA
The DNA here is from genome assembly GCF_002162155.2 of Triticum dicoccoides. Classification (NCBI taxonomy): domain Eukaryota; kingdom Viridiplantae; phylum Streptophyta; class Magnoliopsida; order Poales; family Poaceae; genus Triticum; species Triticum dicoccoides. Next base: position 463,789,311 of record NC_041387.1, on the reverse strand, counting down.
GTTTGAATTTGAATTTTAAACAATCCAAATTTGAAATCACCAAAATTTTCCAAAGATGGGTTCACTGGATAGATCTATTCAAGACGAAAACTTTGCCTCTAGTTTCATCCAATTTGGATCTACGAGCACCAAACTATGGCTATTCAAAGATCAGCGACTAATGTGTGAAACTTGGGGACTAGACGATGAATATTTTATTGGTGACTAGGTCCTGGGACACATGGCGTGATGCTACTGCTGCATACCAGTTCTCTACGGTGTTTAAACAGCGGATGACCGGCATTTAACAAAAAATGCTCGATTGTGGCTAACTAAAAAACCGACCGATTGTTTTAAGATAAACCATGGTTAACCGTGTACGGTTCTTTCTAAAATAACAACCTACCTAATCTAATCTAGGCGGTTGGATTATGATACGTCCATTTTGCATCATATTTTCCTACTGTTATTGATAATGTTTTATGCATAACAATGCTTTTTGAAGTAATTCTAATGCCTTTTCTCTCATAATATGAAAGGTTCACATAAAGAGGGAGAATTCCGGCAGCTTGAAATCTGGAAATGAAAAAGCCACGTCAGGATACCTATTCTGCACAACTCCAACTGAGTTGAAACTTCACGAGGAATTTTTATGGAATAAATAAGAATTACTGGAGCAAATAACTACTAGATGGGCCCACCAGGTGGGCACAACCCACCTGGGTGCGCCAGGGAGCCCAGGCGCGCCCTGGTGGGTTGTGCCCTCCTCGGCCCACCTTCGGTGCCCCTCTCCTGGTATATAAGTCATTTTGACCTAGAAAAAATAATGAGAGGACTTTCGAGATGAAGCACCGCTGTCTCGAGGCAGGAACTTGGGCAGAAGCACTTTTGCCCTCTGGCGAAGAGATTCTGCCGGGGGAACTTCCCTCCCGGAGGGGGAAATCATCGTCATCATCATCACCAACAACTCTCCCATCTTGGGGAGGGAAATCTCCATCAACATCTTCAACAACACCATCTCCTCTCAAACCCTAGTTCATCTCTTGAGTTCAATCTTTGTACCGGAACTACAGATTCGTGCTTGTGGGTGACTAGTAGTGTTGATTACATCTTGTAGTTGATTACTATATGGTTTATTTGGTGGAGGATTGTATGTTCAGATCCATTATGCTATTTAATACCCCTCTGATCTTGATCATGATTATCATTTGTGAGTAGTTACTTTTGTTCTTGAGGTCATGGGAGAAATCTTGTTGCAAGTAATCATGTCAACTTGATATGTGTTTGATATTTTGATGGTATGTATGTTGTGATTCCCTTAGTGGTGTCATGTGAACGTTGACTACATGACACTTCACCATATTTGGGCCTAAGGGAATGCATTGTGAAGTATTTATTAGATGATGGGTTGCGAGAGTGAAAGAAGCTTAAGCCCTAGTTTATGCGCTATTCCGTAAGGGACTGATTTGGATCCAAAAGTTTAATGCTATCATTAAATTTATTCTTAATACTTTTCTTGTAGTTGCGGATGGTTGCGAGGGGGTTAACCATAAGTAGGAGGTTTGTTCAAGTAAGAACAACACCTAAGCACCGGTCCACCCACATATTGAATTATCAAAGTAGCGAACACAAATCAAACCAACATGATGAAAGTGACTAGATGAAATTCCCGTGTACCCTCAGGAGCGCTTTGCTTACCATAAGAGGCCGTTTTGGCCTGTCCGTTGCCTCAAAAGGATTGGGCTACCTTGCTCCACTTTTGTTGCTATTACCGTTACTTGCTCGTTAGAAATTATCTTGCTATCAAACTACTCGTTACTTATAATTTCAGTGCTTGCAGACATTAACTTGCTGAAAATCGCTTGTCATTTACTTCTGCTCCTCGTTGGGTTTGACACTCTTACTTATCGAAAGGACTATGATTGATCCCCTATACTTGTGGGTCATAAGATTATGATCTAACAGACAAGATAGGGTCGGTGGCTTACAGTGGGGTGACGACGTCGGTGACGAGCAGGGGACAGCGGCGCAGGGGCTTGGATTTGGGCAGGGTTGCATCTCCGACGGCCTCCGGCGTTGGTGAAGTAGACGGAGGGGAACGATGCATCTGGGAGGGGGTCCGAACGGTGGTGTGGGTGGTCCTCGGGGCGTCGAAGTGGAGCAGAGGGAGACGACGACACTCCATGTGCTCTGGCGGCTTGGGAATCGATGGTGGCATCATTCCGGCTCGAACTAGGATAAAACGAGATGTCAAAGAGATGCGCGCGGAGTAGGGAACTCGATTGACAAAGGAAATAGGCCTTGGGTGTGCTCACCGGTGTTGAATTCCTTCGGCGAATAGCTTTGCTCCGACGAGATACAAAGCGACGAGGCAGCATATGCTAGCGGCGTGGGGTTGAGCAACTCCGTGAAATCGATTGAGTGAGCTCAGGGCTTTATATAGGTGAGGTCGGGGCTCGGGGCTGTGAGGGGATAAGCCTCGTTCGAGCGCGAGGCGGCCGGCGGTTGCGGGAGTGCGGGCGTCGTCGTCGTCATCCCGTGGTTTGTCCGGGAGGTTGAAGACGGCTGGGGTCGGGCACCATCAGTCACCGGGTGCGAGGAAAGGCGAGCAAGGGAAGTGCGATGCGAGCGACCAGCTGGAAATGATTCGGGCACTGGGGCAGGCCTTGGGCCAAATTGGCCACTGGGCTTTCGGCTAGCGGTAGGCCTAGCGCTGTGTGTGTGCACGCGTTTTTTTACAGAGAACATTTTGAGGCTCAAAACAACTCCAAACAAATTTCTAAAAATACCACATAATTTCTAATATCGCTAGTGAACATTTTGTCCAGCTCCAATAATTTTGAAATGTTTTTAAGGCAATAATTGCACTTTTTGCCAATAAAATAATTATCAAATAAACTTGAGAAACTCCAAATAATATTCTAATATTTTTTCCAACTCTTTTATATCTAAGGAATTCATTTTGTCCTCTTTTTTCGTGAGTGGAAAAATATTTGAACATTTCATAAAACTCCAAAATGAAATAAAACATGATATGCATAAATGATTCTATTAACATCCAAATCTAATAAAAATTGGGATGTTACAAATAGTCAAGTTCTATAAGCCTATCATCGAGATATACAAAGCCAAGTTCAATAATGAAAAATCCCGTCTATATATGAAAGTGACAAAATATGAGACTCTCTATATGAAAAACATGGTGCTACTTTGAAGCACAAGTGTGGAAAAGGATAGTGACATCACCCCTTGTCTCTTTTTCTCTCATTTATGTGTGGGTTGTTTTTGGACTCTTTTTTCCTTTTTCTCTCTTTTTTTATTTCCTCACTAGGACAATGGTCTAATAATGAATAATGATGATCATCACACTTCTAGTTACTTACAACTCAAAATTACAACTCGATACTAGAACAAAATATGACTCTATATGAATGCCTCTGGCGGTGTACTAGGATGTGCAATGATCTAGCATAACATGTATAAAAAATGATGAACGGTGGTTGAGCCACAAATACTATGTCAACTATATGATCATGCAAAGCAATATGACAATGATGATGTTTGTCATAAAAATGGAATGGTGGAAGTTTCATGGCAATATATCTCGGAATGGCTATGGAAATGTCATAATAGGTAGGTATGGTGGCTGTTTTGAATAAGATATAAGGAGGCTTATGTGTGATAGAGCGTATCATATCACAGGGTTTGAATGCACCAGTGAAGTTTGCACCAACTCTCGAGGTGAGAAAGGGCAATGCACGGTGCCGAAGTGGCTAGGTGGAAAGGTGAGAGTGTGTATAATCCACAGACTCACATTAGTCATAAAGAACTCATATACTTATTGAGAAAGTTTATTATCCCTCGAAGCAAAGTACTACTATGCATGCCCCTAGCACTACAAAAAAATACACTTCCGTAATGATACGTGTTTGTCACAGTAGGTCATGTTTTTTCTCATGCATGTACATCCATGACAAATTTATGATAGAATCAAGATAGTCATACCTGTGCTGTCGTAGAAGTGTTCCATGACATTACCAAAATTATCATCACGGAAGTGTCCACTTCAATGACGATAAATCGCGCGTCACAGAAGTGCTTTCGTCAAGGGTGACCGACACGTGGCATCCACCGTAACGGAACGCCCTTAAGCTATCGTGTCGGGTTTTGGATCCCATAACCCGTTAACAGCCCCGACCAATGGGGATTTTCCACGTGTAAAATCATCATTGGCTGGAGGAAACACGTGTCGGCTCACCGTTGGGACAGATGCCATCCACTCATTGGACAGAAGGCGCCTATGATACGTCGACACATGGCACGACCCAACAGAGGCCCATTCCTGTGAAAAGGTCGGCCCGTTTGACTTGGTCCAAAGGTGGCGGGCCGGCCCATGTAAAGCCTGTTAACGGCTTGTTTGCATATAGCCCATTTACAGCCCGCTAACCCAAGGCCCGTTACGCCATACCCGAATTAGGCCCAGTAGCATCATCTGGGCCACCCAATATGATTCCAGTCCGTTTTCACTTCTGGCCCATGTATGGCCCATGACGTCTTTCGGGCCATATGAGACCCTATGTAACTCTTGGCCTATTAACGGCCCATGGTGAAACTGGCCCGTAATGAATAGTGTTTTACTTTATACCCATTAACGGCCCATGGTGAAACTGGCCCGTAATGAACAGTGTATCGCTCTATACCCATTAAGGGCCTATTATTCCGTTGGGCCGTTTCCAGCCCATGTTATCTTTCGGCCTTCTCAGAGCCCATTTATTCTTGGGCTCATTTCCAGCATTTGTTTACTTACAACCAGTTACTTTTCATTTTCTGCTTATGGGCCAAATTCAGCCCGTGGTTACAGTCGGCCCGTTTGTGGTCCGTTAACACGTTGGGCCGTTTTCATAGCATCATGAAATACGACCTATTAACGATGGCCCGTTATGGTCGGCCCATGAACGGACAATTCCAACTCTAGCCCGTTTACGGCCATAATGCGGCCTGTTATTGGCCCATGTTTCGCCAATCGATCATAGTGCTCGTATAAGGCCCATTGATGATATGGCCCGTAGAAGGCCCATTGTTTCTACGGCCCGTAGAAGGCCCAGTGTTTCTATGACTCGTAGAAGGCCCACTGTTTCTACGGCCCGTAGGAGGCCCAGTGTCACTACAGTAAATATTAGCCCATGGTTATTGTGGCCTAGTTTTAAAAAATAGGTTATTGCAGCCACTAGCAAACCGCGGAAAAAGAACTGCAATGACTACAACCAAACAAATAAACAAGACAACAAGGAAATAAATAAGCAAGCAACTTACGCTAGGCTATCACTACTATCACACATATTACATCCACTGGGCATCAAAGTTTGCCACCAGTGCAAATAAACGCGCCGACAAAAGAATATACAAAACTGAGAGCACTTCAGAAGGCACTAGGCCTGGCCAGGTCGGGCTCCCCAAACAGCTGAAGAAGCTGAGTAGAGCTCAGTTGTGTCAACGATAGATGCATCAACACTAGATTTAAGGCATGATGGTGCGCATGGCAGTCCTCTAACATCTTCATTGCATCTTTGACTTCATGTCGGAGCTGAGCTGAAGCAAGCCTTTCCGCTTTAAGTTGAGACTGAAGAAGTCAAACTGATTGAGGCAGCGACTGCATAGAGGTTTCCTCACACCTGCTGGTGAGTAGCTTCAACTCAATATCTTCATCAAGACAGGACCTTGGGGTCATCTCGTTATCCTCAAGATGGTTTGGCTCACTATCTTCCCTAAAGTTCTGCCTGGCGTGAGAGATACGACTCCGAAAGAGAAACAAGGAGACACGTAACAGGTTTCACAATTATAAGCAAATAAATGGATCTGTTATGCATAAGGAACATGTTTTTACAACTACAATTTGAAACTGGTAGTTGTTGCAAACATCCAATCAGATGTAAATAGCAAAGCAAACAGCAGTGGAGACAATGATGCCTATCCAAATCTATACTAGAACAAAGTTTGAAGGCTTGAGAAGGATGAACTTACATTACATGTTAACACGGGCTGGACAAAGCCCTTCTCCATGTTGATGGAAGGATAATTCAATAAATTCCCCAAAGAAAATTCTTTATAAGCGTTGCCATTATTCTACATTTTGCAAAGAGTAAATATATATCAAATAATATTGGAAGAAATAGAGGATAATGAAGCTCAGGTGCAAAAGGCAAAAGGGAGAGAGGTACTGACAAGAGCAATGCAGAGCCCATTATTGTTTTGAGATCGTATGATCCTTTGAGCAAGGAGATTCATCTGAAATTAGTTTTCATACAAGAGAGAAGGTAAGGCACAAGCATAGGAGTTCAAATTTTGAATTGATATCATAGACAATACCTGACGCTGGGCTCCCAGCAGTTCTAATAGGGGTTTGGCCACTGGAGTAGGGGTAAAGTGTGGTACAGTTGGGCCTGTGTTTTCTGTGGATGCTGATCTATCTGATTTAACAGGTACCACTACTTTTTCCAAATAACTAGTTTGTACTCCTTGAGGATCTGCACTCACCCTCTTCCTTTTGGACATCTATCACGAAAGAATAACATTTGGCTGGAAAAACATAGTGTGACGACACATGGAATAGGTACAGAAAATGGATAGTTATGGCATATACTCATATATGATGCTTAAACTAAGCAGATGGTGTAACAAAGTAGAAGAAATGCAAGAGGTCAGATGCAAAATATGTGCGACCAATACAACTTTGCAAAGTTAGAGCAAGCACCTTGATGGGTGAATAAGATAGGCCATCCTCCACCATGCCAAGTTTGTTAGCCAGTGGATCGTTCCACAATATTCCTCTCGTGCGCCCATTCTCATGTTCATTTTGATAATGTTCAATATTTGACATGCATGAAAACATAAAAACAAGTGAGATTTTCTTTGTAATGCAGAAGTGATTCTAATCCAATATTGCCTCCCTGTAAACCCCTTTGTGCTATCTCTGCAATTCTTTTAAAAGATGCCATGCATGCTGTAATTTGTTGTGTGCATTAATATAATGTGGCCTACTACTCAAAATATGAGAGCTCCATAAGTGATGACACTTGGCAGATGATAGCTTCAACATATAGTAAAGAAGAACAAGTCGACCTGACCTGACAGATTCAAAATATACTAAGGGAGAACAACTCGACCTGACCAGTCAACCGCAAGAGAAGAGTATCATCTTAAAGAAGAGCAGAAGAGCAAGCAGATTGAAGATATTACAAGTGTTTCAATACAATGTCGGTTGGCCACCCATGATGAACCAGAGCGCACAGAGAAATACTATTCTTTCCGGTCTCTCCATATGTGGCTCACATGCATTTCGAAACTAAAGTAGGAACATTTAGCTAACCAATTAAACATCTCTCAGTTTTACTAATATCAGCAATAATATCATATATGAATTTGTACAACTAAGCTTGTTTAGCTCGATGGGTGGAGCAGTGCTATTACGACACAAACCACATAGGCTGATTGTGGTCATCATAAAATGGGGAAAACATAAGCATGATCAGTACAGTGTTGACCGTGGCAGTGGGATGGCAGATCTGAAGCTGCAAACTGCGCAAAGGGTAGTTAGCAACCGATGTTTTCTTTGAAATAACAACTAAGATTTGGTATGGACAAGAAAGTACGGTCAACAAGTGACAAAGAAATGCAATTATGCTGTCTCTCTATATGTCGCGACATGCATTTGGAAACTCAAGAGGGACCTTTAGCTAACCAATTAAATGTGGTGGTTAACTAATATCAGTATCATATCACAATCATATTTGAACAACTAAGCTTTCGACTTCTGAGTGTTGTGTTGTTTAGCTTGAAGGGTGGAGTGATGCTAGTACGACAGAAAGCACCTACGGAGATCATAGTAGAGTAGATAAAAGGGGAAAACCCTAAGCATCAAGAGAAAAATCAGGAAAGTGGAACTAGCTAGACCAGTGGGTGGTGCACATGCTTTTCGAAACGAATATAGGAACATTAGGTGCAATCAAACGTCCTTTTTTAGTGATATGAGCATCATATCAGATTCGTATTTCAACACGTAAGCTTTGGGTTGACATCTTGAAGAGCAGTGCTAGCATGACACGAAGCACCTACGATGATGGTAGTGAATATAAAGGGGGGAAACCATAAGCTTTACGAGTATAGTGCTCGTGCCATGGCGGATCTGAAGGTGCAAACCGGACAAAGCTACTTCGCAACCAATGTTTGCTTTCAACTAGCCACTACGATTTGGTACGGACAAGAAAAGTACAGTAAACAAATTACGATCTATTTTCCGGGTGAGATCAATAACTTAAGCACATATGGAAGAGTACCAACTCTCTTGCGACGCCGTGTAGGCCTATGCTGATACGTTGAGGGTGCTGCAGGTGCGATGGCTGTCGGCGGCGGGGAAGAAGACTTTAGACGGCAGACGACCGGGTCGGGGGATATATCCTGTTGCCGTGGACGAGGCGGTCGTAGGAGCGGCAACATCAAGGTGGACGGCGGCGCCGATGAAGCGAGAGGAGGTGATGAAAGGATCATGGTCCAGCGCCATGGATGAGAGACGTCCATCTCTTGCAATGGACGACGAGGTAGGGGTAGCGGCTCCGGCAAGGTGGAGGATGGGGTGGCAGACGGAGGAGGCTGGCCGTAGTGTGGAGGTTGTCGTGCCGCCGACGGTGTATGAATAGGGAAATGGAGGGGAGGGGGCGATCTCAAACTTTGGGACGCGCTTCTCTGAAATGGGGGAAAGTTACGAACTTATCCCCCGTTTAAAATTTCAGACATCACGTCGGTTGGGGATAGGACGGTAATCTCGCATCTCCCAAATATTTGTCGGTAACTATTTCGGGTGAGGAGAGGGTGTTTTGTCGCCCATGGTTGGCACCCATGGTGTATGAATGGGGCTGACAGGTAGGGCGGTTGTGTCACGTCTGATGGAAGTTACACATCTGCCCCTATTTAAAATATTAGCCTACATCGATTTCGGACGAGGAGAGTTTGCTTTGCCGCCCACCGTGTATGAATGGGGAAATGGAGGAACAGACACATGTCTTTCGGACGAGCTTGAATCAAATGTGTTTTGCCGCCCACGTTTGGCGCCCATCGTGTCTGAATGGGCTCAGAGGCCGTCGTGTCACGTCTGACTGAAGTTACTAGTCTACCCTATCGACAGCAGTGTAAATCCGGTCGATAAGGATGTCAAGTGTCAGGGGTAGACAGTAATTTTCATCTCGCAAACACTTGCTTCGGGCAGCCCACAAATTATAGTGGGTGTTTAGCCGCTTCGTTCAAAACTTGGGAGAATTAGCATTCACGTTTGCCCTGGGACTTGGCAAACTAAATTCAAATCTAGTTTGTATTCGATTACGAATATCCACAGATAATTATAAGTTTTGTTATTTATTTCTTGAAAACCACAATAAAGATTTATTCCACCTTTATATATGATTATGATTTAGAAATGTCGTGATCTTCGAATTCAGTAGGTTGGATACACTCTGATTCAAACAGTTATTTCATCCAAATATGCTCACACGAAAAACAGTTCACCTTATGTCAATCATACAAGTACTAAGGATTACCTCGCCTAAAAAATTCGGATCATTACAACACATGGACAACATGGAATTCTGGACAACATAGGGGGTCTTGCAACATAATCCATTCAGAGACATGACACGACACGCAAGTACAATAATCTAATGACAATTTCAACTGGTATCTAAAGAAGAACCGGGATTACCTTGGGCTTCAGATAGCAGAAACAGCAGGACCTCCTTCGTCTTCAAATGCAACATTCTTACTTCCTCCAATTCTTGGGTTGCTTGCATAATGCGTGCCGCTAATTCCGTAATTTCCAGCCTCAAGATAAAGATTACCTCATTCATGGCAGCCACACTATCTCTTTCTGCCTCTAGTAGAGCCTCAAGCACTATAATATCTGTGCTCAGACTGCTCTCCAGCGGTGTTGCCTCTGAACTGCTACCATCTGGTAACATGGATGGCGCACTGCTTCTACAAATAGATTCTGGGGTTGTACATTGTGTCCTAGTGTGAACGACATCCTGAAAGGTTTCCACTGGACATAAGTAAGAGATAGTTATCATATGATCCAGGCAGTAAGCTTACATGGTAAATGACGGATGAATTATTTCCGAGCATGGCAAACTATATTTAAATGGTTCGAAGAAGCATCGGCCGAAAATAAATTAAAATGGTAAGATGAAAGTTGAAAGGTAGTGTACAACTGCTATATTTAAGTTGCCAAGGCATCTAAGCAGTTGAAATAATCTCAGAAAGCACTTAACAGTGTGGCCTCATATAAACTACGAAGACAGTCTTGTGATGAAGTTGAGAGGAAAAGTTAAGGACTCAAATGAAATAGGCATGCATTTCTTTACGATAGTACAGCGGGCACTGCTGACATATTGGCCAACTCAGGTATAACGTAACAACAAGCAAGCATTCAAATCAAGCAATACAACAAAGCAGACAACTGAACTATTTGTAATTCGGTAGGATTACACGTTGAGGGCACAAGCCAAGAAAGCAGCCCACTCGCATTACATTTAACATGTACTAAAACACACTGGCTTACCATATGTTGTTGTGAAGCCTAGCTGCTATTGCAATGTTCTTTGAAGATATCGTCAGCATCTCGTGGTTGCAAATCTAGTTGTTGTAGTTTATTCTGCACCATCTATTTAGGTAAAATTAATTTTAATCGCATGCACTAGTCCAAATTGATCATCAATGGTTCATCTAAACTAATGAAAGAATGGTGTGTGCATACACGACAATATATCTGCTTCCCTCTATTTTTATGCTTGTTCGAGGTGCCAGCACCAAAAGAACAAATATTTTGCTTGATAGGGTTGGCAGCTCCATAATTAATAGAAGCATAAAATTAGTCATGCAACTTGGGAAGATCAAGAACACACAAACAAGTAATGAACAGAGGCTCGGAGCAGTGATGTAATAGCTAGCATGAGAAAATGTAGGGTAGAACAAACAAAAAGCAGCGGAACCACATGCTAGTTTGCTGATGTGTAATTAAGCATAGAGAACATTAAGCAGTCTGATGGAACCAACAGGTGGCATCAGAACAAAACTAAAGCATATTAACTATATGTGCACTGGTATGTAATTTAACACATGTAACATGTTCACTGCCAGAAATATGGCCCTACAGGTGCAAGCAGAATAACGCGTATCATGAAAAACTGAATGATGCCCTGAAGAAATTCAAAGGTGCGATGCTTATGCTAGGAAAGTGAACGTAGGCGCCGGCCGTTGGATAATAGTACCTGATTCTCGGTGGCGTATGGGTATCGTTGTCATCTTGATAGCTAAGGATCGTCGATGGTGCTCGTGTTGTGGTTGAGTTTGGGCCGGCTGTCGCCGTCGCTGAAGCTGCTCCGATGCTACGGTTGCGGCGCCTGTCGACATACAAGAAAGCTCATATGTGGTAAGTGAACAGTTGCACGAAAAGAGAAAAACCGAAGAAGTACAAATCTAAATAACCTAATGAGGCTGCGGCGTCGGTAAAGCAGGGTCGGTGGAGTTGAATATGGCGTCCGTGGAGCGGGTCCGGTGCAGTGGACAAAGGCTTCGGCGGGCGCGTTGTATAGTGCTTTCGGTGAGGCGGATCTGTTGCGTCGGACGAGGGCTTGTATGAAGGGCCAGCGAAAGGGCGGACGAGGGAGTCAGTGAAGGGCCTACGCTGTGGTGGAGGGCGCCGGTTAAGAAGATCCGGTGCGGTGGACGATGATGGCGGTCAAGGAGATCTGGAGCGGTGGACAAGCCAGTCGCTGAAGCGGCTCCGGTGAAGTGGTGAGTTGGCAGTTGGGGGTTCCAAGGTGCGGAAGGTAGATCCGTTGGGTGTCATGTCCACCGCTGCGGCGAAGGACTAGATTCGGCGGCTTGCCGTGGTTGGGGGGTCGGGGAGGGGAAGGGGAGGGGCTCTGGGGAAGAATGTTGGGGGCAAAGAGGGGAAAACAATGGAGTTACCAAAGCAGCCCTTTTTCGTTCATGTGGCAGGGGTAAAACAGGAATATCGCAAGGCTAAACTTTCGGGCGCGTGATATTTCGATGTGAGCGGGATGTTTGAAACCTTTTGGCGCCTAAAATTATAAGTATTCTGCTCTCGTACGGCCGACTATGATCTCATGGCCGACAATTTGTTTGTTTTGCACGCAAAAAAATGTGCAAGTTTTGAAAATCAATGTCTCCAACTCGAAACTTAGATTGTCCATTCAATTCAAATATGGACCATTGAGCTACTACAAGCAAATACCATCATACCGTCCAATTCAAATGAAATTCCAAATATGTTTATCCTAAATATGATGACAAAAGCAAAAATGTGTATGTGTATGAATAAAGTGGATGATTATAAAGTTTGAACATGCCCGTATGTGTATATCTCTAGGTTTGATATATGAATTTGAAATCACGAAATCCCGGTTTAAAAAATGTACCTCCATTTAAATGAATTACAAAAGCTAATGATGGAGTCGAATTCCAAAATTCCAATCTTAGGTTTGTAATTCTGGTACATCAAGGTATATCACGCATGTTCAAAAGTATCGTTATCTCATAGTACAAACTGTGAAACAAATGGATCAACCATGAGTGCACAATATCTCAATTACGCTAAAGTCCCTCAAATATAGACACCTCACTCTTTATCTGAAGTCAACCCCCCCCCCCCCCACCACACACACACACACACGCATAGATAATTCATTCTCTCCCCCAAACACCAACACACGAGCACATTAACACCCCTCTCTCTTGTAAAATCTCGACCCCAACATAGGTCTCTATCACTTTGTCTCTCGGGCATGCACACATCTCTTCCCTCACTCTCTAGGTCTCCCGCTATCTCTCTTAGCCAAGCACACGCACTATGTCAAGTGTATATTTCCCATACACACAAAACAAACGTCTATCTCCCTAGTTATGTGGTTCTCGCGCACTCACCTCACACACCACCCCCACTGCAAACAAGCACACTTTGTCTCCATGTGCACCACTCTCCTCTTTCTATCTCTCCTACATGCGGACCCGCCCCAGCTCCTTCCCTGCATACATATATGTCGTGACTCTTTGCATAGCTCCCTAATGTATAATCGTTCTCGATTTCGCACATTATTCTCTACACCATCTATTCTAGATCTCTCATGAAGTCCCTATCACACACACGATGACTCGCTTCCTTTGCGTCTCCGTTCATAGGCAAATTTCGGACAACATCAACATTGTCTCCCTATCTATACGCCATTTATGGACACAAACGACCCCTCTCGCCCCCTCTCTTCCTCTCTCTATGTCTCTCTCCGTCGCTAGCTCTCTCTTTCTCTCGCTCTCACACCCCTCTCCCACACACACACACACTCGATGTCTCTTCCAAATAGTCTGCTCCCCCAGCCCTCACCCGTGCTATCCCGCTACTACACATGTCACACCATTCCCCCTTCCCTTATACTAGGTTTACATCATGAGTGGTCTCTCTACTCCACGTACACTCTCTCCCTCTCACACACAAACGCATGCACAAACACACACAAACACGCACAAACACCCATTTATCTGGATCCTCATCTCTCCCCATGTCCGCATGTGTATCTCACACACTCACTCTCTAATTATGTATATGTGTCTCCACGTTACACAACACAAAGCCCCATGTACATGTCTCTGTCTATCCTCCACACACATAGACACAAAGAATATGTTATCATTGCCTCAGTCTCTAACATATCACACACGCACATTGTCTCTCTCTCTCTCTCTCTCTCTCTCTCTCTCTCTCTCTCTCGCAAACATGCTCATCAAGGGTTTCCCCGTGAATAACTTGCCGTCTATTCATCAACAGTCGTGGCAGTACAGCGAACATGAGACGTGAAAAGAATAAATCTACACGTGCTTAGACCATCTAGTATGACTACTAGGACTAGAGCAAGCCAAAAAGCGCGCCGCCGTCACCCCCTCCTTGTCGGCGACGGGAAAATCTTTGTTTTACACAGTCGAGAAGTCATTGTGCTAAGGCCCCACATGCTGAGGCATTGAATAGAATGTAGATGCTAGTTTACGGAAGCAAATATCGATAATACGTTTGTATCTCCATACTTATATTTCTTCTCTTATAAAAAAACGAGGTGGTGATGATGGTACGTGTGCCATCTTGCAATATAGATCGTCCGATCTATATCCGACGGATGGAAATTAAACTAAAAGATACCCGCACACCTCTCCACATTTGCAGACAAGGCCTTCCCTCGTTCATGCATATCTCCAACAAACCTCATTGTTGAGCAATTAAGAAAGGAAGCCTCTGGAACAAACTGGCCTGGTGGCCGCTGTCGGCGTCGTCAATCCCCATGCCTCCGCTCAGTCTGACCACCACCACACCCCACTCCTCTTCACCTTATCTCATATTTCTCGAGATATCATTAGCTTTTACACATGGGATTACTCCCGCAAGGGTCAATCACAACAAGTGTTTTATAAAAAATGCATCTTGATGTTCCGTGCAATGCACGGATCTTGCTAGTACTCCTACACAAGACTAAGTTGGTGATGCTGGTGTGTCTGTCATCCGTCTTTTCTGACCATTAGATCTACATCTAACAATTGTGAGGTAAGTTGTTGCCTTTTCTCACCAACATCCCACTTGTCTACCAATTTGCAGAAAAAACCCATAATTAGTATCTTAAAACCAACCACATCCCTCCCTGACCTCACCAAAGCAGCCCAAGGAATATATTCTAATTGAAACATATGTATATCAAAATTAGAGTGTTTTGTACCAAGTTTGTGAATAAGTATTATTCTAATTTTGATTCGTTGCAACAGACATGAACATTGCTAGTATTTCCAACCATGCATTTTTTTCCTAGTATTCCATAGTTTCGAGTTTTCCATCAAGATATTAGTCACTCATGGTTGATATTTACTTTCAATCATGTACACGTATGCACTATGTAACTAGCCTTGCTTATTGGCTTCTGTCGGTGTCAAAACCGGCGGATCTCGGGTAGGGGGTCCCGAGCTGTTCGTCTAGGTGGATGGTAACAGGAGACAACGGACACGATGTTTTACCCAGGTTCGGGCCCTCTTGATGGAGGTAAAACCCTACTTCCTGCTTGATTAATATTGATGATATGTGTTACAAGAGTGGATCTACCACGAGATCAAGGAGGCTAAACCCTAGAAGCTAGCCTATGGTATGATTGTTGTTCGTCCTATGGACTAAAGCCATCCGGTTTATATAGACATCGGAGAGGGCTAGGGTTACACAGAGTCAGTTACAATGGTAGGAAATCTACATATCCGTATCGCCAGGCTTGCCTTCCACGCCAAGGAAAGTCCCATCCGGACACGGGACAAAGTCTTCAATCTTGTATCTTCATAGTCTTGGAGTCCGGCCGATGATGATAGTTCGGCTATCCGGACACCCCCTAGTCCGGAACTCCCTCAGTAGCCCCTGAACCAGGCTTCAATGACGACGAGTCCGGCGCGCATGTTGTCTTCGGCATTGCAAGGCGGGTTCTTCCTCCGAATAATTTATAGAAGATTGTGAACACCAGGCGGGTTCTCTACATACCACCGTAGAGAGAATAATATTACACAAGTTCAATCCGCCGACGTATTTTGTGGCGTGACGTCACACCATTACCAAGCCTTTACTCGAATTGTTTTTATTGTATCACCTCAGCGCGTTTAGCGAGGCGGTTTCCTTGGCACGTCTTGTTGAAGCAGAGATCGTGTTCCCCTTATTTCGGGATTCCCATCAATACGGACGTGGGTAACCCAACCGCGCCCGTTGCCACGCCCCCTCCATCAAAGGCGGGTTCCAATCGGTCATGGGGACGGCTCTTGGTATTCTCCCTCTTTATAATGAGACCAAGGCCCGTTCTTTTCCTTCAATCCTCTATCAAATCCGCCCCTCGCCCTGAGTTCCAACACCCAGAGCTCCATATTCGGGTACCTTCAATCTTCGACAATGTCCGGCCCCGACCTACGAGGTCGGTGGATGCCCTCCTCCGTCACGGAAGAGGACGTGCTAAAGCTAAGAGACGACAGGTACTTAACCTACGAGATTTCGCATAGGCTGCCTGCCCGAGGGCAAGTTATTCCTACTCCCGAGCTTGGCGAGAGTGTCGTGTTCGTGTCTCACCTCCATCGGGGTTTAAGCTTCCCGACGGATCCCTTCGTGAGGGGGCTCATGTTTTACTATGGGCTGGAATTTCATGACTTGGCTCCGGAGTCTATCCTCCACATCTCATCATTCATTGTCGTCTGCGAAGCCTTCCTCCGCACTACCCCTCACTTCGGCTTGTGGCTCAAAACCTTCAACGTGGAGCCAAAAATGATTGTGGGGCGTCAGGCAGAGTGCGGCGGGCCGGTTATAAGTAAGAGGGCCGATGCTCCATGGCCCGAGGGCTCTTTTCAGGAGGAGCTCGGCTTGTGGCAACAGGAGTGGTTCTATATCACCGCTCCCAGGGGCAGCAGGCAGAGGCTGCCGCCCGTCTTCCGCTCGGGCCCTCCACAGCGGCTGACGTCATGGGTCAACAAGGGGCGCGACTAGGGGCCGTCCAAGGACGTTCCCCTTTTGCAGGACCGAATTCGAGGCCTCCAAGAAAGGGAGATGAATCTAGCCGTAGTGGTACAGGTTATGTTGATCCGGCGCCTACTGCCCTTCAAACGTCGCCCCCTCCGCCTGTGAGAATTTAATCCGGAGGGGCCACGAGCTCTTCAACACTTCATGGGTTTGACACCCACGGAGATGTACAAACTGTTCTTCGGATCGCAAGAGATGCGTCTGGAATTGACCGAGGATGCTGGCCTAAGCTGCAATCGCCCGAATACTCAAGTAAGTAGCCCTGTGTCCGAACACATCGTCCATTTATTTACTGTGGGTTTTCCTTTTAACCAGCTATCCCTTGCACAGGAGTGGATAGCGCAAGCAAAACTGATACGGTGTCCGGCCCCCCTCCCTGAGACCATGCAGGATCTTGTGTTAATCAAGATGTTAGAGGTTGCACCTTCGGAGGAGGGCGAAGGACGACACAAGGGATCTACCACCTCAGCCACGGAGACTTTCAGTAAGGGAGGAATCGAGAGTCCCTCCTTCTAGGGAGAGAAGAGGACCGCTTCCGAAGACCCGGAGGCCAAGGCCTCAAAGCGGGGAAAGAAATCTGTACCGGAAGGTCCCGTGCCGGGAAGAGCCCCGGCCGAACTGTCTCCTCGGAGGAATCAGCCCTCTAGCGAGCCGTAAGTAAAAAGGGGGGATTTTGTAATAGTGGACATCCCTGTTTAATTTCTAAGGGTAACCGAAGTTTTCACCATGTAGTTCAGATCTCAGCCCATCTCAGCACAGCTCATCTTCGGGAGACCTTCGTCCGAAGATGATGGAGAGCGAAACGCCTCCATCTGTCGCCCTATCGTGCGGGGCGGACGACCCTGAGGTGTCGTCGCGGAGGGTCTCCCCGAGTTCGGCGGGGCCAGAGAGTTCGGCACCCATTGGAGTACGGCCGGTGGAGCTGCAGGATTTGCTTAAGAGGGCGTCCATCTCAGAAGATCACCGCACATTAATGGGTATGGTGATTGAGAGGATCTTGTCCGCCGAAAGCGGGTTGTGTGAGGCCGTCGGAAGTTTGCTGACGGGATTTCAGGTACGCAAAAAATGACATACCTTTGACAGCTTTGCACATGAAGTGCGCCCTGTATAGATAGTAGCCCCTGAGAGTTGGTATGCTGTCGAGAGCGACAGCGTGCCGAGGATCATAATCATAGTTATAGATTGTCGCCTTTCCTATGCAGGTGGCGGAACGTTCGGTGGCCAGCCAGACTGATGGATTTGCCGAGCTAAAGAGGCAACTCGACGTTGCAGATGCGGACATCTCGCTGGTCAATAAACGACTCAATGAGTCACAAGGTATGTGGTTGCTCTGTGGTCGCCTAGTAAGGGAGCTGACGCCCATTCCTTTCAATTTGTATGCCTGATGCAGATAGTGCTGCTGCTGTGGAAGGCCTCCGAGCAAAACTTGCTCGGTACAAGGAGCAAGCCAGAAAAAGCGAGGCGGCTGCCTCGAAGGCAGCAGAAGAGCTAGAAGCCAAGAAGGCTGCTCACTGCCGAAGCAGGGAGGAGATGGCCGGAATGGCCACGAAATTAAAAGTTGCTACCGACCGCCTAGAGGTTCCTGAAGGAGAACGCCGAGCGGAGCAAGAGGACATGAAGAAGGCCGACGCCGAAGCCAAGGATGCCCGTAGTGCGATGCGGGCTATGAAGGAGGAACTGCGTCAGGTCGGAGACATTGTGGCTGGAAAGCCCTTTATGCTGCGTAGGAAGTTCACGGATCCAAAGTATGCTCAGCTGGGCTGATTGTACGGTGCGGAGGATCCTTATCTGGACTTGGCGGCGAGTGCGGCGGACGCAGTCGTGCACTTTCGAAGCCAGGAGGATCACGAAATGGAAGAGCTTTTCTGGTCTCAATTCCATAGTCCGGAGCGTCCACTTCCGTTGAGTGATCGGCTGGTTGAGTGGGCTGAGCTGAATAGATTGTCCGGACTTGCCATGACGGATGTGGTCGCTCATCTGTGGCCGAAAAGGCCCAAGCCGAAGAGTTATTTTGGCTTGTTGCAGCAATTCCTTGGGGCGGTGCCGCGTATTGGGGCGATGAAGCGGTCGGCATGCATAGAAGGTGCACGGATGGCTCTCGCCCGTTGAGAGAGTCCTGGATTAGGGGGTGTCCGGATAGCCGGACTACCATCATCAGCCGAACTATCATCGGTCGGACTATCATCATCGATCGGACTCCAAGACTATGAAGATACAAGATTGAAGACTTCGTCCCGTGTCTGGATGGGACTTTCCTTGGCGTGGAAGGCAAGCTTGGCGATACGGATACGTAGATCTCCTACCATTGTAACCGACTCTATGTAACCCTAGCCCTCTCCGGTGTCTATATAAATCGGATGGCTCTAGTCCGTAGGACACAACAACAACCATTACAATCATACCATAGGCTAGCTTCTAGGGTTTAGCCTCCTTGATCTCGTGGTAGATCCACTCTTGTAAACATCCACAATATCAATATCAATCAAGCAGGACGTAGGGATTTACCTCCATCAAGAGGGCCCGAACCTGGGTAAAACATCGTGTCCCTTGTCTCCTGTTACCATCCGCCTAGACGCACAATTCGGGACCCCCTACCCGAGATCCGCCGGTTTTGACACCGACATTGGTGCTTTCATTGAGAGTTCCTCTGTGTCGTCATCGATAGGCTTGATGGCCTCTTCAATCGACAACGACGCAGTCCTGGGTGAGACTTTTCTCCCTGGACAGATCTTCGTATTCGGCGGCTTCGCACTGCGGGCCAACTCACTTGGCCATCTGGAGCAGATCGAAAGATACGCCCCTGGCCGTCAGGTCAGGTTTGGAAGCCTAAACTTCACGGCCGATATCCACGGGGACTTGTTCTTCAATGGATCTGAGCCACAGCCGAGCATGCCGCATTGTCACGATGGGCACGACCTAACTCTGACGCCGGACAGCACCTTGGAGGCCGCACACGAATCCGCTCCGACCCATAGTCCGGAGCCGATCGCTCAGATCGTGGACGGATGGCTGGACACCGCCTCGGGAGCTGCAAGTTCTACGGCGATGGAGCCGAACACTTATCTTGTCCCGCATAAAGCCCATGACTTCAAGGTGCCGGACCCCCTACCGGACTCCGAACCTCCTGCGCCCCTGCTAGTCGAATCCGATTGGGCGCCGATCATGGAATCCACCGCCGCGGACACCTTTCGGCACTCACCCTTCGGTGATATCTTAAATTCGCTGAAGCATCTCTCACTATCCGGAGAGCCCTGGCCAAACTACGGCCATGATGGTCGGGACGCGGACAATGAAGAAATTCAGAGCCCACCCACCACCCACTTCGTAGCCACCGTCGACGATCTAACCGACGTGCTAAACTATGACTCCGAAGACATCAACGGTATGGACGATGATGCCGGAGACGATCAAGAACCAGCGCCTACAGGGCACTGGAAGGCCACCTCGTCACATGACATACATATGGTGGACACCCCAAAGGGAAGCGATACCGAGGAACAACGGGACGCGGCAGAGGATAATCCCGCCGATAAACAACCAAAACGGCGACGTAGACACCGCCCTAAGTCCCACCTCGATCAAAGCAACATTCCTAACGACCCAGCGATAGAGCAGGGCAGACCAGCGAACGACGAACATACAACCAAGCAACCATCCGAACAGGACGAACCGGATAATCAACCCCTTCACGGAGCAATCAACAGTCCGGACACACCACCAGAGCATAAGAACCTTCACAAAAGACTCGTCGCTACTGCAAGAAGTTTGAAGAAGGAAAAACGGAAGCTCAAAACAGCGGAAGACATACTCAGAATGAAGTGGAGCAAAATACTCAAGACCGCAGACAAATATGGCAATGGCCATCAAACAAAGAGCTACCCGAAGCGCAAGCTGCTGCCAAAATTTGACTAGGAAGCCATAGAGCCCTCACAGTTAAAAAATAAAGAGGCCGCCTGGCCGGATAGACGGCCAGATGACAGGCCAAAAGCGACAAGCGGCACCGCACATAAGCCGACTTATGATCCTGGGAAAACGGACGGCCCAACTAGGTCCATCTACGGGCCAAAAAGGAGGGCCCCAGGAAGTAACACAACACGACAAGTGTTCGAAGACAGCGGCACACCCAAATACAGGGGCGCCGCACACCCGCTATGTTTTACCGATGAGGTGCTGGATCATGAATTTCCAGCAGGGTTCAAACCCATAAACATAGAGGCATACGATGGCACAATAGACCCAGGAGTCTGGATAGAACATTACATACTACACATACACATGGCTAGAGGAGATGATCTCCACGCCATAAAATACCTACCCCTCAAGCTCAAAGGGCCAGCTCGGCATTGGCTCAAAAGCCTCCCAGAAAACACTGTTGGAAGTTGGGAAGAGCTTGAGGACGCGTTTAGAGCAAATTTTCAAGGGACTTATGTCCGCCCTCCGGATGCAGACGATCTGAGTCATATAACCCAATAGCCCGGAGAGTCAGCGCGCAAATTCTGGAACAGGTTCCTTACCAAAAAGAACCAAATAGTCGACTGTCCGGACACGGAAGCCTTAGCAGCTTTTAAACACAACGTCCGAGACGAATGGCTCACCAGACACCTCGGCCAAGAGAAGCCAAGAACAATGGTCGCGCTAACAAGCCTCATGACGCGCTTTTGCGCAGGAGAAGACAGCTGGCTAGCAAGATGCAACACCAGCGACCCGAGTACATCCGAGATCAGAGATGGAAACGGAAAATCACGGCGCAGGAAAGGTCAGCGCCGGAATAAAGAAAAAAGCCCAATGGGCACGTCAACGCCGGATTCAAAAGCTTGCGGCCAAACAATAAAACACTGCCTCTTAAGGACAACAGCGACGAGCTCTCAAATTTATACAAAATTTTAGATCGGATATGCCAAATCCACAGTACCTCCGGAAGGCCTGCAAACCATACCGACCGAAATTGTTGGGTTTTTAAACAGTCCGGCAGACTCAACGCCGGACACATGGGGCTCGATGCGCCAAGCGAGGACGATGACGAACCCCACCAGCAGAGCACCGGAAGTCAAAAGACTTTCCCACAAGAAGTCAAAACAGTAAACTCACTTCATGTGATAGTATGGAAAACCAACACGGCACTCGCTAAGACAAGTGTCGCACGGTCCACCCCAGCGGAACACCGAGATTGGATGTCAAAACCAATCACTTTCGACCATCTGGATTAGTCCAGAAGTATCCGGAACGCAGGATAGACTTCCCTGATATTGGATCCCATAATAGACGAACTGCAATTCACGCAGGTTTATATGGACGGCGGCAGTGACTTAAACCTGCTATATCCGGACACAATCCGCAAGTTGGGATAGACCCTACTACAATTCGGCATAGCCGCACTTCCTTCAAAGGAGTGGCGCCAGGCCCTTACGCCAGGTGCATAGTTTCATTATTACTAGAAGTTGTGTTCGGGTCACCTGACAACTTCCGACGAGAAAAGCTAACCTTTCATGTCGCCCCATTTAAAAGTAGCTATCAAGCATCACTGGGACGGGAAGCTTTCGTCCGCTTCAATGCAATACCACATTACGCGTCTCTTACGCTTAAAATGCCCGGTCCACGTGGCATCATTTCATTAAAAGGTCGCCTGAGACCCCGGACACGGCTGGACGAGTCCGGAATAAATAAGCTAGGGGCTACCTAGCCACACACCCCTTCACAAGGGTTTGTACATATAAACCATAATGAGCTAGCATAGGCTCAGCTTTATTAATCTATATTTCAATTTTTTATGCACTTTCTCGCGCAGACGTGCAGTAGGGACCCATTGCAAGGACTCTTTTCAGACTAAGACCCTACGTAAACCTTTCTTACTGTCTCTTGTTGCTATAATCCCCTGGTTTCTCATTATAACCAGAGTGGAGACTGGCGTTTTGGCATCGGCCGCACCAGAAGAACCTGCTCGTACCTGGACACAAGGGGCTTAGGGCATTGTTTTCCCGCTATTGTAAAGACTGAACACCTTCGGGAGTGTTCGGCGTCTCGAGTTAGGCCTTATATGCATCAGCTCCGAATCATGTCTTTGGTCAAATGTTGGGTTTGCTCGGCTCCTGTGTTTTGCTGCCTTACGTTCCGTATCATCGGCTAACGCGGCACCAGGAGAACTACTGTGATTGTGCCCCAGTTCGACTGGGCGAGCACCTCAGTAGAGAAAGCCGAAAACTTACTGTCATGATACAGCGAGAGACTGCTCAACCACTCGATCGACCATGGGAATGTTTAGAATTCCTCCGCTTTGACGAAGGGCCGTTTCCCGGTCAGGCACATACGCGCCCCAAATTCGGAGAGCGCGGTGCCCCCAGGGGCTATGTCGTAGCCCCACCCTCGAACTCCATGGCTAAGTGAAAGTGATAAAGCATTATAGTCCAGTTGCCTCGTTTGCTACGCTACCACCTCCTTTACAGGACCGGGACGTCGGATTAAGTGTGAAAACGCGCTATTTTTTGCGAACACCCCCGCACCTTGTGCGTGGGGGCTGAAGCTGACGACTGCCATCTTTCAGGTTATACACACGTATACATGAACGACCGCATAGGAGATATTCTATTACTTGAACGCACAAGTATAAAAGGCGCTTACATCATAAATATTGTTTCACATCATAAAAACGTTCATTCGAACGTAACATTTTTTGAGCACTGCGACTCTATTACACGAGCACCACGCAACACTTCGCCAAAAAAGTGCTCGACGGGTAACCGGTTATCGTCCGAACCCGGGGTCGCAACAGCGGTGGCATCCATCTCTGTCCAATGTGTCTTCACATGGGCGAGTGCCATCCGCGCACCCTCTATGCAGGCCGACCGCTTCATCGCCTTGATATGCGGCACCGCTCCAAGAAATTGCTGCAATAAGCCAAAGTAACTCTTCGGCTCGGGCCTATCCGGCCAGACATGGGTCACTATATCCGTCATAGCAAGCCCGGACAACCTATTTAGCTCAGCCCACTCGGCCAAACGGTCGGTCAGCGGAAGTGAACACTCCGGACTATGGAATTGAGACCAAAACAGCTCTTCCGTCTTGTGATCCTTCTGGCTTCGAAAATGCACAACGGCTTCCGCCGCACTCGCTGCTAAGTCCATATAAGGGTCCTCTGGACCCCACAGTTGGCCCAGCTGAGCATACTTTGGATCCGTAAACCTTCGGCGCAGCAGAAAAGGCTTGCCAGCTACAATTTGTCCGGCCTGGCGCAGCTCTTCCTTTATAGCCCGCATTGCAGAGCGGGCATCCTTGGCTTCGGCGGTGGCCTTCTCCAGGTCTTCTTGCCCCGCTAGGCGCTCCTTCCCAAGAGCCTCATTGCGGTCGGTAGCATCTTTTAACTTCACGGCCATTTCTTCCATCTCTTCCCTGCTCCGGCAGTGTGCGGCCCTTTCGGCCGCTAACTCCTCGGCCGCCCTTGAGGCTGCCGCATTACTCCTTCTGGCCTGCTCCTTGGCTTGAGCAAGTTCGGCCCGAAGGCTCTCCACAGCAGCGGCACTATCTGCATTTCACACAAATGTTGTAAGGAGCTGGCTTCGGCCCCCATACCAAGTGACCGCACAGAAACACTTACCTTGCGACTCATCAAGTCGCCTGTTGACCAGCGTGATGTCCGCATCCGCAACAGCGAGTTGCCGCTTTAGTTCAGCAACTCCATCAGTCCGGATGGCCCCCGGACGACCCGCCACCTGCATCGGCACGGCGGAAATTTAAACCTGCGATTTTGATCCTCGGCACGCTGTCGATTTCGACAACCTACCAAGTCTCAGGGGCTACTATCTATACAGGGCGCATTCTATATGCAAAACTGTTAAAAGGTGTGTCATTTTTACGTACCTCAAACCCCGCCAACAAACTCCTGACGGCATTGTGCAACCCGCCTTCGGCGGACGAAATCCTTTCCATCACCATGCTCATCAATGCGTGGTGATCTTCTGAGATAGACGCCTTCTCAAGTAGATCCTTCAGCCGTACACAAGTTGGCGCCGAACTATCCGGCTTTGCCAAACCCGGGGGCTCCCTCCGTGACGACACTTCAGGCTCGTCCGCCCTATCCGACGGCGCCCCGGACGGAGGCGTCTCGCTTTCCATCATCTCCGGACGAAGGTCCCCTGAAGACGAGCTCATTTGCGAAGGACGGAGATCCGAACTACAAGGTAAAAACTTTAGTTATCCTCAGAAGCACAAATAGGGATGTCCCTTAATATAAAACTCCTTTCTTTCTACTTACGGCTCGTTGGAGGGCTGACTCTTTAAGGGAGATTGTGCGGCCGGGGCCTCCTCGGACGCAGGACCCTCTGGCGAAGATTTCTTCCCCCGTTTAGGGGCTTTTTGCCCCCGGGTCCTCGGAGGCAGTCCTCTTCTCCCCTTGGAGGGAGGGATTCTCGATCCCCCCTCTTTCAAGAGCCTCCTTAGGTGAGGCAGTAGCTTTCCTGCTTTCCCCTTCGCCTTCCTCTGGAGGCGCAACCTCAAGCATCCGGACCAGCACGGAATCCGGCGCGGTATCGGGGAGGGGGGTCGGACACCATATCAATTTTGCTTCCGCTATCCACTCCTGTGTAGAAGGAAGTTGGTCATAAGGCGAATCATCGAAAGGCAAATAAACGGTATGTCCAGACTTGGAACTACTTACTTGAGTATCCGGGCGATTGCAGCTTAGGCCAGCATCCTCGGTCAATTCCGGACGCGCCTCTTGCGATCCGAAGAATAATTTGTACATCTCCAGGGGTGTCATACCCATGAAGTGTTGAAGAATCCGTGGGCCCTCCGGATTGAACTCCCACCGCCGGAGAGGGCGGCGTTTGCAGGGCGGGAGACGCCTAATCAGCATAACCTGCATTACCACCACCATATCGACCTCCCTCATTTGGAGATCTCGAATCCGGCCCTACAGTAGGGGCACGTCCTTTGACGGCCCCCAGTTGAGCCCTTGGTTGACCCACGACATCAACCGTCGTGGAGGTCCCGAGCGGAATAAGGGCGGCGGCTTTTGTCTGCGGCCCCTCGGAACGGTAATATAGAACCACTCTTGCTGCCACGGGCCGAGCTCCTCTTGGAAGGAGCCAGCGGGCCACGGGGCATCGGCCCTCCTACTTATGGCCGCCCCGCCGCACTCCGCTTGACGCCCCCCGATCATCTTCGGCGCCACATTGAAGGTCTTCAGCCACAGGTCGAAGTGAGGGGTGACGCGGAGGAAGGCTTCGCAGACAACAATAAATGCGGAAATATGGAGGATGGACTCCGGAGCCAAATCGTGGAATTCCAACCCATAGTAAAACATGAGCCCTCTCACAAAAGGATCCATCGGGAAGCCTGAACCCCGACGGAGGTGGGATACAAAAACGACATACTCGCCGGGCTCGCGGGTGGGGATGGCCTGCCCTTCGGCAGACAACCTGTGTGAAATCTCATAAGCCAGGTACTTGGCCTCCCGCAGCTTTAGCACGTCCTCCTCCGTGACGGAGGAGGGCATCCACCGGCCCTGGAGGTCGGAACCGTACATCGTTGAAGGTCCGAAGCGCTCAAATCTGGAGCTCTAGGTGCTGGAACTTGGAGCGAGGAGAGGATTCGATGGAGGATTGAAGAAAAGAAACGACCGTTGGTCCCGTTATAAAGAGGGAGAATACCAAGAGCCGTCTCCATGACCGTTTGGGACTCGCCTTCGATAGAGGGGGTGGGGCGACGGGCGCGGTTGGGTTACCCATGTCCGTATTGATGAGAATCCCGGATTAAGGGGGAACACGATCTCTGCTTCAACAAGACGTGCCAAGGAAACCGCTTCGCTAAATGCGCTGAGGTGGTAGAGTAAAAAATGATTCAAGTAATGGCTTGGTAGTGGCGTGACGTGATGCCGCAAAAAACGTTAGCAGATTGAAATTGTGTGTATATTATTCTCTCTACGGTGGAATGTGGAATTTATTTTGCAGAGCCGGACACTATCCTGGTGTTCACAATCTTCTATCATTCGGAGGAGGAACCTGCCTTGCAATGCCAAGCAATATACGCGCCGGACTTATCGTCATTGAAGCATGGTTCAGGGGCTACTGAGGGAGTCCTGGATTAGGGGGTGTCCGGATAGCCGGACTACCATCATCAGCCGAAATATCATCGGTCGGACTATCATCATCGACCGGACTCCAAGACTATGAAGATACAAGATTGAAGACTTTGTCCCGTGTCCGGATGGGACTTTCCTTGGCGTGGAAGGCAAGCTTGGCGATACGGATACGTAGATCTCCTACCATTGTAACCGACTCTATGTAACCCTAGCCCTCTCCGGTGTCTATATAAACCGGATGGCTCTAGTCCGTAGGACACAACAACAACCATTACAATCATACCATAGGCTAGCTTCTAGGGTTTAGCCTCCTTGATCTCGTGGTAGATCCACTCTTGTAAACATCCACAATATCAATATCAATCAAGCAGGACGTAGGGTTTTACCTCCATCAAGAGGGCCCGAACCTGGGTAAAACATCGTGTCCCTTGTCTCCTGTTACCATTCGCCTAGACGCACAGTTCGGGACCCCCTACCCGAGATCCGCTAGTTTTGACACTGACACCCGTGGTAAGACATACTGGGCGGAGATGGATGCCACCGCTGTTGCATCCCGGGGTTCGGACAAAAGCCGATTCCCCATCGAGCACTATTTTGAGGAAGTCCTGCAGGGCGCTCGTATAATAGAGTCACAGTGCTCGAAAGATGTTATGTTTGAATGACATGTATGATTTCTGAGATCATGTTTATAATGCAATAACTTTTTATACTTGTGTGTTCAAGTATTGAACTATCTCCTGTGCGGTCGTATATGTATGAATAACCTGAAAGTTGCAGTCTTTGGCTTCAGCCCCCACGCACATGGTGCGGGGGTGTTTGCAAAAAGAAAAGCGCTTTTTCACACTTAATCCAACGTCTTGGTCCTTTTAGGGAGGTGATAGCGTAGCAAACTAGGCAACCGGACTATAATGCTTTATCACTTTCACTTAGCCATAGGAGCTCGAATGTGGGGCTACTATATAGCCCCTAGCGGCACCGCTCCTCTCTGAACTTCGGGGCGCGTATGTGCCTGACCGGGAAGCGGTCCTTCGTCAAAGCGGAGGAATTCTAAACATTCCAATGGTCGAGCGAGTGGTTGACCAGTCTCTCGCTATATCATGACAGTCAGTTTTCGGCTTTCTCTACTGAGGTGCTCGCCCAGCCGAACCGGGGCACAATCGCAGTAGTTCTCCTGGTGCCGCGTTAGTCGATGATACGGAACGTAAGGCAGCAAAACACAGGAGCCGGGCAAACCCAACATTTGACCAAAGACATGATTCGGAGCTGATGCATATAAGGCCTGACTCGAGACGCCGAACACTCCCTGAGGTGTTCGGTCTTTATGATACCGGGCAGAACAATGCCCTAAGCCCCTAGTGTCCAGGTTTAGGCGGGAACTTCTGACGCGGCTGATGCCAAAATGCCAGCCTCCTCCTCGGTTATGGTAGGAAACCGGGGGATGTGTATCAACAAGAGACAGTAAGAAAGGTTGACGCAGGGTCTTAATCTGAAAAGAATCCTTGCAATGGGTCCTTGCTGCACGTCTGCGCCTGTGTCTCCGTTGTGCTGTATCCTGGACGGGTGTAGCATGTGCTTCATCTGTAAAAGAGAAGGACTTAGTTTCCAAGAAATATCGTGCAGAGGTTGTATAAAAATAGAATAAAAGGAAGA
Organism: Triticum dicoccoides; assembly: GCF_002162155.2. Lineage (NCBI taxonomy): Eukaryota > Viridiplantae > Streptophyta > Magnoliopsida > Poales > Poaceae > Triticum > Triticum dicoccoides. Next base: position 463,760,977 of record NC_041387.1, on the reverse strand, counting down.
AAATTGAGCTTTATTGGCTCTCATCATTTATACATGCAGCCCCTTATAAAGGGGATATGCGGCTGGGAAGCCCCTTGCCGGACTCGCCTAACCATGTCCGAGGTCTGAATGACCTGTTTTTAGGGGCTTTGACCCGCAAGGTCTAATTAGTGTGTGGCTGTCGAGGCAGTCTCACGTTCTCCGTGGTCGAGGAACACTCGGAGTTACTTTTTAATGAAATTATGCCACGTTGACCGGACATTTTTAAGCGTAAAAAACGCGTAATGTGGTATTGCGTTAGGGCTGGCGGAAGCTGCGCGCCCCAGTAGTGCTTAAGGGCTACTGTTTGAATGGGGCGATGGATAGTGAGCTTTTCGCGACGGAGGTTGTCGGATGAACCGAACACAACCTCTAGTGGTACAGAGCCTGTATAATTGGCTTAAAGGCTTGGCGTCACTCCTTTGAAGGAAGTGCTGCTATGGCAAATTTTGGTATGGTCTATCCCCATTCTGCGGGCAGTGTCCTGATATTGCAGGTGCCGCGCTGTCTTTTCGTGTTATAACATGAAGTGAGTTCACTGTTTTGACTTCTAGTGGGAAAGTCTTCTATTTTCCGGAGTGCTGCTTTTGGGTTTCGTCACTTTCACTTAGTGTGTCGAGCCCCTTGTGTTCGGCATTAAGTCGGCCGGACTGTTTGAAGACCCAACAATCTCTGTGGGTATGGTTTGCAGGCTTCCCGGAGGTACCATGTATTTGACATAGTCTGTCCAGAATCTTATTTAGGTTGGATAGCTCGTCACTGTTGTCCTTGAGGGGCAGTGTTTTGTTGTTCGGCCGAGAGCTTTTGAATCTGGCGTTGACCGCCGTACTATTCAGGCCATTTTCCTTATTCCGGCGCTGATCTTTTCTGCGTCGTGATTTCCCATTTCCATCCCTAACTTCGGATGTACTCGGGTCGCTGGTGCTGCACCTAGCCAGCCAGCTGTCTTCCCCCGCGCAAAAGCGGGTCATGAGGCTTATTAGTGTAGCCATTGTTATTGGTTTTTCCTAGCCAAGGTTTCTGGCAAGCCATTCGTCTCGGACGTTGTGTTTAAAGGCTGCTAAGGCTTCAGCGTCCGGACAGTCGACTATTTGGTTCTTTTTAGTGAGGAACCTATTCCAGAATTTTCGTGTTGACTCTCTGGGCTGTTGAGTTATGTGACTTAAATCGTCTGCATCCAGAGGACGGACATAGGTCCCCTGAAAATTTGCTCGAAATGCATCCTCAAGCTCTTCCCAACTTCCAATGGTATTTTCTGGGAGGCTCTTAAGCCAATGCCGAGCTGTCCCTTTGAGCTTGAGGGGTAGGTATTTTATGGCATGGAGATCGTCTCCTCTGGCCATATGTATGTATAGGATGTAATCCTCAATCCAGACTCCGGGGTCTGTTGTTCCGTCATATGCTTCTATGTTTACGGGTTTGAATCCCACTGGAAATCCATGATCCAGTACCTCGTCGGTGAAACATAGTGGGTGTGCGGCGCCCCTGTATTTGGGTGTGCCGTTGTCTTCAAATGCTCGGCGGGTTATGTTGCTTCCTGGAGTCTTCTTTTTTGGCCCATAAATAGATCTGACTGGGTCGTCCTTTTTCTGAGGGTCTTTATGCTGATCGTGTGCCGGCTTGTGTGCGGCGCCCCTTGTTGCTCTTGGCCTGTCATCTAGTCATCTATCCGGCCAGGCGGCTTCTTTCTTTTTTGACTGCGAGGGCTCTAAGGCCTCCTCGTCAAATTTGGGCAACAGCTTGCGCTTCGGGTAGCTCTTTGTCTAGCGACTAGCGCCATGTTTATCTGCGCTGTTGAGTACTTTGCTCGATCTCGTTCTGAGTGTGTCCTCTGCTGTTTTGAGCTTCCGCTTTTGCTTCTTCAAACTTCTTGCAGTGGCGACGAGCCTTTATGAAGATTCGTATGCTCTGGTGATGTGAGATCATCTTCGCCGGGGATGGGTTGTTTGTCCAGTTCATGTCCGGCTAGCTGCTTGTTGACATGTGCATCGTCCACCGCTTCGCCCTGCTCTAGGGCCGAGTCCGTATGGGTGCCGTTTTTATCGAGGCCGGTCTTCGGGCGGCGCTTGCATCGCCGTTTTGGTTGTTTGTTGGGGGAGTTGTCCTTCGCCACGTCCCGTTTTTCCTCATTATCGCTTCCTTTTGGTGTATCCACCATGTATACGTCGTGAGTTGGGGTGGCTTTCCCGTGCTCGGTAGGCGCTGGTTCTTGATCGTCTCCGGCATCGTCGTCCATACCATTGATGTCTTCGGAGTCATAGTTTAGCATGTTGGTTAGATCGTCGATAGTGGCTATTAATTGGGTGGTGGCTGGGCTTTGAATTTCTTCGTCGTCCGCATCCCAACTGTCCTGGCCGCAGTCCGGCCAGGGCTCTCCTGATAATGAGAGATACTTTAGTGAACTTAAGATGTCACCGAAAGGTGAGCGTTGAAAGATGTCTGCTGCGGTGAACTCCATGATCGGCGCCCAATCGGATTCGATCGGAGGGGGCGCGGGAGGTTCGGAGTCCGGCAAGGAGTCCGGCGCCTCAGAGTCATGGGCTTCATGAGGGACAAGGTCATTGTTCGGCTCTATTGTCGTAGAGCTTGCAGCTCCCGAGGCGGTGTCTAGCCATCCATCCTTGACCTGCGCCGCCGGCTCCGAATTGATGATCGGAGCGGGCTCGAGTGCGGCCTCCAGGGTACTGTCCGGCTGCAGAGCTAAATCATGCTTGCCGTGACAGTGTGGCATGCTCGGCTGTGGCTCGAATCCATCGAGGATCAAGTCCCCGCGGATGTCAGCCGTGAAGTTCAAACTTCCAAATCTGTCCTGACGGCCAGGGGCGTAGCTTTCGATCTGCTCCAGACGGCCAAGCGAATTGGCCCGCAGTGCAAAGCCGCCGAATACGAAGATCTGTCCGGGGAGAAAGGTCTCACCCTGGACTGCGTCGTTGATGATGGTCGAAGAAGCCATCGAGCCTATCGGTGACGACACAGAGGAACTCTCAATGAAAGCACCAATGTCGGTGTCAAAAGCGGCGGATCTCGGGTAGGGGGTCTTGAACTGTGCGTCTAGGCGGATGGTAACAGGAGACAAGGGACACGATGTTTTACCCAGGTTCGGGCCCTCTTGATGGAGGTAAAACCCTACGTCCTGCTTGATTAATATTGATGATATGTGTTACAAGAGTGGATCTACCACGAGATCAAGGAGGCTAAACCCTAGAAGCTAGCCTATGGTATGATTGTTGTTCGTCCTATGGACTAAAGCCATTCGGTTTATATAGACACCGGAGAGGGCTAGGGTTACACAGAGTCGGTTACAATGGTAGGAAATCTACATATCCGTATCGCCAAGCTTGCCTTCCACGCCAAGGAAAGTCCCATCTGGACACGGGACGAAGTCTTCAATCTTGTATCTTCATAGTCTTGGAGTCCGGCCAATGATGATAGTTCGGCTATCCGGACACCCCCTAGTCCGGAACTCCCTCAGCTTCCAAAGCTTAACTTTCACTCCTACTTACAATATGTAGAGTATCTAACAAAAAACTACCACTTTCAACCAGCCCTAGGAAGAATCTATTGTACAAAAAATAGCAAAAACATACCCAAAATTTCTTAATCCACGCCAAAAACTACTACGTAGTACTCCTGCCGATTAGGTTCGTTTAAACCCATTTATGACAGGGTTGGCCCACACGTCTGTGATGATGAGGCAGCTTAAACCAACACATTTTGTTTGACCGTTGACACGAGGGACCCACATCTAACCTTCTATCCTATTATTACCCCTCAAATCATTATTTTTCCTGAACATTACTTCAAACAGTACTGATGCGTGTTCGTCGGTGGCGCCGATGATGAGCGAGTTGGCCGCCGCTCCGCTGGACAGGCCGGACGCCGCGCTGGCCTCCGCATGGGTTGGCAGGCTGGCCCGAGCGTGACTCACGAGCGAGCAAGCTGCCGCGCTAGCCTTCGCTTGAGCCAGATGGCTGGCCTGAGCGCGGCGCGCGCGAGCAAGCCGCCGCGCTGCCGTGCCAATCTAGCTAGCAAACCTTGCAGACAAGCAGCTGGACGGAGCTATCTTGGCTAGCTAGCGGCCACGAGCACCGGACGGAGCTGGCATCCGGGCTGCCGCAACATGGGCTCCGCACCACCGGCGGTTTTGACCTCGCCTTCTGCCGGCGGCGGTAGCTGCGTCCCATGGCCGAGGATGACTAGGTGGACAGGCCGCAGGTAGGAGGTCACTCGAGGATTTCTGTTGGTAAGAGCATGTACAATGGTTGATAAGGTAGTCTTATCTTAAGTCTGCCACGTATGCAAGTGGTAGTAGTTTCTTGGCATTTTAGTGGTTTCTTGTAAGGAACAATGTACGTACTACTAGCGACAAAAGGCGATTCTAGGTTGTGTTGTACTCCAACGAGTACTACTAGTGGTCACGGGAGTGTATACCTCGTTTTGTGGGTTCGATCCCGGCCGAACGCACGGCGGCCTTTTTTTTAAATAGTACTACTACACTTCGTTGCAAGCCATATTTTACACGGGTAGTTTGAGTTTTGAAGTCGAACGGACGTTCGGCCCCACAATCTGGGTGCGCTGGACAGCCTAGCCACGTGAACGGGTTTTCCTTCCCAGCATCCCGTGGCTCGCGTGCTCACCCTAGCCGCACCTCGCTTGCAGCTTCCTCATCAGCTAGTAGCATATTTAAACTAGCGCCTCCCAATTAAGCCCGAGGAGCCGGAAAAGCCTGGCGGGGCATTGGGAACTGTGCAATATGGCTTCGTACGTAAAGTGCTCTACTACTACTCTATAGCTTGTGGTGTTGCACGCATGGACTTCACTCCATTATCGACTCTACTATAAAAGAAATTCCTCTTGACGTGTTTTTTTAAACGGAGGCAAAAGCTTTGCTTCATCTCATTCATAAAGAAGGAACTACTAACAAAGTTTGACGAGATCCATTACACCTCCACAAATGGAAGCGAAAAGCCTAGTCTCGCTGTATCAAATAACTCAAATGTTCTGCCCCTGCAGTAACCGTCATTGATAAACAGGCTGCTAGTGTGTGCGTGAGAGGAGCGGCTGAGTAGGCCGGCTACTCCTACGCGAGAGGATCGGCTGAATATAGCACCGAGAGTACCCACTAGGCCACTATGCAGGTGTACTTCCCCTGCATTGATAGTACAATGATGGTTCTAGAGAACAGTAGTACCCTCCACTTCCAACTGTAGCTCCTTGGCCCTGAGATTCAAGAGTTCAAAACTGGTGCACTATACTAGACTAGACTAGAAGTACAGTACATCGCACTACTAGTTGAGAAAAGTAGTACTGGTACTGCTACAGTACGAGTACGTACTCCTCCGTCACATAATGTAAGACATTTTTTGACACTAGTTGGCGTGTACAAAAAATGGCAAAAACATACCCAAAATTTCTTAATCCACGCCAAAAACTACTACCTAGTGCCAAAAATTTCTTACTAGTGCTATTATTTATAGTATAATGCAATCCCATAATGTTCCATAATGCTAGTACTAGTAGTAAATAATATCCCACCCTTTCGCTGAGGAACGATCTACAGTTGGAAGGGATGAGGCCCTGCGGTTACTACGCTCTTATCTCCTCCTCGCCAGTTCCCCTCCCCCCGAAGAGAAGGCAGTTCGTCGCTGGTCCCATGGATTCGCCAGGCGGTTCTCCTCCTCGTCGGGGCTGGGAGACCTTGGACGATGATCCTCTGGGAGAAATCGCACGCCGCTCCGACGTCCTCACCACCGCAAGACTCGGTGCTTCCTGCACCAACTTTTTCAAACGCTGCTTAAACAGGCTTGGGAAAAGGCCATGCTTGTTGGTCTTCCATGCGTCCTCGAGGAGAAGGTTCTTCTATGGGACAATCCTTCGAACAGTCCACCACTCCCTAACCATGGTTGCACGTTGACTCCACTAGAGTTGCCGACGTTGAGAGGTAGTCGGATTTTGTCCGATGAGCAGGTCAATAATGGAGTTTGATCATGTAGTACTTAGTTATTCCATTTCCATCCCGTAATTTCTCCGCTGCCCACCATCTTATATATAGGTCTGGGTCGGTGCCAACGAAGATTGGCTTGCATACCTCTGGCCGGATACCACCATCATTTTGCACAACATCCACAGCAGTGCGACCGTTCTGGTAGACCCCTTCTCCACCATTGGGATCGGCCTTCCGGACTGGCTGGGCTTGAATACGTATGATGATGCCTACATGAGATTGAAGAAGATAGCAATTGCGGACCCGCCGACAAAGCGACGTGGCTATGACGATTACTATCTCATCGCGGTTTCGACATAAGGATTGCCATCAATGCAAGACGCAGTAACGGCAGAGGCTGGCGCATGTTGGCGACAACAGATTTGTACCCCTACACGTTCGAAGACACCATGCGCCATCTAGGCCGCATCTTTGCGGTGACAAGCCAAGGGACTTGTTTCATCTGGTTGCCATCCTATGGTACGAGAGATTACAAACGTAATGCACAAACCATCATTTGCATCCCTAATGGTACTCCATTATTTTGCAGGGACCAGTCATCCCCCGATCAAAATAAGATCACCGATCCTGGATGTGCATTTGCATCTGCGATTCGGTCTAACCTGGAACCTTGTAGCTGACTTTGGCATATTGGGATCAACTATCTTAGCAGTCGTTACCCATGGTACCACTGATGTGCAACATGGTCACACAATCTAGCACGATCGGACCGTCACCATCTACCCAGGTATTCCATTTTTTTAACCCTCTCGCCTTCTCTTTCATTGTTGTACTAGTAGTATACTTAGTAGTACTAGTAGGAGTACTTTTTACCTTCGAGGACGCGTAACGCTAGCTAGGCCCTTGAAGACTTGAACCCACTAGCTGCCACCATTTTTGTTTTTCCATGTCTTACTATCTCATCCATGTAGCCAAGAGTGGCTAATATAATAAGCCGGTTATTTTACTTCCTCTATACCGGAGTAGTACTATTTGTTGCACAGTATTACTGACTGCCATATTTGAGTAGAACATTATTATGCATGGACCTTGACTATGTACGTCACCATGTGTCCAGATCTGGGATGCCGCATGTACCAGATGAACGGCGCCGAGTTTGACCCCGTGATGCTACATGGGTGCCGAGGAATACTCTTGGAGAGTACTCGCTTTTCATCGGGGACAGCTACCCCATTGTGAAGCGGATGCCACCTTCCGTGCACGACACGGAAGGCCTGCATTCATGAAGCATGGTTGTGTCTTCATTGCGCACCGCCGGATGAACAACATGCTGGGACACACTATCCCTGATTTATGCCGCTTCAGCTTGGATGAGTCTCCATCGTGTGGAACCGGACTAGAAAGCTGCGACAATGATTCCCGTTGCCCACTGCTATGGATCGTGCCATCCATGAAGAACACCTGGGACTGGAACCTGGAGGAGGACATGCATGTAGCCCATCTATAACGTGTAAGTGGAGTATGGTAATTGTGAAAGGTAGCGCTGTGAATATATGTAGACTAGTCGTGCACAAATTTATCACATGAATTGGAGATGAACTTGTGTGGCATACTGGCATTTGTCCTTCAGAATTTATTACTAGTAAATGTGTTATGTGTACGTGCAACTTGTATGGTTGTTGCACGGGCTCCACCACGCTCTTTGAGAAAAAAAGGTGGCACAGCTTTGGATATACGTGACGTGGCGGCATCATACAGTAGCATCATTCGCTATAGTTGTAGTACACTCCTACTAGGACGACAACTCCTATAAAACCTTGCGCTTGGCTCTTTGGCTCTTCGGGAGGTTCAACAGTTCGTACTCATGTGAACCTTGCACTTGGCTCTTCGCCTCTTCAGAAGGTCCAACAATGATGATACTACAGTACAATATGCTTCTGGCAATCTGACACCGATTGAACTGCTGCACATCCACCGCGAGGGCGAGGGAGAGGGCGAGGGAGAGGGAGAGGGAGGGAGAGGGAGGGAGCGCTGTAGTCAAAACCCTCTCCTCGTCTTGCGAACCATCGTGCGCGTGGGCGAGGGAGAGGCGTAGTAAGCAAGCTTCTCCTCATTCGGCGAATTGACGGGACACATCAAAGGAATACTATTACTAGTAGTAGTCCATAGTGCATCCTTTCCGATTAATATGGCTTAATTTGAAATGAGAAAAATACACTGGCGGTCAACGTATGTAACAATATGCTCTTTACGGTCACTATATATAGTTTTGCGGCGATTATACGATCACTAGCTCATCGTAGAGCACCGTATTGCACCCTACTGACCGGCCACATAGTCGACGTGGCACTTTGTTGACTGGTTAAATTGTCACCTGGTTTCTGGGTCCCACCTGTCAGTTGGCAGAGCAAAGAAATCAGTTAAACAAAACTTTACGCAGGCGCGACACGAGTCCAACCCTTGCGCGCAAACCGCCCTGGCTGTGTATGTGAGTGCATGCACGTGTCCTCCCTCGGTCTTCCAACAAAGAGTGTACATCGGCTACAAAACAAAGAGTGTGGTACATAATGTACATCTACACTTCCAATGCATTTAGCCTTTAATCTAAATCGATATTGATTGACTAATGCACCAACTTGTGTTGTAGGTATAGGCTACATGTCTATCCTTAATTACAGCATGCAACGGCCTTCATTTAATCTTCTTATCTCAATGGTCGCATGCACACATAAGTCTGCTACTTTTGGGCGTTAATTATGCCCTTGTCAATGTGTAAATCTCTAAATGTACAGTCTTTCACGGACGTAGGGAGTAGGTTGAGCACTTGAGCATGAGATGTGTGTGTTGCGTCGTGTGCTATGTGCCGCATGGGTGCGTGAGTGTTGTGTGCGTCCATGTGTACGTGTGAGTGTTGCATGTTGCATGCATGCATGCATGCATGCATGGGGCTTACTCCCTGCCATTGACATGTTCATATTTCAAGCTTCCTCTGTTCCCTCCATATGGTGATACTCCCTCTGTTCCCAAATAATACGGAGTAAAAGCCTCTCTCTGTTCCCAAATACAGAGTATTTGTCTTTCTATAGATTTCAACAAGTGACTAGGTATGAAGCAAAATGAGTGAAGTGAGCGTAGAGGCAAAGGGATACTGTAGAAAGGAAGTCCTCGTGATCCATTATTCCCCATCTCGGTCAGAGAGAACTATTCAACTAGTTTTTGCAGTGAAGTGACAATACACGCTGCAGCAGATGGGACATGTAATTAATAAGCTGAACCAGCGTGTTGTTGTTACTAAATCAGCCTTACCCAGTACTGCCATCATGTTTGTCAGTAGAGCACGCTTCCGCAAATACGCCTACGCACCTCTGTCCTCCATTAACTAACATATGGGCCCTCTTGTGCTAGACCCACATGTCATCGGTGTAACTATTTACACTCCGAAGGACAGTATATCCTGGTAGTAGTACTAGTAGAATTGAGGTTTAATGCACTTTCTTCCCCGTCTTCCACTCTTCTTCCTCCTCTCTTCTTCTTCCCCCTCTCTTCTTCTTCCTCCTCTCTTCCCCATCATCGGCCGCACACCATTTACCCCCGCTAACTGCTCGCCTGCCCGCGCCATCTTCCTTGGTAGCTCGCGCGTACCATATCCCCCCGCTCACTGCTCGGCCACACGAGGAGAAGCTTCTTCGCTCGCCCGCCCGAATCCACTTCCCCGCTGGCTCGCAGGCATCGAAAACCCCAATGGCAGAACCGACTGACACGCAGAGCCGCGATTGGAATTCCCTCCCCGATGTTCTCTTGGAGCAGATCTGTAGTCGTATGGACCTACTCAGCACCGTCCGTATGGCCGCATGGTCGGTGTATTTGTACCGTCTACTCGTCTGCAACCGGCCGGCTCTTTTCAAGACACCCTGCTTGCTGATGCCCGATCCTCGCAGGTGGCCTAGACACCGACTTGACGATCCTACGGAGGTTGCCGTGGTGCCCCTCGACATGCTACCACTACCCGTCCACCTGTCCTTCATGCGCGGCCACTACTGGGCGGGCATGAAGGCCAACTGGATCGTCCTCATCCAACCCACATGTAGTCCATGGCGTCTCGTGGATATCTACACCCAATGATAGATCACCCTTCCATCGTTGGATACCGCCGACATAGAGCCTTGCAGCCCGCCGGACACTCCTGCCTACTATGCACGAGATGCGTCAAGCTTTTGACTCGACCTCTGTTTGCAGAAAGTTGTAATATGTGAAGTGCCCACACCATTAGAAGACTACATGGATTACAAGTTCATTGCCTTGTTCAACATGGGATTAGTCTATCTGGAATCCGGTCGCCATACATGGTTATGGCTCATCATCAATCCTGTTGAGGCAACATTTCTGTCTGATGCTATAGTGCACGATGGCATCGTTTACGCGGTCGACGCACAGATTGGCTGCCTATACTGGTGGAATCTATCGTCGTGTAATTGTTCTATCTCATCTCATCTTTACCTTATGAATAACTGCCTGTTCATTTGTTACAAATTTAGAATGCATAGCATGTCTATAACCACATCATTGCTATATGTTCCTCTCATTTCCTAGATTTTTATGACCACACATGTTATTGTTAGAGTTGATATGAGAATAATTGGCATCTAATGATTGTTAGAATACATATTATGAGCATGACATCATGATTGCTATATGCTACTCTCGTTTACAAGATTTTTATAACAACGCATGTTATTGCTTGTTAATATGAGAACAGTAGTAGTAAGTGCTATGGTAGAATATGAGTAGGCGCTATCATAGCTGTTTTCCTCTCATTATTACATGATGCTTGAACCATGACATGTTGCTAGAATATGAAAGCCATTGGCTTATTTTTTTAACTTGGGGTATGATTATGACCACGACATTGCAATTCTCTATCTATGATATGTGTTACTATTATAATAATCTTAATTCCACACATACTCTGAACATGATTGTTTATTTTTGTCCTTTTGGTCTCCAATTTGAATTGTTGCAGCAGACGCAAATGCACTGGCCTTCATGATTCCAGGACCTGGATTCATACCAGCCGATGGGTGGTGGTTTATCGCTCGTTCAGCTGACGGCGGTCATTTGATGCTCATTCGCACGTACCAAATTGACCAAACCATTACATCAAACCACATGCAGTACAATGTGTGGGGCGTTCGTGACATTGATGGCTATGGCTGCTTTGTGTTCGAGAAAGATCCGAGCTCTGTTGGGCCAGGCCTATTCAACTGGAGGCGGCTTTACAGCCTCGGCAACCACTCCTTGTTCCTCGGGCTCAATTATCCGATCATCCAACCAATCATCGATCATATCACCGGCGATGATTACTGTGCTATGCAACTTCCATTCGCGAGGGGGGTTGTGTTTACACATCATACCATGGGTTTCATGAATCACCATATCCAGAGATTCGTCGACACAGCTTGTTGCCAGGTAATCTTCAGTGTGTGAAAGGCATCAAGCTTCCATGCGATGGATGGCTTTTGCAAACCCGACATGCGGCGATGTGGTTCATGCCAATAGCAAATATGCACAACTTGATTCGTGCGGATATCTAGACTGAGCCATGTATTCTGCTGCTGTAGCACGACCCTCTTTTGTCGGATATTATGTATTGTTGTTAGTTTGAAGCACTCCTCTGGTTTGAAGGATCGATACCGTCATGGGATCAAGTGCATCCTAACTCACCTGCGTAGGATGTACTAATAATGATGATGGAGATGCTGTGCAGAAGCCATATATATATATATATAGGGTAGGTCTATTATGATAACACCCCTTAGAGTCTTATTCTGCACATCACTTTCTTATTATGCTAACACCCGACGCCCACCCCCGAAGCTACAAACTAACCACGCACCGAACTGCCCGGACAGAAAAAAACCCACCCCCACCTTATCCAGTAGTCAAAACCAGCGCACTCCTCTCTCCCCACGACGCTCCCCACAACGTCCTACCGCCGCCGCACCACCTCCCCTCGCCCGGCCGGCCTCCACGGCTCCGCCCCACGCCGCCCCGACCACGCCCCCAGCTCCGCCTCGGCCGGCCTCCACGGCCCCGCCCCGCGATGCT
>NC_041387.1:463699441-463748361 GCF_002162155.2 Triticum dicoccoides | reverse complement strand
CGCGGCCCCAGCTCCGCCCCTACCAGCCTCCACGGCCCTGCCCCGCGCCGCCCCGACTGCGGCCCCAGCTCCGCCCCAGCCGGCCTCCATGGCCCTGCCCCGCGCTGCCCCGACCGCGGCCCCAGCTCCGCCCTGGCACGAGCGGAGGTAGCGCGAGGGCTTCGCGGGGATGAAAGAGCCAGAGCAGAGCAGCTCGGCAGATCCGACGCGAGCTCCCCTGGAATAAGCTGCTGCTTTCGCCATCCGGCGCGATAGCGGGACAAGTCGGCGTTCGGCGGCTGGGAGGTGGTGCCCAAGTGACACGGTCGGAGGTGGGCGGGGCGCTGCCAGAGAAGGTGAGCCGTACTACATCGCCACGCCAACCGTACTGCATCACCGCTCCTCACCGTCATGGATCCCCGCATCTCCCCACCACTGGATCCAGAGAGCTGCTCGACTCCGACACCAGTTTCTCCTCGCATCTGGGTGTGTGTCTCACCGTTTGTTGTGCTCACAATCACCTCCCTGCCGCTGGGATCTGCCCAATCTTCGCAGTGCACAACATGTACTCGGGAGGTTCATCTCGTGGGTGTGTGCAGCCCCGTGGCTATAGTTTGTGTGTGATGTAGTTTAGTTGCTCGGTTCGCGGCCATAGCGGTGCAGTTTGCTACTGGGATAAGGCCATCAACGAGCCTCCAGAAGCAATTCAAAAGCATTTTTGCGGTTTTAGAATTTGAATGTACAGTGTGGGTGCAGTACATTTCTAGTTTTGGGGTGCCTCTAGCTCGTGAAGATATGCAGTGCGGGCGAGCACGCGTGTAGTGCAGTATCGATGCCATGAATAAATTTGTTTGAAGAGACAAAAAGATGTAGTTCACTCCATTTTGTGTAGCAGCTCATAACCCCTCTATATGAAGGGCCTCGCCTGTCTCAAAATTCAGTCGACTACAATCACACCTGCAGTGCCTTTGGCTTCCGGATGTGGTTCACTTTTGAGAGTGATGCCGCTCACTTGTGCCCAAAAATGAAAGTGTTAAAAAATTAGCGCAACAACAAAGACAGTAATGAGGTTCACTTTGATATATGTCGCGGTTCATTTGCCTCCTCTATGCGGTTCACTCAAAAAAGACAACAAAAACTCGATTGAGAAAAAATTACGTTTGAGAAAAGAAATCATGCAGTCCGCTAGTCCGTCTGATGCAGTGCGGTTTTAAGTCTAAAGGCAGTACGGTATTCTTCCTATTCTTAAAAATTTTACGTCCCACGAAAAACAAATCATGTAGTTCTCTTACCCGTGTGATGCAGTGCGGTTTTCCGTCCGTTGCAGTGCGGTTTTCAGTCGGATGAAGTACCCACGTCGATTTGGGTGTTGCGAAAAACAGTGTCCGCATTTCGGTAAATTTGAAATTTCTCTTAAACCGTCAAGAATTAGAGAGAGTGTTCTACATGAAAAAGTTGTGCCTCGTCGATACCTTTCCAACGGCGTATCGTTTGAATCATTCCGACCAGCGGTTTGCAAAAAAATCGCGAGAAACGGCCGCTGCCACTCATCGTCCGCCGCACGATTTTCAAAATTAACTTAAAACCGTAAGGAATCTCAAAAACATTGCAACACTGAAAGTTGCGCCTCGTTCGTAGCTTTCCAACGGCATATCACATGCCTCGTTTCGACCAACAGTTCAAAAACTGGAGCGAAAACAGTACCAAAAATTTAAAAAAACTTCAAAAAACAGAATTCCGTGATTTAGTAAAGTTGAAACTGCTCTTAAATCGTAACGAATTAGAGAAAGATTTATATATGAAAAAGATGCGCCTCGATGATATCTATCCAACGGCGTATCATTTGCTTCATTCCGACAAGCGGTTTCGAAAAAAACGTGAAAAAACTCTCGCTGCCACTCGTCATCCGCCGCACCATTTTCAAAACTGCTCTTAAACCGTGTGGAATCTCGAAAAGTGTTCAACATGTCGAAGTTGCGCCTAATCCATAGCTTTTCAATGGTATATTACACGCCTCATTCCGATAAACGGTTAAAAAATTAGAGCGAAAACAGTACCGAAAAAACACCGCGTGCAGTTTTTTCCGACGAGAAGTTCACTAGTCTATATTGTAGTGCTCGTCGTCAAGAAGATGCAGTGCACTTGCGTTCAACGTGCAGTATGGAAGTGGTGTGCAGAATAGTTATTCTGCTAATATTAGCAGAATAGACCGTCTGTATATATATATATATATATATATATATATATATATATATATATGTGTGTGTGTGTGTGTGTGTGTGTGTGTGTATATATATATATATATATATATATATATATATATATATATATATATAGGGAAAATCCATCCTACCACCCGGTGGTAGTTACCCCACATGTCTCATATACTACCATGTGATACTATATATACTATTTTATTATTTTAAATATGTTCATATACTATATCTAAGATATTTCAAAGCAAGTTAAATGAAAAAATTGCATATGAGCCCATAGTTTTTGTTATATTTGTAAAATACGTACATATTTGTACGTAAAAATGAGAATACTCAAAAAATTGTACATACTACCTACAAATTAGTATATATACTACATAATCATTGTTATATACTACATACTACACGTACATACTCTCGGTTCCGACAGATACTACATACAACATACAAAACGCAAGGTGGTGGTAACTACCACTGCTTGTAGGAAGGCTTCAAGTGCGTATTTGTCAGTTAAACCTATGTATAAATTGTGACACAAGAATTGACGTGACAACACGCTGCGCGTGAGGTGACACAAGAATCCCGGGGGCGTGTTCGGGTATTCTGGACTTCAGATTTGGAGTACCACTTATCTTTCGAAATCTTTCATCATTCACTTAAAATAGTCGATTGATCATACATTGAGTACCATATAACTAGAATTACCGATGCAAGTCGAAGAAGGATTGGCCGGTGCTGCCGGCTGGCGTCAAGTTCTGTCCCACGGATCAGGAGCTGATCGAGCACCTTGAGACCAAAGTGAGTGCTGACAGCGTGAGATTTCAGTCTCTCATCGATTTGTTCATACCAACCATCGATAACGAGCACAGCATATGCTACACCCAACCTGAGAAACTTTCAGGTAGGACACCGATTGGCCGTCTACTTGCACAAACATATTCCTTTGTTTATAGCTCTATTTTTCTTTTTAGACGCAGACCTGGTGAAGCAATTACAATTTGACAGTTAATAAAAAGTGAAACAAGTGACTGCAACATGCCAAAGATGTTATGAAAATGCCAACTACGTACACTAAAACATGTATTCCACAATACTGCAGGTATCACACTGAGTGGCCTAAGGAAGCAATTCTTCCAGCGCAATTCCAGGGCGTTCAAAAGGGGCACGTGGACGCGTCACAAGATACAGTCAGAGTGCAGCATGCACGCGATGTGGCACAAGACCGGCAATACCTTGCCGGTGATGGTCAACGGCCGGCAGACGGGCAACAAAAAAGGTTCTGGTGCTGCACAACAACAAGAACTTCGACCAGCAGAGGACCAACTGGGTGATGCACCAGTACCACCTCAGGGACCTGGAGCAAGAGAAGGAACGGGAACTGGTCCTCTGCAAGATTTTCTACCAGACGAACACTAGGGCCAGGAGTAAAGAGATTATAAGTTAGCTATTGGTAGTTGTACTACCTTGTCGTCCGCAAGTTGGTATTGTTTTTAACGATCTTTTGGTATGAACTTGCATTTGCTTCCAACCATCATGCCGAGGGTCGGCATGGATATAAAGCTGAATCATTTGTTTCGAAACGAATTTTCAGGCACCTGATTTTTATTTGATGGGTAGCATAAGCACCCGCCGTTCGAATTCCCAGTTCTCCAATTTTTTCGAAACAAGTGTATGCACTTATTATCACGATAAAAAAACAATATCCGTGTTGCATCCCAGTTATCTGTCTGTACTTGCAGAATTCTCTCGTTTATTCAGCACGTATATTGTTTTTTCAGGTCGAGCAAGTTTCAACTGGGCTGCAGACTGCCTAGGGTTGGTTTTTTTTAACAGGCCCAGCCCATGACGACAACGGGGCACAAAGATCCAGCAGGTATATACTGACCTCTGGCCCGCCAGTGTTAGTTATATTTTGTCTTACAACATCCGCAGGCAGGTTTTTTTACTGAATCAAACAAACAGCCCAGTTCTATTTTCCTCTTGAAACGCATGTCCTACATCCATTTTCTAATCTCTACCTATAGTTTTACTAGTTCATATACACATATCATTATATTGAAAACACATGAAATTCCCTTTTTCATATTTACATCATTATTTTTGTTGTTTTTTCCCACACAGCGCTGATTTCTTTTACCACTGGTTTCCCCTTAAACTAACTCAATTGTCCCACGTCTTATTTGCTCACAAAAACAAAACGATTTTTTGGCAAATCAATAAGTTCTTAAAAAAATGTTTATCATTTCGGGATTACAACAGTTCGGACTCCACCGAAATATGCAAAACAAGGTTGAACTTTTTGACCGTGGTCCTGGACAAAAAATGGGCTGTAATAAATTACTTAAGAATTAGCAAATGGGCTGCAAATTATAAAAAATAGCAAATGGGCTTTATGTTGTCTGCCAGAGATTTGGAGGCTGACTTGTGGGCCTACCAAGTTCATGCGTACACAAGGTTTCGCAAAAAAGAAACTTAGTCAACAATCGACTCTACCAGCATCAGACCATTAGATTTCAATCTAACGGCAATCATGCTTCTTCAGTCTCTGATCTTCCTGCCCCAGCCGCCCAAACCAGCACCGTCGGAACCGCCTGCTCCCGCCTCCCATGGCCGGCAGTGCTGCCGGGCAGGCCTCATGGCTCCATCATACTCGCATCCCTGGCCTGTCTATCCCTCTACTCACCCACACCTCCTGTTATTTTCCGGCGACGGCAGCCGAACCAGTCAACCCTCGTACTCTCCACCGCGTGGGCAGCCACTGTCATGTCTTCCCCGGCTCCGTGTCGTTCCCTTCGTAGGCCTCGCCGTCGTCCACCGCCCTGGTGCTCTCGGCGCAGCGTGGTCAACGATGTCCATCCAACGGCCGTAGTGTTTCTTCAACCTCTGGTCTTCTTGCCCCAGCTGCCCAAAGCAGCGCTGGTCGTGCCGCATGCTCCTGCCTCCCGTGGTCGACTGTGCTGCCGCGGAGGCCTCACCGTCCCCATAGTACACCCACCGCTGGCCAGGCCATTGCTCCACTCACCCACTCCCCCTGTTATTCTGCGGCGATGGCAGCCTCACACCGCAGCCGAACCAGTGAACCCTCATGCTCCTCTCCGCGTGGGCATCCACTGCCGTGTCTTCCCCGGCTCCGCGTCGTCCCCTTCCTAGGCCATGCCGTCGTCCACCGCTGTGGTGCTCACGGCGCGGCGTGGTCAATGTGGTCAACGACCGACTTCCATCGGAAGAGTACTTTGTGTGGAGAGGCTGACAGCTGGGTCCATGGCAGCCGCAAGGAAGTGCCTCCTTATTATGTGCAAAATAATTATTCCTCCACCTGACAGCGGGGACCCACCGGACGGGCCACCAGTATTTCGCGGAAAAACCGTTTCCCCCTGACTGTTGGGACCCACCGGACGGGCCACCGTATTTCGTGAAAAAAAACGTTTTCCACTGACTGCTGGGACCCATCGGACGGACCACCGTATTTCGCGAAAAAACGTTCCCCCCACTGTCAACTCGGACCCACCAGAAGTTCCTCCTTATTACGCACAGAAAAATGAATACCCCCCTACTAGCTGGGACCCACCATGGTGGGAGGCTGACTTGTGGGCATACTAAGATGACGGGGACTGAGGGCTTTGTCAACTTAGTCAATATGAACGATTCTAGCTCAAGTGACCATACGATGTCCATCCAACGGCCATCGTGCTTCTTCAATCTCTGCTCTTCCTGGTCCAGCCGCTCAAACAAGCGCTGACGGGACTGCCTGCTCCCTCCTCCCCGCGGCCGGTTGTGCTGCCGCGCAACCCTCACCGCCCCACCGTACTCCCATCGGTGGCCTAGCCATCCCTCTACTCACCCACACCTGCTGTTATTCTCCGGCGATGGCAGAAGAACCTGTAAACCCTCGTACAGTCGTACTCCCCTCCGCGTGGGAAACAACTGCCGAGTCTTCCCTACCTCCGTGTCGTTCCCTTCCTAGGCCTCGCCGTCGTCCACCGCCCTGGTGCTCTCGGCGCGGCCTGGTCAACGTGGTCAACAACCGACATGCATCCTTATTACGCACCAAAAAATGAATACCCCCTACTAGCTGGGACCCACCATAGTGGGTGGCTCACTTGTGGGCCTACTAAGTTGACGAGGATGGAAGGCTTTGTCAACTTAGTCAATATGAACGATTCTAGCTCCAGTGACCGTATGATGTCCATCCAATGGCCATAGTGCTTCTTCAACCTCTGGTCTTCTTGCTCCAGCCGCCCAAAGCAGCGCCGGTCGTGCCGCGTGCTCCTGCCTCTTGTGGCCGGCTGTGATGCCGCGGAGGCCTCACCGCCCCCTACTACTCCCACCGCTGGCCTAGGGTATCCCTCTACTCACCCACACCCCCTATTATTCTGCGGCGACAGCAGCCTCACGCCGCAGCCGAACCAGTGAACCCTCGTACTCCTCTCTGCATGGGCATCCACTGCCGCGTCTTCCCCGGCTCTGAGTCGTCCCCTTCCTAGGCCTCGCCATCGTCCACCGCCTTGGTGCTCTCGGCGCGGCGTGGTCAATATGGTCAATGACCGACTTCCATCAGAAGAGTACTGTACGTGGAGAGGCTGACAGCTAGGTCCAAGGCCACAACCCAGTTTTTTTGTGATTTGCCAAGTAAGTCGCTTTGGCAGGCCTATTGGGCTGCAAATCTTTCAAGACGAGGAGAGCTTCATTCAGCTGGCCGAGAAAATGGCCTATCAGTAATGAGAAATGGGTTGTACATTTTTAAAACACATCAAACCGGCAATTAGTTTCAAATATCTTTTTTTCATTTCGAGATTTTAAATTACATTAATTTTTATGCGTGGAGAATTTGTTGGATTTTATATTGATATACATTTATTTTTAAAATCAGTTTGAATGTGAGTCAAAATTTCGGGATTAAAAACAGTTCGAACCGCACCGAAATATGCAAAATTTCGTATAATTTTTTAACCGTGGCCACAATATGGGATGTAATGCTAACAAAAAGAATATGGGCTCCAAAAAAACCTTAAGAATCACCAAATGGGCTATAAATTATTAGAAATAATGGCAGATGGGTTGTATGCTGTTTTCCACAGATTTGAGGCTTTCCTAAAAAAAAGGTTAACGCAAAAGCAGTGACTGTTGGATGTCCATCCAACGGCCGTCGTGCTTCTTCAATCTCTGCTCTTCCTGCTCCAGCAGCTCAAACAAGCGCCGGCGGAACTGCCTGCTCCCTCCTCCCCGCGGTCGGCTCTGCTGCCGCACAGGCCTCACCGCCCCACCATACTCCCATCGCTGGCCTAGCCATCCCTCTACTCACCCACACCTGCTGTTATTCTCCGGCGAGGGCAGACGAACCAGTAAACCCTCGTATAGTCATACTCCCCTCCGCGTGGGAAACAACTGTCGAGTGTTCCCTTCCTCCGTGTTGTTCCTTTCCTACGCCTCGTCGTCGTCCACCGCCCTGGTGCTCTCGGCGCGGCCTGGTCAACTTGGTCAACGACCGAAATGCATCTGAAGTGGACTGTACGTGGAGAGGCCAACAGCTGGGTCCACGGCCGCACGGAAGGAAATGCTTCCTTATTACACACAAAATAATGATTCCTTCAACTGACATCAGGGACCCACCGAAAGGGCCTATGTATTTCACAAAAAAAACGTTACCGCCGCTGACAGCTCGGACACACCAGCTATATCTTCGCACGCAAGGAAGTGCCTCCTTATTACGCACAAAACAAATGAATATTCCGCCTGTTAGCTGGGACCCAGTATAGTGGCAGGCTGACTTGTGGGCCTACTAAGTTGACGGGGACGGAGGGCTTTGTCAACTTAGTCAATAATATGCACAATTCTAGCTCCAGTGACCATACGATGTCCATCCAACGGCCGTAGTGCTTCTTCAACCTCTGGTCTTTTTGCTCCAGCCGCCCAAACCAGCGCCGGTCGTACCTCGTGCTCTTGCCTCCCGTGGCCGGCTGCGATGCGGCGGAGGCCTCACCGCCCCCTACTACTCCCACCGCTGGCCAGGCCATCCCTCTACTCACCCACACCCCCTGTTATTCTGCGACGATGGTAGCCTCACCCTCATACTCCTCTTCGCGTGGGCATCCACTGCTCCGTCTTCCCCGGCTCCGCGTCGTCCCCTTCCTAGGCCTCGCCGTCGTCCACCGCTGTGGTGCTCTCAGCGTGGCCTTGTCAATGTGGTCAATGACTGACTTCCATCGGAAGAGTACTATGCTTGGAGAGGCTGGCAGCTGGGTCCACGGCGGCCGCAAGGAAGTGCCTCCTTATTACGCGCAAAATAATTATTCCTCCACCTGACAGCAGGGACCCACCGGACGGGCAACCAGTATTTCGCGAAAAAACGTTTCCCCCCAGACTGCTGGGACCCACCAGCTACATCTTCGCACGCAAGGAAGTGCGTCCGGGCAAAAAAAACGATTCGCCCCCCTGACTGCTGGGACCCACCAGCTACATCTTCACAGGCAAGGAAGTGCCTGACAGTCGGGACCCAACTGGTCGAAGCGTATGTAGCGTTGTCATTCTGGTCGCGAAAGTGTACGTACATACTGGTCGATGTAGAGGCACGCATGTGTCGTAGTAGAGGCGCGCACCTGTCGATGTAGAGGCACGCACGTAGCATGTACACGTACGTACAGCGGCGAGGGTGCAAGAAAGAAAATACGGGCACGTATGTACATACGGGCAGGGTCTCGAACGCCTACTCGCGCATACGTACATGGCTGGGTCGGAACGGAGAAACAGTGTCGTCGTCATGTTCATGGGGAGGCAACGGAATGCGTCGTGTTCATCGGGAGGCAACGGAACGCGTGGGAGCCAACCGGCTTGGACGGAACAGGCGATGGAAATGAGGCCTGGCGTACCGCAGAACGGAGGAAACGGCCTTGTGTTCGACCGGCCACGTTCGGAACGGGGTCCTGTTGATCGGGAGGGGTGTGGCATACCGCAAAACGGAGGAAATGAACCTCCTATGGTCGAAACGGGGGTCCTGTTGATCGGGAGGGGTGTGGCGTACCGCAAAACGGACGAAACGGACCTCCTACGGTCGAAACGGGGGTCCTATTGATCGCGAGGGGTGTGGTGTACCGCAAAACGGAGGAAATGGACCTCCTACGGTCGAAACGGGGGTCCTGTTCATTGGGAGGGGTGTGGCGTACCGCAAAACGGGACTCCACGGGATACTGTTCATTTCCACCGTCGACCTCCTCCAGCCTCCCCGGGCTACCGCCGACCTCCTCCAGCCTCCACGGGCTCCTGTTCATCCAGCTTCCACCGTGCGCTACTCCACCGACTACTGTTCAACCACCCCTCCACGGGCACCCCTCCACCATCTACTGTTCATCCAGCCGTCCACACCACGGGGTCCTATTAAACCACCCCTCCACGGCCACCCCTCCACCGTCTAGTGTTCATCCAGCCCTCCACACCACGAGTTCCTGTTCATCCAGAGGCAACGGCACCCCCCCACCCCCCCGCAACGCTCACTGTTCATCTATCGATCGGCTTCAGTTAGCAGCAGTAGCGAAGGAATTGCTCCATCAGGTTCAGTTATCAGCCATCGATCGATCGCTCGGGTTCAGTAACGCATAGCCTGCAGTGCAATCGCCCGGGTTCAGTTAGAGCCCAACGCCTTGCTCGGGTTCAGTTAGAGCCAACGCCTCGCACACACGCGCATACCTGTACGAGAGAAACGTGCATCGCTCCGCCCCCGACCTCCCACCATAATCGGCAACTCCCCAAAATTTTCCTCCCCCTCGCTTCTACCATGGTTTTTCCGTCATGGACGGCCCAAAGAATGTCATGCAGCTGCGTCTCTGGCCCACCCAGGACGAAAAGCCCATTTTCTGTCATGATTTTTTGTCATAGAAGTAGGAGGCCACCACATCTATGATGATACCGGGTTTTGTCACAATTATCATCATAGAAGTGTCATATGTATGACAGAAAAAAAATTCGTTCGGCCCAAAATGTCACGGATGTGTCTTTTTTTTGTAGTGTAGGGGGATAGATTGGT
The DNA here is from genome assembly GCF_002162155.2 of Triticum dicoccoides. Lineage (NCBI taxonomy): Eukaryota > Viridiplantae > Streptophyta > Magnoliopsida > Poales > Poaceae > Triticum > Triticum dicoccoides. Next base: position 463,738,149 of record NC_041387.1, on the reverse strand, counting down.
AGGAAATGACCATCGCTGGTCCCCGACCGCCACTCATAAGGAAGACAATCAATAATAAATCATGCTCCATCTTTTTAGCATAACTAGAGACCTTACATGCATGCTTCGGGAATCACAAAACTTAACACCAATATTCTTACTAAACTGCAATTATTCACTAGTACCTCCTACATATTACCATCATAATATCGCAAAACTATTGCATGGAATCAAACTTATCATATTCAGTTATCTACATGAAAGTTTTTATTATATCCTTCTTAAATACCTATCATATTAGGACTAATTTCATAACCCATGCATATTGCCATTACTATTTATAAGACTCTCAAAATGATATAAGTGAAGCATGAGGGTGCAACTATTTCTTTAAAATATAACCATCGCCATGCTCTAAAGATATAAGTGAAGCACTAGAGCAACTGCCTAGCTCAAAAGATATAAGTGAAGCACATAAAGTATTCTAACAAATCACGAATGAGTGTGTATCCCTCTCAAAAGGTGTGTCCAACAAAGATGATTGTGGTAAACTAAAAAGCAAACAAAGTAAAGACCACTCTAATACACGACGCTCCAAGAAAAACTCATATCATGTGATGAATAAATATATAGCTCCAAGTAATTTACCTATACCCACGATGATTTGGAGGATAACCAAGGAAGACACGGGCCGTGGAATGGTGGTCAAGCTTGTGGCATGTGGTAGATGTTAGATTCAGGTAGCACAAGCAACCAAAGGCACGGAGAAGTGTGTGGTCAGGGACGATGCCGAGCAGAAGCTCGTGTCGTGAGCTGGAGTGGCTTGGCCGGTGGTTCAGAAGGTGGGTGGAGGTGATGAGCGCCTCAGCCCAGAAGCGGGTGGGCATGGAGGCACGAACCAGCAGGGCACGAACGCCATCCATGAGCGTACGGAGAGCACACTCAACTTTGCCATTTTGCTGGCTTGTATATGGAAAAGTGAGACAGAAATGAGCACCCATGGTGAGCAAGGAGCGTGCGCACAGCGGCATTGTTGAACTTGCGCCCGTTATCTATTTGTAAAGAAAAATGGGCAACTGAAATTGTGTCTGAACATAAGCAAAAAACTTGACAAGAATCTGAAAGATTTTGGACTTGTGCTTGAGAGGGAAAGCCTAGACGTAATGCATGTAATCATCGATAATAACCAAGTAAAATTGGTAGCCTGATGCTTACAAAATGGGAAGTCTATACATCAAGATGCAAGAGTTGAAAAGCAAACATGCCATCGCTACTAGATGACTTAAACGGGAGATGGGTATGCTTGCCAACGTGATATGCATGACAAACATGTGGCATGGACTTGGTGAACTCGAGTGGAAGAGCTCCGCACGACGCGCGCCTCAAGTGTCCTAGCCATTGGTGCCAGAGATCGACCGTGACAGCGCCAGCAAACCACCATGAGGAGGATGACGAGGGACGGCCCACGGGGTAGATATTGCAGATGGAGTTACATTGGAGGATCACAGCCTGCAATGAGGCCATGTCCAAGGCAGGAGTCGGCGAGGAAGACGAGTTCACCCCCGGGTGACAATAGCTAGGGGGCTGGCCGTAGACAGGAGGCGCGCCCGGAGCACCGTAGCCGTACGGTGGGCGTACGAGCATGGTCGGTGCATCCATCATAGCCTGCTGGTGAGGCGTGCTAGGGCGTGGCCCAAGGACACTGGAGCCGGGGGCGCGCCAGGCCATCGGCTAGGCTTGGACGAGGCTAGTCTAGGAGTTGGCCCTAGGCACCGGCGTAGGCATGGACGACGGACGTGGTGTAAAAGGAGCCAGTGAAGGAGCCTGTGCATTGCCGCGTTTTGCAGCAACGCTGGCGACCCCGTTCACGCGAGTTGTCAATGACCGGAGCGAGAAGCGTCAAGGTGGGCGGTGTCAGAGTGTTGTCGCGGCCAGCGAACATGGCGTGCACAGGCTGCAGGCGCGCCGTCTGTTCGGCGTGGTGCTCTTCCAGGAGAAGGAAAGATCACACCTGGAGTAAAGAGGGCAGCGGAACCTGCAAGGTGATGTGGGGAATCACGGCGTGGAACTAGCGGTTGAGCCCCCGAAATAGGTGGAAGACTTGGTGCATCTCTATCACAGCCTAGCCAAGGTCACACAGCTGATCAGTCAACGCCTTGAGGCGGATGCGGTACTACATGATGGTGAGGTCTCCTTGGATGAGCGCATGGTACTCGGCGTCGATGTAGACCGTGCGGGCGAGCTGATTGTCGCTGAAGATGCCGTCGACGGTGGCCCACACGGCGAGCGCAGTGTCATCGGGCTGCATGACGGCGTCGAGAAGATCTGGCGAGATGGTGGAGTGATACGTCTCAACGTATCTATAATTTTTGATTGTTCCATGCTATTATATTACCCCTTTTGGATGTTTATGGGCTTTATTTTACACATTTGTATCATATTTGGGACTAACCTACTAACCAGAGGCCCAGCCTGTATTGCTGTTTTTTTGCCTATTTCAGTATTTCGAAGAAAAGGAATATCAAACGGAGTCCAAACGGAATGAAACCTTCGGGAGCATTATTTTTGGAACGAACGTGATCCGGAGGACTTGGAGTGCAAGCCAAGAAGCAGCCAAGGCGGCCACGAGGGTGGAGGGCGCGCCCACCCCTACAGGACGCGCCCCCCCTGTCTTGTGGGCCCCTCAGGCGGCCACCGACCTACTTCTTCCTCCTATATATACCCACGTACCCCGAGAACATCTAGGGAGCCAGCGAAAAACAATTTCCACCACCGTAACCTTCTGTATCCTCGAGATCCCATCTTGGAGCCTTTGCCGGCGCTCCGTCGGAGGGGGAATCGACCATGGAGGGCTTCTACATCAACACCATAGCCCCTCTGATGAGTTGTGAGTAGTTTACCACAGACCTTCGTGAAAGTGCTAGTTATCGACTAGAAGGGGGGGTGAATAGGCGATTTTTATCAAAGTCTTCAAAACGTGGAAGTTTCGAAGACAAACAATAGAAATGACCTAATTGATATGCAGCGGAAGACAAACTACAACAAGAAAGCCATAGTCAAGTATGCAATAGTGTTAACGTATGATGACTAATAGCAGTGAGGTAGTAAAGATCAGGATGGAAGATAGTATGAAGCCAATCGACAATAGTAGTCAAGCAATGAAGTCAAACAGATAAGACAGATAAGCAATGACTTCACGAAGACAAACTCAAAGTAAAGGAGGGAAGGGATAGAACCAGTCACTTGTTGAAGACACAGGATTTGTTGGACCAGTTCCAGTTGCTGTGACAACTGTACGTCTGGTTAGGGAGGCTGAGATTCAACTCATAAGACCACGTCTTCACCTTATTCCCCTTGAGCGAAGGACACTTAGTCCTCGCCCAATCACTCTGGTAAGTCTTCAAGGTAGACTTCCGAACCTTCAGAGACTTCGTTCACCCGGCAATCCACAATGACTCTTGGATGCTCAGAACGCGACGCCTAACCGGCTGGAGGATACACAGTCCTCAAGTGTAATAAGTCTTCAGGTCACACAGACAGAAAGACTTCAGTGATGCCTAACACTCTTTGGCTCTGGGTGTTTGGGCTTTGTCCTCACAAGGATTTCTCTCTCAAAGGCTTCGAGGTGGGTTGCTCTCAAAACGACAAAAGCCGTAAACTAACTCTGAGCAGCCACCAATTTATGGTGTAGGGGGTGGGCTATTTATAGCCACAAGGAAACCCGACCTGATATGTCCGAAATGACCCTGGGTCACTAAGGAACTGGCATGTGTTCCAACGGTCAGATTTCAAACACACACGGCAACTTTACTTGGGCTACAAGCAAAGCTGACTCATCCAGCTCTGGATAAGATTTGCTCTCATTGTCTTCTCTCGAAGACATAGGATTTGGGTTGAGTATCACTTCAGTCACTCTGACTTAGTTCACTTGGACCCCACTTAACAGTACGGTGGTTCCTATGACTCAACACAGAAGAAAAGGAAACAACGAAACAACTTAGCCTTCGCGCTCCATAGTCTTCACTCAATGTCTTCTCATGTCATAGACTTCAGTGTGAATATCTTCACACACCACCATTGTCTTCAATGTCTTCATACATTTTTAGGGGTCATCTCCGGTAGGTAAACTGAATCAATGAGGGACACTACCTGCGTTATCCTGCAATTCTCACAAACGCATTAGTCCCTCAACCAACTTTGTCGTCAATACTCCAAAACCAACTAGGGGTGGCACTAGATGCACTTACAATCTCCCCCTTTTTGGTGATTGATGACAAACTGGTTGAAGTTTTCAACGGGAAAGAAGTATGTGAACTTGTAAAGGATAGCGAATTGTCTTCATAAGTGGGAAGGGCTCCCCCTGAAGATGTGCATATAAATAATTTGCTTTTGGAATGCAAATGCACATGGCAGGTTGTACTTGTGGAGATCCTTTTCAACTTATGAAGATAATTCATCATGCATGAAATGATATAGCTAAGAGAATGACATGCATAATGAAAAATGGAAGTCTACGGAATGATCTAAGTGTGGAAGTTATCATCACACGTGGAAACGCAAATAAGTAGCAGACGACCATCAAGTTTAAGTGTTACAACTCAAAGAACGAAGTGTATCAAAAGCAAGAGTTGTAAGCACTAGGAAAAAATATAAAGCAACCGCCCTTATGAACCCGGTTGAAGACTATCAACTCATACACTTCTCCCCCTTTTGTCAGTAATGACCAAAAAGGTTTGAAGACATAGAGCATCTACTCATCTTCTTGAGGAGTAGGTGAAGCAGCAGGGTTGTCATTGTTGGAAGACGATGCAGACGAACTCGGTGCAGTGTCGATGCGTGCAGAAGTAGGGGGCGGTTAAGTTGCATCGTCTTCATCATCGATCACATTGGCATTGACAGTTGCCGCAGAGGAAGACTAGTCAGAGTCTTCAAGAGATGGAGTTCTTCGTAGGACAGCATTCCGTGGAGGAGTGGAGTCAAACTTGAATCTTTTAGTGAAGCCATCGTCTTGAAGATCCGCTTCAGCACTGAGCAGGGTCAAACTCTTCCATGATCGCCGACAAGTTTCGTGAGCGACAAATGCATTCTTTATGGCAAGGTTGCGAATGCGATTTACATCCACCAAGAGACTTTCATCTGACGCTTGAGCCAAAAATGATGCTTATCTTGCTTCTAATGCAGGGCCACAAGAAGTTCTCAGTCATTTAGAACCCGAGAGCGCTTCCGAGTCCGTTGAGCAATTGTGCTCGCAGTGGCTTCAATTGATGCACGATGAGGTAGACGAATGTTTCCAGCCATCGGATAGACACGCGTGACAGCTTGGACTCCTTCCATAGGCTGAGTGAAGCTTTGATGTTCAGCATTTTGAAGACAAAGAGGCTTCTTGGCAGGTTCAGTGTATATGTCTTCAACTGACATATCAACCTCTGGTAGGAAGATCACATGATTGCGAGCAGATGGTTCATAGTTGACAGCAGAGTGTTGCTTGATGAGGCGCATGACCCATGGAGCATAGAACTTCAGTCCGAAGAGGTCAGATCTAGATGCAGCCAAAATGCCTGATGAAGAAATCATGCGCATTGAAGCTGATTCCATTGAGGATGTAAAAGACCAATGTCTTCATGGCTCCTTCAAGTTTTGCAGCTGATGAATGTCCTTTGATCGGCCATAGAGTCCGCCTGATGATATGATATATGGTGCGCGGCAGATACTCAAGGTCATCAACAAAGGACTCCTTTGGATATTCAGCATCACGTGGCAAAGGCTTCATCATGCTCAACATCTGGCTCATAATGGGTTCAGGCTTATGGAAGATGCTCTCCAGTGCATTGTGGTGGTTTTGACAACCAGGTTCATATAGCTCTCCGGGAGTGGATAGGCCTGTAAGCTCAATGATGTCAAGAGCTTTGGCTTCATGATGAACATTTCCTATCATCCACTCGAGAACCCATGTCTTCGTATCTCTGTTATAACCGCGAATGTGGAGCGTAGCATAGAATTGAAGCAATAGCTCTTCATTCCAATGTTCTTTGTCTGTGATAAAGCTGAGCAGACCAGCATCACGAAAGCAGTCAAGTGCTTCTTCTAAGCATGGCAGTCCAGAAATGGCTTCAGTGTCGAGGCACATATGAGGGAAAATGCGCCCTTGATCATACAGAACACAGGAGTAATAGCTTCGCTGCTGATGACTCCAGAACCGATCTGATGATATTCTTGGCTTTGTGTAGGGGTTCTTTGAGCTGTCAAAGAATGTGTTGTGGCTCTTGAAGCCATTTGCATTGAAAGACCCGACAGATGTGGCAGTACCTGGAAACCTTGGCAGTCTTGGCTTTGGCTTATGGACCTGAGGCCTATGCTCAATGTGATAGTCAAATTGAGGACCAGAGACAATAGGCGGAGGGACCAGAACGGGCCATCTTACTGTAATGAGCTTGTCATGATTGTATGCTTGCTCAATTGTATAGGGCCTTGGTGGCAGAACAGGAGCAGTGGCAGCAACAGTGGCTTCGGGTTGCACAACAGAAGCTTCAGTAGCATTGTCAGCATTGACTTCTGGTACAGTGCTTGGGACAGGCTCCACAATAGCTTCAGCCATGACTATGTCATTGGCTTCATTGGTGTTGGTGGTGGCAGCCTCAAGGTTTTCAACCTCCACTTGCTGAGCTGGAGGGTCAGGCACAGACATGTTCACATCATGAACAACTTCTTCAGGAATGGGGGGAGTAGGGACTCGTTCTTCTTGACGTTCGTCATCGGCTGATGCAGCCGGATTGTCTTTAGCAGCTGGTGCTTCAGACTCGGAGACATTCACAGCAGGAGTGGCTTCTGAAAACACTTGACGTGCAGCAGGTTGATGGTGCACTTCTCCTTCTGGAACGCTCGGAAGAGGGACTTGAGGCCTTGGTCCTTTGCGAAGCCTTTGTAGTATAGGCGACGCCTTTGGAGATGGAGTGGGCAGGTCCTCATCCTCTTCAACTTGCACGAATGGTGTGGCTTGTTGTTGTTGGGGAGTACTAGGGGAGTCTTGTTGTTGCGGGCAATCAGCCCATGAAGCATCCTGAGCAATTGGCGTCAGAGGACGACCAATGCTAATGATTTCGCTGTTCGTACGAACAGGCGATGATACCACATTGTATTCAATTTGAGGAAGAACTTCATCATCTTCAACATTGTCATGATGACCAATGTCTTCAGCAGTGATGGGATCAACTGCTGGAATCTCTTCAGCTTCAGGAGCCTCTGTGGAAGCAGGCTCATGAACAGTCATTCGAAGTTCTTGGGTTGCAGATGCAGGACGAACCACTGAGATGGGTTCAACAACAAGGGGCTCTGTGGGAGCAGCCCGATTCTTCTTGGTCTTGCGCTACTTCTTGGAGGGAGCAGCATCAGAGGCTTCTGAGGTTTTCTGTTTTCTGGCTTCAGCCTCTGCAGCCCTCGTCTTCTTCTGTTCTGAAGCGGTTGACGTGACTTTTGGCTTCGAGCCAGTCATGCTGCTTGGGAAGACAATGCGAGGTTCATCTTGCCTTGAAGGTGCAGATTGGACAGTCGGTTTCTTCTTCTTTGCAGCCATCCTGGGGTCGATGCCAGGACGACCAAGAGCCTTGCGCTTCTCAGCCTCATTGTAGGCAAGCACACACTTGTCAGCCAGATTTTTCATGCGCTCTCTGGAGCCTCGAGCTTCTTCATGCTTCTTGGGAAAGGCTTCTTTAGGCTCGTGCAACATGATCTTGAAGTTCTTGACATCTTGCACATTGAGCATGGCCACATGCTTCTTGAACTAAGCCTTTTCATAGTCAATCTTGTGCTTCAGTTCGACGATGCGCTGAGCAATAGCTAGCTCAGAAGCAATGCTGCCATTGAAGGCGACGCTGAGGCCAATTGGAAGTTGCAGATCATCAAATCTGAGGTTTGGTGTGTCAAACCATTCATCAATGAAGTTATGGATGATTGCCACGTCAAAGAGAGGCAAGTTGTTGAAGATCTCTGCTTCTTCCTTGCTCTTGATCAGTTGCTCAAGAGCATCATCTGCAAGATCATCATCGCTGGACAGATCAATGTGCTCTTCACGCAAAATAGCAACAGGATTCAAAGCCTGATCAATACTCTTGACGATTTTCTTTTTCTTCTCCGTCTTCTTGGAGATGCGTGAAAGATCTTCAGACTGCACACTGGCTTCAGGAGGTGCAGTGGCCAATGGCTTCACATGAGAAGCTTTTGGAGGTGCAGCTGATGATGAAGCCTTAATCTTCTTTGGCTTCTGCGGCCTTGGAGGAGGAGTTGGGGCTTCATCAGAATCAGCATCATTATCAGAATGATCGACTTTGGCACCTTGCACCAAGATGTAAGAGATGAGGCCATCAAGGTTTGCAAAGGGGCCGATTCTATTTTCTTCAGCTTCACGTGTGCCATCATCACGGGGAGTAAAGGGACCAGGATTGAAGTCTAATCCCCATGACTTCTTGTTCTCCTTTGCTGAAGCCTTAGCATACTGGAAGTTGCGCTTGAAGAGATTGTTGTCACGACACCAGAGCAATGATGATGGGTCGGCTTCTTCAGGCTGTGGTCCATGGACCATGCAAGGATAGAATTCTTGCGCAATGGCTTCAGCTTTGTTCTTGGGGGGAAGGCCTCGATAGATAATATCACCCCAAGGACTGTTGATAGCATTCTTCTCAGCGTACTCCTGGGTCACGAACTTGTACTTGAACCATTGTTCATCCCAATAGCATCGAATCCATTGGATTCGAGTCTTGCGCTGATTATAATCTTCTTTAGGATCTGTTTTGTAGATTTCTGCAAGATCATCAGGCAGATCCTTCGAAGTTCCCCCTCGATGCTGTCTGCCACCCTTCCTTACTGATTTCTCTGCAGCCATGAACTTCAAACTGAATGGTTTCAATAGATTCAAAGGCTTCAAAGACTTTTTCTTGCTGGTCAGACAGGAACTGGCTTTAGGAGATTCAATGTGTTGCTGTAAGAATTCTGCAAACGAATGCAGACTATGAGAACCTAGGGATTCTCCCACGGACATGTACCTGTGACAGCATTAGAGATGCGAGGGAAGGGGAAGAGGTCATATGCATTCTCAGAAGATTTTGAAGATAAATCAATTTGAAGACATTGAACGCATGTTGCAAAGATATTCACTTATATGTTGAGAGTCGGTTCCAGATTTGTACGAATCCGTGAATAAGTACAAGTGAGGAATCTAACTAGATGTGAAGCTTAAGTGAATATACTAGGCAGTATGAGATGCAGACAGAGTAGATCTAACTTTGTATAGACAGAAACCAATTTTGGTAAATTGGATGAATCATTGAGGATCAAAAAGCTGGTAAAATTAGAGTTATATTTACCACACGATGAACTGCTAGATGGGATGAATAGGAGACCGAGCAGTTCAATCCACTGTGCCCTAACTTGGCGACGGAGGACACCTACGGCGGCGGCGGAGAGGACGATGCCGGCGACCGGCGTGAGGACGGCGTCGGAGAAGTCGCGGCAGCTAAGCGCTTCGTCGCCGGCGTCGTCGAGAGCTAGCGGTGGTGCTAGGGTTTTGACGAGGTGGAGAGGTGGAAGAAGGTTTTCTTGACCGCAGGGGACACGTATTTATAAGTAGGTGTGCGGCACAGCGCAATTACGCAGGTGCCCCTGTCTGTTCACATCCGTGGGACACGTGGCAAGCATGCAACATACTCAGAATTGTCCCACGTTCCCACGCCCGCCAATTTTGTCGAATGGTCGTTCCGGCTTCTCCGGATTTCGACAATAAAGATGAATCATTTAAATAGGACTTGATGTTTGTCTCTGTGTCTTCTGCTGACAAGGATGCAGAGAAGACATTCGATAGTTTCAACAGAATGCATATGATTTGGACAGATAGAGTTTGAGATAGTAAGCATAGAGAGATTAGGGTCTGATCACATTCACTTAGTTCAAAAGATTCAACAATGAAGACATAGCTATAAGTGAATGTTGTAGAGGACAGAATACTAGTATATATATATATATATATATATATATATATATATATATATATATATATATATATATATATATATGAGAAAGCAATCAACTCAACATAGTGAAGTAAATCATGAAGATAAGTTGAAAGTTGAAGACAAATCAAATGCGAATGTATTCAACAATAACGCCATGACTGAAACACTTCAAACCAAGAAATTTGGTGGTGGAATTACCCACCGTATAGGAAGTATTAGACCCAGACACGATGCACAATTATCGTGGCGCTCCGAAGTCAAATTCCATGTTAATGTATTCACACTCAGAATGTAAGTCTTCATTGATTGAAGATATACTTTACTTCGTGTGTTGCACATCTAAGTCATCAACATGCATAAGTGTTAGGATTTGTGCCTGATCACAGGACATTTGAGGATTCCAAGATATTTAGCTCACACCGTAACTTGCAGAACCTTTTCTCATCCAAGGGCTTTGTGAAGATATCTGCCAGTTGCTCTTTAGTGTTGACATGAATGATGTCTATATCTTTCTTCATAATGTGATCTCTGAGAAAATGATGACGAATTTCAATGTGCTTTGTCTTCGAGTGCTTAACTGGATTGTTGGCAATCTTGATGGTGCTTTCGTTGTCGCAGAAGAGAGGGACTTGTTTCAGATTGACGCCATAGTCCTTGAGAGTTTGCTTCATCCAAAGAAGCTGAGCACAACAAGATCCAGCAGCAATGTATTCAGATTCAGCAGTTGAGAGTGATACACAATTTTGTCTTTGAAGACCAACAGACAAGTGATCGTCCCAGAAAGTGACATGTTCCTGATGTTGACTTGTGATCCACCTTGTCACCAGCATAATCAGCATCCGAGAATCCAACCAGATCAAACCTTGAGCCCTTTGGATACCATAATCTGAGTGTTGGGGTGTAAGCCAAATATCTAAGAATTCGCTTCACAGCTAAGTGATGTGATTCCTTTGGTGCCGCTTGGAATCGAGCACACATGCAAACACTAAGCATAATATCTGGCCTAGATGCACATAGGTAAAGTAAAGAACCAATCATGGAGCGGTATACCTTTTGATCGAACTCTTTACCATTGTCGTCGGGACCAAGATGATGTTTGGCTGGCATTGGCGTCGTGTAACCTTTGCAATCTTGCATGCCGAACTTCTTCAAGCAGTCTTTGAGATATTTTTCTTGAGATATGAAGATGCCATTTCTTTGCTGACGGATTTGAAGACCAAGGAAGAACTTCAGCTCACCCATCATGGACATCTGATATTGCTCTTGCATCATGTATCCAAACTCATCACTATACTTCTGATTGGTGCAGCCGAAGATTATGTTATCCACATATATTTGGCATACAAACAGTTCACCATCATATGTCTTCGTGAAGAGTGTGGGATTGAGGGATCCTGATTTGAAGCCTTTGCTCTTCAGGAAGTCTTTGATTGTATCATACCAAGTGTGAGGAGCTTGTTTGAGGCCATACAGTGCTTTGTTTAGTTTGTACACCATATCAGGATGTTTTGGATCTTCAAAGCTAGGTGGTTGAGCAACATACACTTCTTCTTCAATCTTGCCATTGAGGAAAGCACTTTTCACATCCATTTGATATAGCAAGATGTTGTGGTGATTAGCATAGGCTAGCAGTATGCGAATAGCTTCAAGTCTAGCCACAGGAGCAAATGTTTCATCGAAGTCAATTCCTTCAACTTGAGTATATCCTTGTGCCACAAGACATGCTTTGTTTCTGACAACTTGACCATGCTCATCTTGCTTGTTTCGATATATCCATTTAGTGCCAATAATGTTATGCTTGCGGGGGTCAGGGCGCTTGACAAGTTCCCAAACATTATTCAGCTTGAACTGTTGAAGTTCTTCTTGCATGGCTAGAATCCATTCAGGTTCCATAAAGGCTTCAACAACTTTCTTGGGTTCAGATATTGATACAAATGAAAAATGCCCACGGAAATTTGCTAACTGTGTTGCTCTTGAGCTAGTAAGCGGACCAGGTGCGTTGATGCTATCAATTATCTTCTCAATTTGTATTTCATTTGCAACACGAGGATGAACTGGACGAAGACCTTGCTCATGCTGATCATTGTCGTCATTGGAAGGATTGTCTTCGGTCTGAGCATTGTCTTCAGGTTGGTTTGGTGCAGAAATGATAAGTTCCTCTTCAGGTTGTGCTTCAGAGGGCATGATTTCACCAGTTCCCATTAGCTTGATAGATTCACTGGAAGGAGCTTCATCTAATGTGCTTGGCAGGAGCTCTCGTTGTGAACCAATGGTTTCATCAAATCGCACGTCCATAGTTTCAACGATTTTGTAGTGGAAGAGGTTGAAGACTCTGTAAGAGTGCGAATCCTTTCCATAGCCGAGCATGAAGCCTTCATGAGCTTTGGGTTCAAATTTTGACTTGTGATGGGGATCCTTGATCCAGCACCTAGCACCAAAGACTCTGAAGTAGCTGACATTTGGCTTCTTGCCAGTAAGGAGCTCATAGGATGTTTTGCCCAGAAGCTTGTGGATGTAAACACGGTTGATGATGTGACATGCCGTATCAATGGCTTCAGGCCAGAATTTTCTTGGTGTCTTGTACTCGTCGAGAATTGTTTGAGCCATCTCAATGAGGGTCCTGTTCTTGCGCTCAACAATGCCATTTTGCTGAGGTGTGTATGGAGCAGAGAATTCATGAGTGATTCCCATTGTATCCAGATAGAGATCAAGCCCGGTGTTCTTGAATTCAGTGCCGTTATCACTTCGGATATGCTTGATCTTGACGCCATAATTGTTCATTGCTCGATTGGCGAATCGTCTGAAGACATCTTGTACTTCAGTCTTGTAGAGAATTATGTGCACCCATGTATATCTTGAGTAGTCATCAACAATGACGAAGCCATAGAGACATGCCGTTGTTGTGAGGGTAGAGTAGTGAGTAGGGCCAAATAAGTCCATGTGCAATAGCTCGAAGGGTTGAGATGTCGTCATGATTGTCTTCGAGGGGTGCTTGGCCCTAGTCATCTTCCCAGCTTCGCAAGCACCACACAAATGATCTTTCTTGAACTTGACACCTTTGATGCCTATGACATGCTTATTCTTGACGAGAGTGTGTAAGTTCCTCATGCCAGCATGTCCCAGCCTCCGATGCTAGAGCCAGCATTCTGAAGCTTTTGCAAGAAGACATACGGCAAGATGTGGACCTGCTAAGAAATCTACCATGTATAGATCACCTTTCCTATACCCTTCAAAGACTAGAGACTTGTCAGATTCCATTAGTACAAGGCAACGATATTTTCTGAATATCACAATCATGTTTAGGTCACAAAGCATTGAGACAGACATTAAGTTGAATCCAAGGGATTCAACAAGCATCACTTTATCCATGTGTTGATCCTTTGAGATTGCAACTCTACCTAGACCCAATACCTTGCCTTTACCAGTGTCAGCAAATGTGATTTGACTCTTGTCGGATGGACGTAAGGTTGAGTCCATGAGAAGACTTCGATCACCAGTCATATGATTAGTGCACCCGCTGTCCATAATCCATTCTGAAGCAAGAGGTGTCATACCCTACAGTGCAGTTAGGAGGATAGGCTTCACAAGGTATGTTGTGAAGCATAAGCATTTGACGCACACTTGGATTATCATAGCTTAGATGAAAGTTAGCACACAGTATGACAGGTAAGCGATTCATAAGTGGAATACATAGTAAGTCATTTTATCATGCGTCCCTTTGTGTTTTAGGTCCCCAGCAATAATATCGGACGCCTTTGATTGCTGGTTGGAGACCATACTCTGCAAAAGAGAGTTAGTTCTTCTTCACCACCCACATCTTTAGGGGTGGCTTAGAAGCAATGAGTCTAAGTGCAGCATCTGAGAATTTCGGCTTTGGAGCCCAAGCAAATAGCCTTGCAGGAGATGAATGATACTCATATGAATAAGCAGAAAAGTTCTTAGTCCTATGAACATAGCGGTTTGAAGACACGCGCTCATATTCATAGGTTTGAGTATGATTTCCCTGCAAAACATTGGCATTAGGGTGACTCAGGTGAGTCATGTTTCCGTATGAAGCCGTTGGACCATGTGACGCCTTTGGTCTGGGGTTTGTCTTCTTCCCTGGTGGTGTCATGACAACATTCAGAGGAAGATTATCAAGACAGCTTTTGGGAACCCAGATCTTCTTCATTGGCGGTCCATTCCTGCAGTTAGTACCAATATACCTGGCAAACACTTCACCATTCTGATTTTTGAACAGTTTATAGTTTGCATCAAAGGATTCATCAATGATAATAGGATTAGCACAGGTAAAGCCGGATAAGGTGGATGGATCCACTGAAGGTTCCTTTGCAGCAACCCATGTGGTTTTGGGATACTGCTCAGGCTTCCAGTAGGAACCATCAGCATTGATTTTCCTTTCGAACCCAACACCCTCTTTCCTAGGGTTTCGGTTCAGAATCTGCTTTTTGAGGACATCGCAAAGTGTCTGATGCCCTTTCAGACTTTTATACATCCCTGTTTCAAGCAATGTCTTCAACCTAGCATTTTCATCAGCAATAGTAGTGGTATCCTCAGCAGAGGGGTTAGTTACCACATCAGTAGTTGAAGACAGAGTAACAGTAGCAGCAGTGGGACATTCAGCAACAGAGGCAGCGTTATCACGCTCAATGCATTTTAAACATGGTGGTTCAAATTCATCCTGAGCGGAACTGATCTGTTGAGCGCGAAATGACTCATTCTCTTTTTGAAGATCTTCATGAGTCGCTTTCAGTTTCTCAAGCTCTTGCTTCCTTTGAAGATAATCATAGGAGAGCTTTTCATAAGTGGTTGAGAGCGTCTCATGAAGACTTTCAAGTTCTTGATACTTAGCATGAAAAAAATTTATGTCTTCAACTAAGGACTGCGAACGTGTCATTTCCGCGTCAAACAGGTCATTGCTTTTGTCTAACAGTTTTTGAGTATGTTCCATAGCCCTTTGTTGCCCAGTAGCAATTTTAGCAAGTGTTTTGTAGCTGGGTTTAGATTCACAATCAGAGTCATCTTCACTTGATGTTTGAAAGTAAGCATCGCATGATTTTACCTTGGCACCGCGTGCCATGAAGCAGTAGGTGGGAGCAGGATCGCCCTTGTCATCATCAGCGTTGGTGTGGGAGTCATTGTCTTCAGTGTTGAAGATGGACTTGGCAACGTAGGTTGTGGCTAGAGCCAGACTTGCAACGCCAGAGTCGGACTCAGCTTCAGATTCCACCTCTGCCTCCTCAGAAGCAGACTCCTCCTCTGAATCCATTTCCTTGCCAACAAAAGCACGAGCCTTGCCAGATGAGCTCTTCTTATGAGATGAAGACTTTGATGAGTACTTGGAAGAAGACTTTGATGATTTCTTCTTCTTCTTGTCATCCGAGTCATATTCCTTGCTCTTCTTCTTCTTCTTCAGATGAGGAAACAACTTTTGCCTTCAAAGCACGAGTTCGGCCATAGTTGGGGCCATAGATATCTCTTTTCTCAGAAAGCCGGAACTCATGTGTGTTGAGCCTCTCAAGTATATTAGATGGATCGAGAGTCTTGAAGTCAGGACGTTCTTGTATCATGAGGGCAAGGGTGTCAAAGGAGCTGTCAAGAGATCTTAGCAGCGTCTTGACGATTTCATGCTTGGTGATCTCAGTGGTGCCGAGAGCCTGAAGCTCATTTGTGATGTCGGTGAGGCGATCAAACGTGAGCTGGACATTTTCATTGTCGTTTCTCTTGAAGCGGTTAAAGAGATTGCGAAGAACACTGATCCTCTGGTCTCTCTGTGTAGAGACGCCCTCGTTGACCTTGGATAGCCAGTCCCAGACTAGCTTTAACGTTTCCAGAGCACTCACACGGCCATACTGTCCTTTGGTCAAATGACCACAGATGATGTTCTTTGCAGTCGAGTCCAATTGAATGAACTTCTTGACATCAGCAGGGGTGACACCTTCACCAGTTTTTCGAACGCCGTTCTTGACGACATACCAGAGGTCGACATCAATGGCTTCAAGATGCATGTGCATCTTATTCTTCCAGTAGGGATATTCAGTTCCATCGAACACGGGGCAAGCAGCGGAGACTTTGATTATCCCTACAGTCGACATAGCTAAACTCTAGGTGGTTAAACCGAATCACACAGAACAAGGGAGTACCTTGCTCTGATACCAATTGAAAGTGCTAGTTATCGACTAGAGGGGGGTGAATAGGCGATTTTTATCAAAGTCTTCAAAACGTGGAAGTTTCAAAGACAAGCAATAGAAATGACCTAATTGATATGCAGCGGAAGACAAACTACAACAAGCAAGCCATAGTCAAGTATGCAATAGTGTTGACGTACGAAGACTAATAGCAGCGAGGTAGTAAAGATCAGGATGGAAGATAGTATGAAGCCAATCAACAATAGTAGTCAAGCAATGAAGTCAAACAGATAAGACATATAAGCAATGACTTCACAAAGACAAACTCAAAGTAAAGGAGGGAAGGGATAGAACCAGTCACTTGTGGAAGACACAGGATTTGTTGGACCAGTTCCAGTTGCTGTGACAACTGTACGTCTGGTTAGGGAGGCTGAGATTCAACTCAGAAGACCGCGTCTTCACCTTATTCCCCTTGATCTAAGGACACTTAGTCCTCGCCCAATCACTCTGGTAAGTCTTCAAGGTAGACTTCCGAACCTTCACAGACTTTGTTCACCCGGCAATCCACAATGACTCTTGGATGCTCAGAACGCGACGCCTAACCGGCTGGAGGATACACAGTCCTCAAGTGTAATAAGTCTTCAGGTCACACAGACAGAAAGACTTCAGTGATGCCTAACACTCTTTGGCTCTGGATGTTTGGGCTTTGTCCTCGCAAGGATTTCTCTCTCAAAGGCTTCAAGGTGGGTTGCTCTCAAAATGACAAAAGCCGTAAACTAACTCTGAGCAACCACCAATTTATGGTGTAGGGGGTGGGCTATTTATAGCCACAAGGCAACCCGACCTGATATGTCTGAAATGACCCTGGGTCACTAAGGAACCGACACGTGTTCCAACGGTCAAATTTAAAACACACACGGCAACTTTACTTGGGCTACAAGCAAAGCTGACTCATCCAGCTCTGGATAAGATTTGCTCTCATTGTCTTCGCTCGAAGACATAGGATTTGGGTTGAGCATCACTTCAGTCACTCTGACTTAGTTCACTTGGACCCCACTTAACAGTACGGTGGTTCCTATGACTCAACACAGAAGAAAAGGAAACAACTGAACAACTCAGTCTTCGCGCTCCATAGTCTTCACTCAATGTCTTCTCATGTCATAGACTTCAGTGTGAATATCTTCACACACCACCATTGTCTTCAATGTCTTCATACATTTTTAGGGGTCATCTCCGGTAGGTAAACCAAATCAATGAGGGACACTACCTGCGTTATCCTGCAATTCTCACAAACGCATTAGTCCCTCAACCAACTTTGTCGTCAATACTCCAAAACCAACTAGGGGTGGCACTAGATGCACTTACACTTCGGGTCCATAGTTATTATCTAGATGGCCTCTTCTCTCTTTTTGGATCTCAATACCATGTTCTCCCCCTCTCTTGTGGAGATCTATTTGATGTAACTCTTTTTGCAGTGTGTTTGTCGAGATCCGATGAATTGTGGGTTTATGTTCGAGTTTATCTATGAGAAATATTTGAATCTTTTCTGAATTCTTTTATGAATGATTGAGTTATCTTTGCAAGTCTCTTCGAATTATCAGTTTGGTTTGGCCTACTAGATTGATCTTTCTTGCCATGGGAGAACTGCTTAGCTTTGGGTTCAATCTTGCGGTGTCCTTACCCAGTAACAATAGGGGTTGCAAGTCACGTATTGTATTGTTGCCATCGAGGATAAAAAGATGGGGTTTATATCATATTGCATGAGTTTATCTCTCTACATCATGTCATCTTTCTTAATGCGTTACTCTGTTCTTATGAACTTAATACTCTAGATGCATGCTGGATAGCAGTCGATGTGTGGAGTAATAGTAGTAGATGCAGGCAGGAGTCGGTCTACTTGTCACGAACGTGATGCCTATATACATGATCATGCCTAGATAATCTCATAATTATTCGCTTTTCTATCAATTGCTCGACAGTAATTTGTTCACCCACTGTAATACTTATGCTATCTTGAGAGAAGCCACTATGAAACCTATGGCCCCCGGGTCTATCTTTTATCATATAAGCTTTTAATCTACTTTTATTTGCATCTTTACTTTTCCAATCTATATTATAAAATACCAAAAATATATTTATCTTATCATACTATCTCTATCAGATCTCACTTTCGCAAGTGGCCGTGAAGGGATTGACAACCCCTTTATTGCGTTGGTTGCGAGTTCTTTGTTTGTTTGTGTAGGTGCGTGGGACTTTTGAGGAGCCTCCTACTGGATTGATACATTGGTTCTCAAAAACTGAGGGAAATACTTACGCTACTATTGCTGCATCACCCTTTCCTCTTCAAGGAAAACCAACGCAAGCTCAATACATAGCATGGAGTAGATCCAGTGCACCACGACGTGGTCAACCATCAGCCACTCCGAGTTGTCGAGGTGAGAAACCATCTCGGGGTCAACATGGACACAGAGACCGAACATGCCGATGATGGTGTTGAAGTGGTGACGCCATTGCAAGTAGTTGCTAGCGAGGAGGCCTAGAGTCATGGCAACGTGGCGACAGATGTCAACCGTCTGCAGGATCAACAAAGAGAAGGTGAGCGCGGGGGCATATAGTGGGCTGGGGCAGAAAGAGAGGGTGCCGGTGCAGGAGCCAGAGGAGCAGGTGCAGTCTGGGCGGCGTCACCAGCACCAGAAGGAGGTGCGTTGGCTAAGGGGATAACATGGAGCGGGTCGGCGGCGACAGTGGCTCCATGGGGGCGGAAGTGAGATCGGTGACCTGCGCGAATGGGTTAAGCAGGCCAGGTGCATCTGATACCATGTTTGACAGAGAGGTTAGGGAGAAATCACACCACACTTGATTCATTCACCGGCAGAGGTATATGTACAGTTACAAGGCCACTGCCTGGACGAGATCATGGGGTAGAGCACTACCCGCGACGTGCACCACGATCTAGCTGCACGAACTGAAGCACGTCTGTGTATATATCAGCTATACAAAGAGCATACACGACGGCCTACTATACAGTCTAACATGTTGGATTGAGACTATTTGATGGTTGAGATTTGAAGGATCTCTGAAAGTGCAACTATACCTGGGTGGTTTTGGTAATTCCTAACAACATATAGCTCATTGAGCTAATGCTACTTCAAGATAAATATTTCAGGAAAGCTCAATGATTGGCATGGCATGGATGAGAAAAGTGGATCCCTCAAAATGCTAGGGACAAAAGGATTGGCTCAAGCTCAAAGCACAAGACTCTACATTTTCCATTTTAGTGATCCAAGATCACATTGAGTCTATAGGAAAAGCCAATACTATCAAGAGGGGATGAGGTGTTGCTTAATGAGTTTCTTGCTCAAAGTGCTCAGTGATATGCTCCAAAGCCCTCAACTACTTTCTCACATCCACATATGTCCCAAACCAAAAGTCAAACTCCGTCCCACCGAAACTATCTATCCGGCGCCACCGAGTTCTGTTGACATAGCCACAGCCACAAACCCTAGTCTTTTCGGTCTCACCAATAGGGATCTCGGTCTCACCGAGATGGGATTGCAATCTCTCTGTTTCCCTTCATAATGTTTAGGTCAAACCGAGATGAGCGATCAGTCCCACCGAGATTGCAATGCAAACTCACTATTTCCCTTTCGTAACATTTCGGTCCAACCGAGATGAGCGAATCGGTCCCACCGAGTTTTCCTGACCAACTCTCTATGTGTCTATTACCAAAATCGGTCTCACCGAGTTTGTGTAATCAGTCTCACCGAGATTACGTTATGCCCTAACCCTAACCATATCGGTCCCACCGAATTGACATGTCGGTCCCATCGAAATTCCTAACGGTCACATTATTTACTAAATCGGTCTGACCGAGTTTCAGGATTCGGTCCCACCGAGTTTGGTAAGTTGTGTGTAACGGTTATATTTTGTGTGGAGGCTATATATACCCCTCCCCCCACTCTTCATTCATGGAGAGAGCCATCAGAATATGCCTACACTTCCAACATACATTTTCTGAGAGAGAACCACCTACACTTGTGTTGAGGTCAAGATATTCCATTCCTACCACATAAATCTTGATCTCTAGCCTTCCCCAAGTTGCTTTCCACTCAAACCTTCTTTCAACCAAATCCAAATCCTTAGAGAGAGAGTTGAGTGTTGGGGAGACTATCATTTGAAGCACAAGAGCAAGGAGTTCATCATCAACACACCATTTGTTACTTCTTGGAGAGTGGTGTCTCCTAGATTGGCTAGGTGTCACTTGGGAGCCTCTGACAAGATTGTGGAGTTAAATCAAGGAGTTTGTAAGGGCAAGGAGATGGCCTACTTCGTGAAGATCTATCCTAGTGAGGCAAGTCCTTCGTGGGCGACGGCCATGGTGGGATAGACAAGGTTGCTTCTTCGTGGACCCTTCGTGGGTGGAGCCCTCCATGGACTTGCGCAACCGTTACCCTTTGTGGGTTGAAGTCTCCATCAACGTGGATGTACGATAGCACCACCTATCGGAACCACGGCTAAAAAATCTCCATGTCAACATTGCGCTTCCTTCGTCAAACTCCTCCCCTTACCTTCATATGCAATTGTTTTACATTCCGCTGCTATACTCTTAGAATTGCATGTGTAGGTTGATTGCTTGACTTGTGCTAAGTTGCAAAAATCTGCCAAGAACTAAAATTGGCAAAAGGCTAGATTTTTATTTGGTCAAGTAGTCTAATCACCCCCTCTCTAGACATACTTTCGATCCTACAAGTGGTATCCGAGCTTTGGTCTCCATTTGCTTTGATTTCCATAGCTTTTGGTGGTCATAGCCTTTGTTTCACAACCTAGGAGAGTATGGCGTCTAGCGAGGGAAATTACCACCGTAGAGGTCCTTACTTTGATAATACTAATTTTGCTAGTTGGAAGCATAAGATGAAAATGCATATTCTTGGACATAACCCCACCATTTGGCTTGCAAGGTGAATTCTTTGATGGGAGAGAACCAAACCGTGAAGCTACCGTGGAAGAGTTGAAGATGCTGCAATACAATGCTCAAGCTTGTGATATCCTCTTCAACGGATTGTGCCCCGAAGAATTCAACGAAATTAGCCGTCTTGAGAATGCAAAGGAAATTTGGGATACCTTGGTTGATATGCACAAAGGTACTGACTCCGTCAAGGAATCCAAATTGGATGTGCTTCAAAGTCAACTTGACAAGTTCAAAATGAAGGATGGTGAAGGCGTCGCTGAGATTTACTCTAGCTTTCTCTTATCACAAATGAGATTGTCGGCTTAGGAAGTGAAGAGATGACCGACAAATTCATCATCAAGAAGATCCTAAGAGCCTTGGATGGAAAATATGATACCGTGTGCACATTGATCCAAATGATGCAAAATTACAAAGATCTCAAGCCAACGGAAGTCATTGGAAGAATTGTTGCTCAAGAGATGTCACTCAATGATAAGGAAGAGCTCCACAACAAGTCAAGTGGTGCTTACAAAGCCTCATGTGAAGCTCCCACATCATCAAGTGAGAAACAAACCTTCAATGAAGAATTGAGCCTAATGATGAAGAACTTCAACAAGTTCTACAAGAGTAGAAGCAAGGAAAGAAGTTCCAAGTCAAGGTCCTACAATGGCAAAAGATCTTCTAGTCGTGAGCGCAATTGCTACAATTGTGGAAGACCCGGACACTATTCCATTGAGTGTACAACTCCCTACAAAAGAAGTGAAGATTCTCCAAAAAGAAGGAGTAGAAGAGAAGAATCACCATCAAGAGAAAGAAGGAGTAGAGATGATCGTTATGAAGGAAGGACAAGTCATCAAGGAGCTACACGAAACGAAGACATCAAGCTCATGTTGGTGAATGGGTATCTGGCTCAGACTCCGACAATCACTCTGAGAGAAGCTATCACTCCGACTCCGAATATACTCAAGATGAAGGTGTTGCCGGTCTAGCACTTGTGTCAACCAACTCCTACGACATATTTGACTCACCAAATGAAGGAATTGGAAGATGCTTCATGGCTAAAGGCCCAAAGGTATCACACCCCGAGTATGTTGATAGTGATGAAGATGACTTGTTAGGTGATGATGATTTACTTGTTGACAACTCTAGTGATGAATACTATGATGAAACGTCAAATAATCATGCTAATCAAGATAAAACGAATGACAATTATAAGGGGAAGATTGAGCGCCTAACTAAAGAACTAAACACTCTTAAGTTAGGTCATGAAACTATCTTGGAAGATCATCGAGAACTTTTAAAGACTCATGAGAAGTTACGCTTTGAAAAGCTCAACCTTGAGCAAGAGCATGAGTTTTTAAAGGCAATCAATGATGATCTTCGCAAGAAAAGTTCTTCTTACATTGCCAAGCATTTACTCTTATCTACTTACATGCCACAAGTCAAGTCTAGTAACAAGAACAAGAAAGATTCTTCTTCTAGTAGTAACAATAATCATGCTAAATCCAATGTTGTTGCTTCTAGTAGTTCTCTTGATTCCACTAATGATTCTCTTAGCCAAGTTACACTTGAGCAAGAAAATAGCTTATTGAAAGGAATTATAGAGAAAGGTGTTTACAAGAGCCTTGCCGGAAGTAAGCAATTCGAGGAAATTGTACGCAAGCAAGGAAGGCACCGGAAGAATCAAGGTGTTGGTTTTGAACGAAAGTTCAATGCCATGGAGTTGAGTGGGAAGAAGATCAATACCCCAAGACGAAGTTTGTTCCTCAACAAGAGAAGTATGATCCTACTTCTTTCAAAGGAACACAAGCTCAAGATGATCTTCCACCACAAGACCACAAGCAAAAAAACAAGGACAAGCTTCAAGAGGAGATTGATGCATTTGAAGAAGCTCCTAAGGCCAAGGTCAAGTGGGTTCCCAAGACTATATCAAGTTCTACTTCAACAAGTACAACTACAACTCCAAGGATTCCCATCAAGATGATGTGGATCCCAAAGAAGAAGAACTAGAGAGTTCTTGAGGGTGACTCCGCCAACATACTTCACTCATATCATTTTGGCAAGAACAAGTGCAATCAACTTCCACATCTTGCACTAGTTCAAGGAGTCACAAACCCTATTGTTGGTAAGACAAGGGACAAGGTAACCTAATGCTTTCATGGACACCATCTTGTGTATGCATCAGTCTATGTCTATGGATATCCTTGTTTGTTCCTTGTGGGACTAACCCGTGTAGGTATTGAAAGTGCAACTCACTCCAATGGATTGCTCCAAATGATCTACATCAACATTGAGCATCCACATCTTCAACACCTACATGAAGTCATCATCGACAAAACCCAAGGTTAGTTCATCCCTCTTAGGGGGGATCTCACATCTAGGGGGAGCTTTACTCTAAGAATTGAGCTAAAGCAACTCTAATCGTGTGAACACAACAATGCTTTATGTAAAAGTGGTAAATCCACTTGTGCTTAAACAATGAGTATGACCTATGATCAAATGTTCTAATTTACTCCTAAGTCAATATACCCATATATAGATGGCCTAGTCATCTCCAATTGTTTGGTAGATGCTAGAATTGGTTGTGCATGCTTTGCCACATATTTCATTTGCCATCTTATTGTGTGAGCATGTTGGTTGCATATTTTACTCATTCGAGGACATCCACTTGTTGTTTTTGATTGTTTGGTTTCTTTTCTTTTGCCAAGTGGATGGACAAGAATGCCTAAGAACCCTCTCTAGCTATCTATGCTTTTCTTGTCTCAAACTCTATTCATGCTACATCACAAAGTTTGATCAAGTCAGATTCGAACCACTCTGTGTGAGGAGCACTTGGAGTCCCCGATTCGTCGTAGACTTAAACTTTCAAAACCTCTTTGTGCATTTCGGTCTGACCGATTCACCCTTTTCGGTCATACCGAAATCACTAAGTTGATCTAGGTTTTCAACCTCGGTGCAACCGATTAGAACCTTTCGATCACACCGAGTTGCGGTAACTGCTTGCAGTTTTGCATCTCGGTGCCACCGAGTTCTTCCACTCGGTCACACCGACAGGGTCAGGCTATATATACTCACGGGTCAAATTTTGGATTTTTTTTGAAACCCTTCGCCCGCGCATAGCCTGCTCTGCCTCTTCGGGTCTCCGGATTGTCCTCTTCGTCGCCAGCGACCTCCCACCACTGGTCTCCGCCGCCGTCAATGACATTCTGCCCCGCCATTGACACCATAGCAAGTTCACCGCCGCATTAAGGTATGAACTTGAAACTTTGTGCTAATATTTAACTCCGATTCCTAGCACATTGCTTTGCCATGATTCTTGCCACGTTTGAAATCATTCTATCCAACGAAAGCATTCCATAGATTAGATTTGATTTGAAAATTTAGGGTTAGGTTTCCGCCGAACTCATCTCGGACCGACCGAGTTGTAGAAATCGGTCGCACCGATTTGGCTTAGGCCATTGCACATGTGATTTTTGGTCTGACCGAGAATTGCAAATCGGTGTGACCGAGATCGATTCTTTGTGAAACCCTAGCAGTCTCGGTGCCACCGAACTGTGACTCGGTCTGACCGAGTTCACTAGTTTAGGTTCCAAAAACTGCTTCGGTATCACCGAGTTTACAATCGGTAGCTCTGAAATGCTTTCTGTGGAAAACTAAAACTAAGTTTTTGACTCAATTATTTTGCAAAACCTCTTTACCTTGTGATGCTCATCTACTCTATCTCATCTATACCTATTCACAAGGTCTGCTGTTAGTGAGTTTGCCTAAAAATGTCTGATCAAAGTGATAGCGAGAACAAGTCAGAGGAACAAGCTCAGATGAGTGAGGGCACTAGTCCCTCAAGCAGTTATGATGAGGGTAGCAGGAGTACACCCAGCAATTTGCCAAAAGCAGCCATCAGGATAAGGAAGAAGAAAACCTCAGATTCTGAAGATGAGGATTCTGTTGCTGTTGAGGATGAGGCCACTTCTAAGAAGAAGGTGCTGAAAAAGGAGTATGGCACATCTGCTACCACCAAGCCAGGCATGAACAAGAAGGCACCTGCCAGGAGAGTGCCCACATCCAAACCTAGGAAGGTTTCCATAGGTGAAACCATGAATTTCACCATTGAGTCTGAAGAAGAAGCTGCTGGTGAAGATAATAAGAAGAAGAGGGTGAGAACAACTACTGCCAAAGTCCTTGGCAAGCCCTCCATGAGAAGACATTCTGACGAGGAAGAAGAAGAGGAAGAGGATGTAATCAAGTCAGGGGCTGCTCCATCTAAGCCCAAAGTTGCTCCCAAGGCTGCTGCTCTAGCTCCAAAGCCTAAACCCAAGAGGAACACCAGAAGTATACCTGCTGCAAAGAAGAACAAGGCCCCAGTGCCTGAAGTTGTTGAAGAAGATGATGATTCTCTTGTTTTGAGGAAGTTGAAGCCCAAGATTCCTAACCACAATGATGTTCATCCAGTAGCTGAAGATATGCACATCAGAAAGGATGCTGGACTGAGATTGTGGAGACGGTCGGATCCATATGCTGTGAGGAGAAGGACAACAGTTGACTACAGATTTCACACAAAGGAGCAACAGGATTTTTATGAGACAATTTTTCTTGACAAGAAGCCCATTGTGTGTGACATGAGATGGATCAACTGGGAGTACATCAAGAAGAATGAAGCTCACTATCCAGGAGTATATGACAGCTTCAAATCTTGTGGAGTTGATGAATTTGTTGCTCAAAAGCTCACCAAGTGGAATGATGAGCTCATCATGCAGTTTTACTCCACAACTCACTTCTACCCAGATGGGAAGATCATCTGGATGTCTGAAGGTACTAGGTACCAATCCATAGTTGAAGAATGGGTTGAGTTGATCAATGCTCCAAAAGAATCTGAAGATGACTTGGATGTATATGCAGAGAAGAAGAAACACCACAACTCTATGGCACACATGTACAGAGAGATCCCAGATAAAGCTTTGGAAACCCACAAGCTTGGATATGTGCACTTCTTGTTGTCTGGTCTGCCTACAATCAACTGGATTCTTAGGCACACATCGCTACCCAAGTCTAGAGATCACAAGATGATCAGAGGACATGCTATCAACTTGCTGCACTTGTTTGATATACCTCAAAAATTCAAAGTCATGAGCCTGATTGTGCAAACAATCAAGAGAACAGCAGCTGATCAGAGGAGAAGTTGTGGGTATGCTCCACACATTCAGGAGCTCATCAACCCAAAGATGGGCACAGGCACATATCTATTAGATAAGGAGCATCTACCCTTATATCCTGAGTTTGAAGATAACACTGTTGAGATGAATGAGGAAGAACCATCATCTGTGCAAGCACATGCGAAGAGAGAGAAGACAAGGGCAGAGAAAGTTGCAAAAATTCAAACTGCTGAAGAGGCATCTCAAGTGTTCCTGAAGAGCAATCAAGATCAGCTTGGCTATTTGATTGCCTCCGTCTTGAGGATTGAGAAGGGCTTGGCCACCCTGACTCAAAACCAGGAGAGCTTGGAGAGGATCATTGAGCAGAAATTCTATGCTCTTGATGTGAAGGTCACTGAGATCCAAACTGCAGTTGAGCAACTTCAGGAGGATGTGGAGGAGAAGAAGGGCAAGTCTACTACAGATGCATTTGCTAGAGTGCCCAGAGGAAAGAGATCTGCTGCAGTGCCTGTTCCAGACACCAGAGCTACATCATCTGCATCAACTGCCACAGCTTCAGTGCCACCAGCTCCAGCAGCCACTCCACCAGCTCCAGCTACATCAACTGATGCTTTCGTCCTTGGAGTCATCTCTACACCACCTCATGAAGACCAAGCCTGAGAGTCGTTTAGCACTATGCATTTTTGAACTTTTTGGGAACTTGTTGCCAAAGGGGGAGAAAAATGTATAGATCATAGGCTTCGAGAGAGAGTGTTGCTTTTAATCTCTCTTGTTTTTGGTGGTTAAACTTCTTTATTTGTGTGCTTGCTTGATACACTATGTATTTTGTGAGATACTTGGATGATCATGTGTTTGATCATATGCTACCTTAATGCTTGTTGGGTGATATTATCTTTTATATCCTCATATGATCATTCACTTTGCTTGGTGATGAGTGCATCTGTTCAATTATTATCATTTTGAGCGCTCCACCAAGATGTATGTGACATGAAAGAGTAACACATGATCCTAACACATTGTGCATTTGCAGTCCAAAGTAAATTTTAAATAATGCACAAATTTAGGGCAAGCACTTGCTTATCACATACTTCTCAAAGCGACAATGTTTTTCAGTCTTATTATCATTTGTTGAAGCTTTGATCTATATGTTGTCATCAATTACCAAAAAGGGGGAGATTGAAAGTGCAACTATCCCTGGGTGGTTTTGGTAATTCCTAACAACATACGGCTCATTGAGCTAATGCTATTTCAAGATAAATATTTCAGGAAAGCTCAATGATTAGCATGGCATGGATGAGAAAAGTGGATCCCTCAAAATGCTAAGGACAAAAGGATTGGCTCAAGCTCAAAGCACAAGACTCTACATTTTCCATTTTAGTGATCCAAGATCACATTGAGTCTATAGGAAAAGCCAATACTATCAAGAGGGGATGAGGTGTTGCTTAATGAGTTTCTTGCTCAAAGTGCATAGTGATATGCTCCAAAGCCCTCAACTACTTTCTCACATCCACATATGTCCCAAACCAAAAGTCAAAATCGGCCCCACCGAAACTGTCTATCCGGCGCCACCGAGTTCTGTTGACACAGCCACAACCACAAAGCCTAGTCTTTTCAGTCTCATCGATAGGGATCTTGGTCTCACCGAGATGGGATTGCAATCTCTCTATTTCCCTTCATAACGTTTAGGTCAAACCGAGATGAGCGATCGGTCCCACCGAGATTGCAATGCAAACTCACTGTTTCCCTTTCGTAACGTTTCGGTCCAACCGAGATGAGCGAATCGGTCCCACCGAGTTTGCCTGATCAACTCTCTGTGTGTCTATTACCAAAATCGGTCTCACCGAGTTTGTGTAATCGGTCTCATAGAGATTACGTTATGCCCTAACCCTAACCATATCGGTCCCACCGAATTGACATGTCGGTCCCACCGAAATTCCTAACGATCACATTATTTACTAAATCGGTCTGACCGAGTATCAGGATTCGATCCCACTGAGTTTGGTAAGTTGTGTGTAACGGTTAGATTTTGTGTGGAGGCTATATATACCCCTCCAACCACTCTTCATTCATGGAGAGAGCCATCAGAACATTCCTACACTTGCAACAAACATTTTCTGAGAGAGAACCACCTACACTTGTGTTGAGGTCAAGATATTCCATTCCTACCACATAAATCTTGATCTCTAGCCTTCCCAAGTTGCTTTCCACTCAAACCTTTTTTTTTCACTTGGGAAGACTATCATTTGAAGCACAAGAGCAAGGAGTTCATCATCAACACACCATTTGTTACTTCTTGGAGAGTGGTGTGTCCTAGATTGGCTAGCTGTCACTTGGGAGCCTCCGACAAGATTGTGGAGTTGAACCAAGGAGTTTGTAAGGGCAAGGAGATCGCCTACTTTGTGAAGATCTACCCTAGTGAGGCAAGTCCTTCGTGGGCGACGGCCATGATGGGATAGACAAGGTTGCTTCTTCGTGGACCCTTCTTGGGTGGAGCCCTTCGTGGACTCGCGCAACCGTTACCCTTCGTGGGTTAAAGTCTCCATCAACGTGGATGTACGATAGCACCACATATCAGAACCACGGCTACAAAATCTCCGTGTCAACATTGTGTTTGCTTCCTCAAACTCCTTCCCTTACCTTCATATGCAATTATTTTAAATTCCGCTACTATACTCTTAGAATTGCATGTGTAGGTTGATTGCTTGACTTGTGCTAAGTTGCTAAAATCTGCCAAGAACTAAAATTGGAAAAATGCTAGATTTTTATTTGGTCAAGTAGTCTAATCAACCCCCTCTAGACATACTTTCGATCCTACAATCTCGCTCTTTCAGTCTTTTTATACCCCAAATGATAACACACACATGTGTGGCATATCTGCACTTCACCCACACGCTTTGATCTCCGTATGTTATGTTTTGCACGAATCTTGAAGGAATCTGTTGAAATTTCAGTGCCACGTAGGCATAGCGTGTTGTGTGGGCGTTAGAGCACTCGCCTACACGACCCGCAACGCGCGGTTGCCAGTTGCTCGTGTGGGCGAACCAGTTCCCGCCCACACAGTCACCACTCAGTCCACGCGCGTGTGGGTGAACTGTTTTTGCCCACACGACGCTCATACGGTGATAGATGATAACTGCAGTTGCATGTATGTGGCAACTAGGTAAACACACATGTCAACTATGATTCGTTTGGTAAATGGCAACTGCAGTTGCGCGTACGTGGCAACCAGGAAAACATACATGGCAACTATGATTAACCATACATGGCAACTATAGTCAGACCACACGTAGCAACTAGGTAAACACACATGGCAACTATTGTTTGACCACATGTGACAAGTAGTTAATCACACACGATAACTATGGTTTGATTACACGCGGTAACTATCATAAATTAGACATGTCAACTATAGTTAATCAAAACAGAAAGAGTTGCTATGTTTTTACAACTACATTTGTCATGCTGGATGACTAAAGTTGCCATCCCCGGGGTAACTAAAGCATCATCCCGCGGGTAACTACCATAGCTGCGCCAGGACGTGTGGGCATATTTGCTTTGTACCACACGAGTGGGGTACGGATGAGTAGTATTTATTGGGCGTGTGGCACGAAGTAGCCGCGCCCACACATGTGGGCAGTTCCAATGTTCGCCCACACATGATCCGTGTGGGATGCCTCCTGATTATGTCACATAGGGTGTGTGGGCAGATCTCTAATATGCCACACGTGTGGCAGATATCGGCATCATTTTATATTGGTATATGATATGATATAGATATAGATGCTCAAGGCATGTGTTTGATTCACACCCTGTGCATGAAATTTCGGATTTTTCTGTCTTTTGTTGGAAGAAAAGGATCAACGTTAATTGCGTTCAAAACGAGAAAGAGATCGTTGTATGTTAATTACATTCAAATCGGGAAAGAGATCAGCATGCGTTAATTGCATTTTAAACGGGAAAGGGATCAGTGTTATTTGCGGTGCAGAAGGAAGATAATTAAATTGGCAAGTTGTAGAAACAAATCCGAAAAAATCGTTGTCAATGTCACCTCGCGGCCCACGTCTCGTTCTTAAATCACGGCCACGCAACCGTGATCAGATGAGTGGGATCCGTTCGGCTCTATCACTGAGAGGGTGTTTGTTTCCAGAAACCTTTTGGTGTAGGGACTAAAAAAAGTCCCTAGCAAACTAAAAAGGGTGGGATTTTTTTGGGACTTTTTGCTAAAAGTTGTTAGAAGCACCTTCTTGAGAGTCTTTTTCAAAAAGTCATAGGGACTAGAAAAAGTCGTAAGACTAGAGAAACAAAGGCCACCTAATATTGGACAGTTCGCCGTTTAACTTTCTCCCGTCAATATTATACAGTACTTTTTCTGTGTGAAAGTACTCGTGGAAGAAATGAATATATTTAGATATATTTTCGAACGAGTATTTCTGGACGAAGATAGCATGATTTTTCTCAAAATAAAATTAGTCTCGATCAGACGAGGGAGAAATGTTGAACCAGCCAGTCTAAAAGCAAGGCAACCGCGCAACCTCAATTAGAGCATGTAGAGCATGCAAATGGAGGTCGCCTACCTCGGCGTAGCTCTCGTGCCTTTGTGTGCCGTGCTTCTTTCCAGCCGGAGACGCAGGCGCTCGGTAGTGAACGAGCCACCGGGGCCGTGGCAGCTGCCGGTGATCGGCAGCCTGCACCACCTCGTCGGGCAGCTCCCCCACCGCGCGATGCGTGACCTAGCGCGGCGCTACGGGCCGGTGATGCTCCTCCGGCTCGGCGAGGTGCCCACGCTGGTGGTGTCGTCCCGGGAGGGTGCCCGTGAGGTGACGAAGACTCACGACTTGGCGTTCGCGACGCGGCCTCTGAGCGCCACAGCGCGTGTGCTCACCAACGGCGGCCGAGACATTGTGTTCGCACCGTACGGTGACCACTGGCGCCAGGTTAAGAAGATCGCCGTCTTCGAGCTCTTGTCGACGCGGCGCGTCACGTCCTTCCGCGCCATCCGCGAGGAGGAGGTCGCCGCCGTGCTCTGCAATGTCGCTGAGGCTGCGGTGGCCACGCGCCCCGTGGAGCTGCGCGGGTGCCTCTCCGCGCTCGGCATCGACATCACGGTCCGCGCCATCATGGGTGACCGGTTCAAGGAGCGCGATGTGTTCCTCCACGCGCTCGACCGCTCCACGAAGCTCGTGGCGAGGTTCAACCCGCCGGACCTGTGGCCGTCGTCCCGGCTTGCCCGCTATCTCAGCGGGGCCGTGCGCAGCGCCAAGGAGTGCCGTGATATCGGGAACGGCTCGAGAGGACGATAGAAGGTGGCGGAGGCCAGAAGAACGAGGACTTGCTCGACGTGCTGCTGAGCATGCACAAGGAGGGCAAGCTCGACATGGACGCCGTCAAATACGTCATCTTCGTAAGTACTCCGTTTTTTTTTCATATTATTTGAACTGAAAGGTTTAGCTTTATCCCGAGTCAAATTTCTTTAAGTTTAGCTCTAATCAAGCTTATGAATACCAGATTTATTTTCTTAGATTCATCGTAAAATATCCTGAGGCACAATTCGTTAGACGGATTATATCTAGATTTGTGCCTAGGAGGGTCCAAGTCCAGACGAATTGGACATGGCCGTAAAATATCCTGAGGCACAATTCGTTGTTTTGTGACGCTGATATGTATCTAGATTTGCACCTCTCAGGCCCTTTTAAGTCTCACAAAACGAAACTCTCTCCACAATCATTCACACAGGACCTATTCAGTGCCGGCAGCGAGACAACTACGCTAGAGTGGGCATTCGCAGAGCTGATGAGGAATCCAAAGGCGATGCACAGGGCAACCGCCGAGGTTCGGCGAGCATTCAGGGCCCACGGCTCTGTAGCGGAGCACCGCCTCGGCGAGCTCCCGTACATGCACCTAGTCATTCGGGAGGCTCTGCGGCTGCACATGCCCACGCCGTTGCTCCTCCCCCGGGAGTGCCGGGAGCCATGTCAGGTGCTCGGGTATGACGTGCCGCAGGGCACACAGGTGCTAGTCAACGTCTGGGCACTGGGCCGTGACAGACGGTACTGGCCTGACGGGCCGGAGGAGTTTCGGCCGGAGCGGTTCGAGGATGAGGATGCTGTGGACTTTAAGGGTAACGACTTCTCTTTTCTGCCATTCGGCGCAGGCCGGAGGATGTGCCCCGGGATGGCATTCGGCCTCGCCAATATCGAGCTCGCACTCGCGAGCTTGCTGTTCCACTTCGACTGGGAGGGTCCAAGTCCAGACGAATTGGACATGGCCGAGGCGTTTGGCGTTACGGCGCGGCGGAAGGCCGGCCTCCTCCTGCACCCTGTTCTCCGTGTGCCCGTTCCCTTCCCGGAGTCTACTCCACCGGCAGGCAACGGAGATCGTTTTTTTTTTCGGAGGACAACGGAGATCGTTAGGGTCCTAGGCTCGGTTTTTTTTTTGAACAGGCGTCCTACATCTTGAAATATGAGATATCCTAAAGCCCATATGACAATTTCAGATTTAATCTCTAAGGGCCCCATGTAGATGGCATGACAAGGTGGTGGGAAGTTTAGTCCCACCATGCTAGTGGAAGAAGAGTTGGAGTGGTTTATAAGGGATTCTCTCCCTCATGCTATTGAAGCTTGAGAAGAAAAGAAGCCCTCACGCGCTCCTCCTCCTCCTCATCCCGACGCGGGTTGTGGGATTGAGCCGAGCCGAGCTCACTCATATGCGCTTCTTTTTGCCGGTCAGGAACGGAGAGTCTTTGACAGGTAGGGCCACGATCTGAGATGCCGGATCGTGGGCTACCGACTTTGGACGTGGGTTCAGCCCACGTCTCTCCACGCGCGGCCGCACATATATATGTGAGGCGCTGTCAACCCTAGCCGCCGCGAAACAGAACACATCTCCGCCTCCACGCCCACGTCGTTCATCTGCTGCTGCTGTCGCCGGCGACTCCATTCCGTTCACCGCGTACACGGTTGACGGGAGAGCAGGCCTCCGAAACCTCGCCTCTCCGGATCCTGTACGGGAGAGGGGCGATTAGGTTTTTGGGTAGCGACTACGCGACTGCTCGCTTTTGTTCATCTACGTCCGCATCACCTTCGTCATCACCATGTCGACCGACGCTGACCGTGCCACCGCCGAGAAGGCCGAGGCCGACAAGAAGGCCGTCGAGGATGCCGCGGCTGCTGCCACCATCACCACCGCCGTGTGGCCGATTGGAGGGTATACATCGCTTATCCCTCTCGTGTTTCTTTCTGTTGTATCAGTACTAGCGATATGCGTACATGTTTCTACTATGTGCGCAATACATGCTCTGCTAGATTGTAATCAGTGTGTTATCAATGTTGTTCATGTCATGCTCATGATTTATTCATGGATTAATTTAATCGAAAAACTGCCTATTTATTCATCAATCCAAAAACCTAATTTGTGTAGGAGTTTTTCGAATTCCGGTTTTGCTGCTGCACTGAAACCGTCCCCGTTTACGGGCACGTACTTTAAGCGTTGGCAGACTAAAACCACCTTATGGCTCACGGCCATGAACGTGTTCTGGGTCGCCGGTGTGACTCCCACAGGAACGATCGCTCCTGAACAGGAGAAGGCGTTCAAGGAGGCCACTATCGTGTTCCTCGGGGCGGTTCTAAGCGTGATTGGAGATAAGCTGGTTGACGCACATTTGCATATGCGGTCTGCCAAGGACTTGTGGGAGGCGCTCGAATCTAAGTTCGGGGCTGCCGATGCAGGGAGCGAGATGTATATTATAGAGCAGTTCCACGATTACAAGATGGTTGAAAACCGTCCTGTATTGGAGCAGGCTCATGAGATAATATGCATTGTTAAGGAGCTTGAGCTTCTTAAGTGCGAGTTACCGGGAAAGTTTGTCGCGGGCTGCATAATCGCTAAGCTCCTCAATTCCTGGAGGAACTTTGCCACCACTCTGAAACATCAGAGGCGTGAATTCTCTATGGAGGATGTCATTGGCCATCTGAGTGTTGAGCAGAATTCAAGGGCAAAGGACTCGCACGAAAAAGGGGTCGAAGGAACTTCTGTGTCCAATATGGTACATCAGAAGAACTCCAATTCCCACAAGCTCAAGGGAAAGAACGGTGTCCAACAGAATACCGACTTCAAGAAGAAGGGTAAGAAGACCTTCAAGAAGAACAAGAAGGATGAGGGCTGCTTTACTTGTGGTTCGATTGAACATTAGGCCAACAAGGGCCCAAACAAGTTTAAGAAGTCAGGACAGGACTTCAAGTCCGTCAACATGATTGTGGACAACAAAGAGAATGGTGCATCTGGGTACGGTAATTTATTTACTGTTTTTCCAGTGTTACAACCTATCGATTGGTGGGTGGATACAGGCAGGTGTTCACGTGTGTGCTGACATTTCATTGTTCTCTTCTTACCAGGTCACAGGCCATGGGTCCGTATTGATGGGGAATGACGTGAGTGCTTCTGTTCATGGTGTTGGCACGGTCGATCTGAAGTTTACTTCGGGAAGGATCGTGCAGCTGAAGAACGTGCAGCATGTCCCTGCCATCAAGAAGAACCTCGTTAGTGGCTCCCTTCTATGTAGAGAAGGGTATAAGTTGGTATTCGAGTCTAATAAAGTAGTTGTTACTAAGTATGGACTATTTGTTGGAAAAGGTTATGAGAGCGGAGGGATGTTCCGCCTTTCCCTCGCAGATTTCTGTAATAAAGTCGTGAACCATATTCATTCGAGTGTTAATGAATCTGAAGTTTGGCATTCACGTATTTGTCATATTAGTTTCGGAGTTATGACGCGGCTAGCAAAATCGAATTTAATCCCGAGTTTCACTTTAGCCAAAGGTTCTAAGTGCCATTCGTGCGTGCAATCTAAGCAACCTCGCAAGCTTCACAAGGCAGCAGAGGAGAGACACTTGGCGCCACTTGAACTCATACATTCTGATCTTTGTGAGATGAATGGTGTGTTGACTAAAGGTGGAAAAAAATATTTCATGACTTTGATAGATGATTCCACTAGATATTGCTATGTGTATCTGTTATATATCAAAGATGAGGCTCTACACTACTTTAAAATCTATAAGGCAGAAGTTGAGAATCAACTCGAAAATAAAATTAAACGAGTCTGGTCAGATCATGGTGGAGAGTACTTCTCGAAAGAGTTTGATGCCTTATGTGCGGATGTAATGCCCATGATGCGGCTATATCTCTCACGTGTCGAGGCACGACTTAGAGGCATAACCGCATTGTAGGTTTAGTCGCAAGAAGGGTCATCTTCACACAATCCCATGTAATAAACAAGAATGGGATAAAGAGAGTTGGCTTACAATCGCCACTTCACACAATACATAAAATAATCCATACATCATTCAAGATACACACATAGACCGACTACGGTCAAATCCAAATGAAAAGAAGATAACCCCAAATGCTAGATCCCCGATCGACCCAACTGGGCTCCACTACTGATCATCAGGAAACGAAACATAGTAACAACCAAGGTCCTCGTCAAACTCCCACTTGAGCTTAAATGCGCCACTTGCACTGGTATCCTCGGCACCTGCATCTGTTTTGGTAGAATCTGTGAGTAACGGGGACTCAGCAATCTCACACCCGCGAGATCAGGACTATTTAAGCTCATGGGTAGGAAAAGGGTAAGGTGGTGGAGCTGCAGCTAGCACTAAGCATGTATGGTGGCTAACATACGCAAATGAGAGCGAGAAGAGAAGCAATGCATCGGTCGAGAAGCTAGAAGTGATCAAGAAATGATCCTGAAACTACTTACGTTCATACATAACTCAAACCGTGTTCACTTCCCGGACTCCGCCGAAAAGAGACCATCACGGCTACACACGCGGTTGATGCATTTTAATTAAGTCAAGTGTCAAGTTCTCTACAACCGGACATTAACAAATTCCCATCTGCCTCATAACCGCAGGCATGGCTTTCGAAAGATAATACCCTGCAGGGGTGTCCCAACTTAGCCCATCACAAGATCTCACGGTCAATGAAGGATATTCCTTCTCCCAGGAAGACCCGATCAGTCTCGGAATCCCGGTTTACAAGACATTTCGACAATGGTAAAACAAGACCAACAAGACCGCCCAATGTGCCGACAAATCCCGATAGGAGCTGCACATATCTCGTTCTCAGGGCACACCGGATGAACACTACGTACAACTAAAACCAAACCCCAAGTTTCCCCGAGGTGGCGCTGCAAGTGGCTCTAGTTCGGACCAACACTCGAAGGAGCACTAGCCCGGGGGGGGTAAAATAAAGATGACCCTCGGGCTCGCAAAAACCCAAGGGAAAAAGGCTTAGGTGGCAAATGGTAAAACCAAGGTTGGGCCTTGCTGGAGGAGTTTTATTCAAAGCGAACTGTCAAGGGGGTCCCATAAATCACCCAACCGTGTAAGGAACGCAAAATCAAGGAACATAACACCGGTATGACGGAAACTAGGGCGGCAAGAGTGGAACAAGACACCAGGCATAAGGCCGAGCCTTCCACCCTTTACCAAGTATATAGGTGCATTAATTAAACAAGAGATATTGTGATATCCCAAAATATCCATGTTCCAACAAGGAACAAACTTCATCTTCACCTGCAACTAGCAACGCTATAAGAGGGGCTGAGCAAAAGCGGTGACATAGCCAAACAACGGTTTGCTAGGACAGGATGGTTAGAGGATTGACATGGCAATATGGGAGGCATGATAAACAAGTGGTAGGTAGAGCAAACATAGCGATAGAGGGAGCAACTAGCAAAGCAAAGATATAAGTGATATCGAGGGAATGGTCATCTTGCCTGCAAGGTTCTCAGAGTTGTTGAAAGCTTGATCCTCGTTAGCGTACTCAACAGGTTCCTCGTTCACATACTCGTCTTCCGGCTCTACCCAAAGCAAGAACACAAGCAATGGAACCACAATAAATCACGGTGCAATGCACAAACAATATGAAGCAATACATGGCATGATATGCGAGATGTGATATGCAATGCGTGTGTGTGCTCCAGAAGGAAAATGATTAACAAGGCATCAACTTGGTGAACCAAGTATGCCGCTGGAAAGATGAGATGATTTCGGTTGAAATCGATATAAAGATCACCGGAATCGGATGCACGGTTTGCAAATGGCAAGCAAAACAAGAATGACACAATTCTGCGGTTAACAGCATGATAGCACTTAGAATACATCGAGAAACTATGCTACAGCACCCCAACATATCAACAAAGTACATGGAAGTGATATACAAGAGATGGTTGACAAAAGATGAACAATGAGCTACGGCTAATTCACACATTAACAGGTCCAAATAAGCATGGAAAAAGTGCAAAAGATATCAGCTTCACAGACTTAGTGAAAATACTGAACATGGCAGAAACAGCATCAGGAAGCAAAGTTTAGGGCAAGCTAACATCGTGCTACAGGAACGTACCATAGAAACTTAAGGCATGGCATGATACTACTAAATGCATATAACAAAAGTCCCTTACTTACCATGAGCCAAAAAGGATCAGAATATATGATGGCACCCATGTAAACATAGCAAGTTTTGTTAACAGATTCAGCAAACAGAGCATGGCATTAACAGAATCATGAAGGCATCTTTGCGAGCTGGATTCACTCACCACAAGTCAGTGAATGACAAGATAAGTATGACACCAGCAAGAAGACATGTTTATGAAACTAAACATGGCAATAACAAGCTCATAGCATGCAAGGATCAACTACAACAACCTTGGCAAAATTGAATAACATGTAAACAATCTGCCAGGAAACATTTTATAGCATAAGTAGAGCAAGAAAATGACATTCTAGACTACTCCATAATTTCAAACAGGGGCATGTATAGATATAGCATAACCATATGTTCAAAACATCCTTACTGAAGTATCTCAAAATAAGCATGGATCCCTCTGTAGCATCAAGTTTACATGGCATCAAAATAACAGCAGAACAGGGACTGAAATCAGCAACATCACGAAGCCTAGTTTGCATGCCTGTTATAGTCACCATATTGATCACAAAAATACATGGTATACACCCCTGTAAAGATGGCATGACATAGCCCAAAACACATATAGAGATCATGCTCATAAGATGCACACATCAAATGCAACAAAAATGACAAAACATCAAGTTCTGTTAACAGACAACAGTAAACATCATATAGCACTCTTCCGACGATGATTTAGGCATCAAGATGAGCTCAAACAGACATGGCACAGTAGAACAAAATGAAGAGCATCCCATGATGAACATTTTGATATATTATATGCATGAAACGAAGCTACAGTCGTGGAGTTATGATGCTATGAACAGAGCCACATAATGTAGAAAAATATAAGACTTGGAGGAAATCTCGGGTCAACCTAGGGTTTGACCCGATCTGGATCCGGGCACGTGGATCGAGGCGGGGCAGGAGCTGCTCGCCGGAGAGGCACGACGGTGGCCGGAGAAGCCTCAGGGGAGGTCGCCGGGGTCGGGGCCGGCCGGATCTGGCGCCGATCGGCGGCGGGAGCCGCGTCTCGGGTGCG
>NC_041387.1:463680703-463699271 GCF_002162155.2 Triticum dicoccoides | reverse complement strand
CGGGCGGCGGTGGAGCAGTGGCGGACGGCGGCGGGTCGGCGGAGGCGGCGGTCGAGGGCGACCGGCGGCGGGTGGCGGCGGAGGCGCGCTCGGGCGCGGGCGGCGGAGACGGGCCGCGGGGGCCCCGCGCAGGCCTGGCGGGCCGGCGGCGGCGCGTGGTGGCCGGGGCCACGTGGCGGCTCCTGGCTGGCTCGGGTGCGGCGGCGGATGCGTCTGGCACGCGGAGGAAGGGGAAGACTAGGGTTTCGCCCGAAAATTTAGGGGAGGGGCACATATTTATAGGTAGAGGGAGCTAGGAGACTCCAAATGGAGTGTAGTTTTCGCCCGCACGATCGTGATCCGACGACGGGGAGCATGAAAGTGACTTAGATGGGTTATTGGGCTGTTTTGGAGGGGTGTTGGGCTGCAACCCAAAAGAGGCCTTTGCGATTACTCAGTTAACCGTTGGAGTATCAAACGACCACCAAATGGCACGAAACTTGACAGGCGGTCTACCGGTGCTATACCAAGGCCACTTGGCAAGCCTCGGTCCATTCTGAGAACGTTTAACACCCGCTCACGAAAAGAGACAAGAGGGGTGCACCGGTGCATGTGGGAGTGACGGATTGCAAAACGGTCAACGGGGAAAATGCTCGGATGCATGAAACGAACACGTATGCAAATGAGATGCACATGATGACATGAACAAAATGCAAAATGAAAGACAAAACCCAACCATGGAGGGAATATCATAACACGTAGCCGAAAATGGCAAGAGTTGGAGTTACAAATATGGAAAGTTACATCCGGAGTGTTACAGCGGAACACCGTATTATTCATGAGAGGACGCCTCCCTACTCACCCCAGTCAAACGGGGTTGCCGAGCAGAAAAACCGTACTCTAACTGATTTGGTTAACGCCATGTTAGATACGTCGGGTTTATCCAAGGCATGGTGGGGGGAGGCTATAATGACAACATGTCATGTCCTAAATAAAGTTCCGACAAAGGATAATGAGACCACTCCTTATGAGAAGTGGTCCAAGAGAATGATAACACTCTCGTACTTACGTACTTGGGGCTGCTTGGCGAAAGTTAATGTGCCGATCCCCAAAAAGCGTAAGCTTGGACCAAAAACTGTGGACTGTGTTAATTTGGGCTACGCTATGAATAGTGTTGGCTATAGATTTCTAGTAGTGAAATCTGAGGTACCTGACATGAAGGTCGGTACAATTATGGAGTCTAAGGATGCTACATTCTTTGAGGACATTTTTCCCATGAGAGATGTACAAAGTACTTCTAGATAGGAATTTGAGGAGACTCCTGAGCCTGTCATTCCTATGGAATATTATGAACGAACACATGACAAAAATCCTGAGGAGGATGATGAGGAAACCCTTGGTAGGGGCAAGAGACAAAGGACTGCAAAGACCTTTGGTGATGACTTCTTCATGTACCTCGTAGATGATACTCCTACTTCTATTTCAGAAGCGTATGCCTCTCCAGAAGCAGACTACTGGAAGGATGCGGTCCGTAGCGAGATGGATTCCATCATGGCTAACGGGACATGGGAGATCACTGAGCGTCCCTATGGTTGCAAACCATTAGGATGTAAGTGGGTGTTCAAAAAGAAGCTTAGGCCCGATGGTACGATTGAAAAGTACAAGGCTAGGCCGCGGGGTGCGGGATTGAGCCGAGCCGAGCTCACTCCTATGCGCTTCTTTTTGCCGGTCAGGAACGGAGAGTCTTTGACAGGTAGGGCCACGATCTGAGACGTCGGATCGTGGGCTACCAACTTGGACGTGGGTTCAGCCCACGTCTCTCCACGTGCGGCCACACATATATATGTGGGGCGCTGCCAACCCTAGCCGCTGCGAAACAGAACGCATCTCCGCCTCCACGCCCACGTCGTTCCTCTGCTGCTGCTGCCGCCGGCGACTCCATCCCGTTCACCGCATACACGGTTGACGGGAGAGCAGGCCGCCGAAACCCCGCCTCTCCGGATCCTGTACGGGAGAGGGGCGATTATGTTTTTGGGTAGCGACTACGCGACTGCTCGCTTTTGTTCATCTACATCCGCATCACCTTCGTCATCACCATGTCGACCGACGCCGACCATGCCACCGCCGAGAAGGCCGAGGCCGACAAGAAT
The DNA here is from genome assembly GCF_002162155.2 of Triticum dicoccoides. Lineage (NCBI taxonomy): Eukaryota > Viridiplantae > Streptophyta > Magnoliopsida > Poales > Poaceae > Triticum > Triticum dicoccoides. The sequence continues at coordinate 463,697,142 of NC_041387.1, read as the reverse complement.
GCCGCCGAGGATGCCGCGACTGCTGCCACCGTCACCGCCGCCGCGTGGCCGATTGGAGGGTATACATCGCTTATCCCTCTCGTGTTTCTTTCTGTTGTAGCAGTACTAGCGATATGCGTACATGTTTCTACTATGTGCGTAATACATGCTCTGTTAGATCGTAATCAGTGTGTTATCAATGCTGTTTATGTCATGCTCATGATTTATTCATGGATTAATTTAATCGAAAAACTGCCTATTTATTCATCACTACGCTCGTTGTCATCCTATAGACGAACGTACGATCGCTTCGTTCGACAAGGTCATAGTCACATAGTGCATTGCACCTGCATGCATGTGCTTGAACAACTATCATCATAATAAGACTGCCTATCCATCATATTAATCAACATAAAATAGATCTTTGCAAGCACATGCATCTGTTGGTGTGTGCATGTATTTACGTATGGATAAATAAAGACACCCGAGCCAGCGATCTGTATTTGCCGTGCTTCAGTGCTTGTTTGTAGACTTGGTCATAGTATGGCTGTTCGAGTGACAATATTAAAGACATGTTTGTTTGAGCTTCAGGGATCAAATTCAGCTTTTCTAGTAAAGCTGAATCTGAAATCTAAAACACACATCTATTTTGAATCAACTTTGTTAGTGAAACTGAATATAGAATCTGAAACAAACAACTATTTTGAATCAGCTTTGTCAGTGAAGCTTAATCTGGATTTGGGTCATTGTGCTATTTGCTGAAGCACCTCAAAGTGCGTACTTCGATGGTGAAACAGACTCTGTGAATCAGATTTGCCACTGAAGCAAATCCAAAGGTGATTCGACTCCCATCAAAGCTGAATGTTTGGGCCTTTTATCACTCTAAATTAGCTTTGACACTAAAGTGAATTCACAAGTGACTCAAATTCAATCAAAACTGAAACAACGAGGGACTAAATGCAGGCATTGAGGTTGATACTACTAACTTCCATCATATTGCATCTTAGAAATTTTATTAGCTACAGTTATACACCAGCCCTTGTTGTGCCGAATTATATCTACTATTAAAGATGAGTTTGGGGTCATTGAACTGGTGATAGGGCATGGTACATTTTCCGTCCCCTACGAATCTCCAAACTGATCTCCCAAGTAACGTTCGACAGTTAGTATTTCCGATGGACACCAATCGCTAGTGAACGTTCACTATGAGGGGTGGCATTTACGAAGTATTTGCTAACAGTTTGTTCAGACGCATGACAATTTCATCACTTAAGCATGGCAGTTTCTAGAAAGAAAGAACTTCTACGGCAAAACAGGCAAAATTGCCATCTACTACCACCTAAAAATGCCATAAAAACATTTGATTGCCTCTCCCAGGGAACGTTCACGACTATTTACGCCTTAGATGGGGGTCTTCTTTTAGTTTTCCTTTTTTCTCTCTCACGTACGTAGAAACCAGACCAAGTCCCTAGATATCAGCCAGATCTCTCTATTTAGAGCATATCCAACAGGTGATGTATCTTCTGCACACACAGACTAGAGCATCATCAAAAAGTGAATTTTGCATCACCTCAAACATGTTTGCTCCAATAGATGATGTAAAATATAGGCACCATTTTATATTGGGCTTAAAAAAATCGAAACATTACAAATTTAGATAAAACATGCAAATTTCAAACATAGTTTCGCTACAAACTAAAACATAGTTTTGATACAAACTTAAAACTAGTTTTGATACAAAAATAGTTCTACTAAAAACTACTGCAGACTACTCAGAGGTTGTCCTAGTCGATGTCAGAGCCCAACTCGTCGTCCTCGGTCTTCACCAAGATTCCCAAATGGTTTGTCCCCGGAGATGATGGATCATATCCGTGTTGCCGTCATTTGAACCCGATTGTGATGTAAGACCTCGTATTATGTTCCTCCTCCATGCATATTTCAAGAATTTAGATGTAATTTTCTTTTCTTGAGTTCTGTCGTGAGCTTTGTACCAACCTTGTTGTAATACTAATGAAGCTTCAGGTTCTTCTGGACAACTAGTGTAAAAAATATATCATATGTCATACAGATGGGGTTGTTTGATCTTGCCAGTGTTGGCGATCGATTTCGCCACTACATCTGGCTAAAAATTTGACATGGAAATGAACTGGTACAACTAGGAAGGGGCGCACCAATTATTTGATGGCCATCCAAACGCGTACCTAAGACGTCAATGCTGACACTCAGGACATCAATCCAAACAGCCCTTGAGTACCATGACCAGAAAGCTGGCACAAAAAAAGAACAAAGTTCTCTCCTTTCAAACTTCGTCAGCGAGCCTGTGGATTTGCCCCCCCCCCCTCTGTCTGCCACTTTTGTGGCCGATGGCAGGGAGGGGAACCTCAGTGCCTCTGCTCTGCTGCGGTACTAGTGTGGATGTCGATGCTTATTCGAGTTTGTCTCCCAGGTTCCAATCCTTTTGTAGTTCTTCCATGTGGATGGAGCTATGATGTAGATTCATGCCGTTTTCATGAGGCTTCACTGGTATGCGTCGGTGCTATACAAACGGTTTTTAACCCCTTTCTGCGACGTCTTTCAGAACCGTCGCCAAGTGAGTGACTGTGATAGAGGGGTCCTTGCCACACGACCCAGAAACCGTGGGGGATATGCCCTCTTGGCACAGACGCTCGGCAAAATGAGGTCGTGTGCGATCAACGAGCGCTCAAATACGGTTATACGTATAGTAGTGCTAAAAAATACAATTATACAGGCAAAATTATTTCCGGTCGTAAGTACATCCCACACAGTCAGTCCCCGCTAAACGTTTCCGTTTGTATGTAAATTTCACACAGTCCATCCAAGGAATACGTTTCTGTTAGTATGTACATCCCACACAGTTAATCTAAGAAGTATCAAACGTTTGCGATGCGCACAACATCACAAACAGTCTATAATTTTGAAGCGTGTGTGATAAGGTAACTATCGCAAACATTTATAAAGAAAGAACTGTGTGAGATGTTGTTGTTAATCGCACACGTTTTTTTTGGCTAATCGTGTGCAGTGGATATTGATCGCACACGTTTTTTCTTGGCTGATCGTGTGTGAAGTGGAGATTGATCGCCCACGTAGCGCATCCTAGAAACGTGTCTGATCTCCACGTCTATCGCACACGTTTCGCTTTCGCCAACCATGTGCAGTGTAATCCCTAATTTAAAAATTATATGTTTTGAATTTGATAGTAGGAAATCACTTATTTCATATCCAACCATGTGTATTACAAATATAGGTTCAACCACGAATACATAATCCGATGGACATGTACATATACTGAAGAACTACACAAGCACCAAGTAAAGAATGATGAATCACAGTTGTACTAAAGACTGTAAAGAGAGAGGCGAAAGACATTCTGGTTGCTGGAGAAGCTGAAGCGGAATGCCCATATTGTGCCCTCCTCCATGCATAATGCACGCACGACTCTAGGCCAACCCCTTGTGATGGCTGTCCGTCCATCCTTCACTGTCTTCATTACGACTTCTCGATGCTCATTGTAGTCTGGGTGAAAAACTTTAACCTTCATTGCATGTCCACCAATCATGTACTTTACGAGGTAATCTTGAGTGAACTGCTTTGGGAACCAGTGCGAACAAAAAAGATGCAGACATTGTTGTCTAACAACTCATTATGGGCAGTAAGAAGAGAAGGCTGCAGAGTTTGTAGTTACCATCCTACAACTCACTGAGTTACCATCTACAGCTCACTGTTGTGTTGGATAGAGCATAAACAAATAATTTGCTTGCCACCATTCGTATTTTTTTGCTAATAATCTTTATCAGTTTCCTCACTTGATTCTTGTTCACGAATATCTCATTGCCCCATACGCAAAAAGGGTCGATGCGTGGATCCTTGCCAAGGGCATATGTACCTACAAGCAACAAGTCAATATTAGAATCTAACAAGTGTTCATGCCTGGATCTATATGCACTACATTATTGAACAACGGGGGAGTACAAGCCGAGAGATGAAGCTAACCTCAGCGGAAAATGGTGGTCACTCCCGTTGTTGTCCTGCATAAGTAGTGGAAAGGCATGATTAATACAGCAACCTTAACATTAAATAAATATAGCAAAGATAAACAACATCATCTCCGAATGATAGCTTGAATGTGTTGGTTTCAGCATGCTGTTAAAGCATATATAAAATGGAAGGAAATGTTACCGGCAGCAGGCTTAACAGCCATCAAATATTGCAATTCAAACTGGTATTGTTGAAAATGAATAGAACGTAGGTAATGCTTAAACATCACACTGGATAAATGTGTAAAACTGAAATAAAGGGCATGTGTTAACTACACTAGGCATAACTAGAACCAAATATAGCCATTCAAAATGGTATTGATGCAGTCGAGCGGCACAGTTCCGACTTGCACATAATGAACAACACATTGTGAATGACTGAAATAGACAAGGCATAAATGATCAGTATAACAACCAAATATGGCCATTGAAAACTGGACAGAGTCTCACTGCAACCAACCTAACAAGCAAATACAGATAAACATGGCATATGCTTGAAAACTGGACAAATGCTCACTACAACCAACCTAACAAGCAAATACAGATAAACAAGGCATCTTCTTGAAAACTGGACTAATGCTAAAAAAAGCAACCTAACAACTAAATACAGATAAACAAGGCATCTTCTTGATAACTAGACAAATGCTCACTGCAACGAAACTAAGAACCAAATACATATAAACAAGGCATCGGCTCGATAACTGGAAAAATGCTCATTACAACCAACCTAACACCAAACACAAATAGACAAAGCATTTACTCACTATAAACAACCAAATATAGACATTCGTGAAACTGAAGTGGACAATTCATACTTAAACATCACATAGCCCTATTGAACAATACATTTTTGCATAACTGAATAATTAAACACGACACAGTTATAGCACCGCATGATAAATGCTACTATAACAAAGGGTACAAGTTGGCAAGCTAGAAAAGGTAAGATTTGTTGATAGGATGTTGCCTCACATTTCATGGATGGGATCCTTCCAGTTGGAAGAGCATAGACCCATGGTGCGCTCTCTAATGTCACAGATGGGCTGTTTCACCTTGGAAGAACCTTTGTGGGTGCCCTCCTTATGGTCGTGGTTGTGGCGATGAGATCTGACTTGGCAATTGAGGATCCCAAGCCGCCGACGTAGAACATGTCCTTCAGAAATGACAAAATGGGTACGATCGCGTATAAGGATCGCAAATCCTTGACCGCTTGGCGGAGGAGATCAGCGGCAAGGCCGTCAAGAGATCAACGGCGGTTGAACCAGAGGGGTTGGGGATGGACCACGTAACCTGTGACATGGCCCGCGTGAAGCCGTTGTTGTCGACGAGCTTGATGTCGTAGCCACCTTTCCCGAGATACAATAATACGCAAGCCCGCTAACATGAAGCCTTCGACATGGCAATGTAGTCAACGTCTTCGCCGGCTTCTGCGGTGACGTGTTGCTCCGGGATCGACAGGTCGGGGCGAACGGCGGCCACCTCGCCAACTTCTGCTGGAGAGGCCACGATAAACCTCTTCTTGGCCGAACGCTCGTCGGGCTCCCCGGGATACGTGGTCGAGCTTAGGCTGCGACATTCTGAAGTAGGGGATGTGGATCAGGCGGGGAGGGACACCGCAGGCCTCATCTAAAAACTCAGGGGAGTGGGGCGACGGTATGGGAATCGTTGGGTAACCTGAACTTTATTATCTAAGCTAGGAGGAACGGGGAGACCGGCATGGGTTGGCGACGGTGCCTGCGGTGGCCGTGAGCTAGGGTTCGAGGGGGGAGGGGCCAGGTAGGGGAACTATGGAGGGGGATGGTGGTGTTTGAGGATACGCCACGGCTACTGAAAATTTTAGTAATGGTGGGTGGAGATGGTGGTGGACGAGGGAGGGCGACGGTTCAAATGCCTCGGCTACTGCAATTTTACTATAAGGTCGGTGCTGGAGGAGTGTGGGCGACAGTTGAAGTACGACGGCTACTAAAATTTGGGTAAAGGAATTGATGCAGGACGGGAGTGCCCAATATCGCGCACGGTCCAATAAGAATATGTGTGTATGCTAATAAGGAAAAGTGGCGGAACCATAGACTTTTTCAACGCTCAAGGCGGGTAGTTTGCTTTTATATTTCTAGCTAGCTCGTCTATCCCACACGGTTCGTTCTAATTTCTAAATAAACTTACTCGCCTTTAGCTTACGCAGTCGTGGTGATTTTACAGCGCACTTGCATCGCACACGGTTAAGCCAGTACCTCCACCATTTGCTCGGGCTTACGCAGTCGTGGTGATTTTACAGCGCACTTGCATCGCACACGGTTAAGCCAGTACCTGCACCATTTGCTCTCGCTTGCACAGTCCTGGTGATTTTACAGCAAAAAAATAACCTATAAAAACATAGTCTACAAATTAGCAAAACAAGGATCCCAAGGTTTATATAATCATCATGTGAGGTCACTATACAGATATTTATCTCTTTATCTCTATAATGAACGTGTCATGGCAATTAAATGAATCTTGAGATATGCAACTTCCCACCATGTCACCCATCCTTGGACTACTCCAGCCCGAGCACGCTTAACTTCTACGTTCTATTCGACTAGGCTAGCGGATGGGAAGCGGCACCTTGCTGATAAGAATTGCCTCTTTGCCTTTAAGGCATTTCACGCTGGTCACCCTATGGGACCTAATCCCTCCTATCACGCACATTTGTTCTTTTAGAAACTGTGTGCGATATTTACATGGCTGGTGTGTCGCCGCCTAGCCTTCAATGAGCACTGACACTGGTAGCGGGAAACCGATGGGAGAAAAGGCGGGAAACCGATGAGAGGAGTGGCGGGAAATGGTAGCCTATTCAGAAAACATAGAAGGGAAGGAAGCGTGAGTGATACGTCCATTTTGCATCATGCTTTTATATCAATATTTATTGCATTATGGGCTGTTATTACACGTTATGTCACAATACTTATGGCTATCCTCTCTTATTTTACAAGGTTTATCATGAAGAGGGAGAATGCCGGCAGCTGGGATTCTGGGGTGGAAAAGGAGCAAATGTTGGAAACCTATTCTGCACAGCTCCAAAAGTCTTGAAACTCCATGAAAGTCATTTTTTGAATTAATAAGAATTATTGAGCGAAGAAAGTACCAGAGGGGTCCCACACCCTGGCCATGAGGGTGGGGGTGCGCCCACCCTACAGGGCGCCCCTCCTGTCTCATGGGCCCCCTGGTGGCCCTCCGGTGCCCATCTTCTGCTATATGAAGTCTTTTATCCTGGAAAAAATCATAAGCAAGCTCAAAGGACGAAACTCCGCCGCCACGAGGCGGAACCTTGGCGGAGCCAATCTAGGGCTCCGGCGGAGCTGTTCTGCCGGGGAAACCTCCCTCCGGGAGGGGGAAATCATCACCATTGTCATCACCAATGATCCTCTCATCGGGAGGGGGTCAATCTCCATCAACATCTTCACCAGCACCATCTCCTCTCAAAACCCTAGTTCATCTCTTGTATCCAATCTTGTATCAAAACCACAAATTGTTACCTGTGGGTTGCCATTAGTGTTGATTACTCCTTATAGTTGATGCTAATTGGTTTATTTGGTGGAAGATCATATGCTCAGATCCTTAATGCATATTAATACTCCTCTGGTCATGAACATGAATATACTTTGTGAGTAGTTACGTTTGTTCCTGAAGACACGGGTGAAGTCTTGCTATTAGTAGTCATGTGAATTTAGTATTCGTTCGATATTTTGATGAGATGTATGGTGTATCTCCTCTAGTGGTGTTATGTGAACGTCGACTACATGACACTTCACCATTATTTGGGCCTAGAGGAAGGCATTGGGAAGTAATAAGTAGATGATGGGTTGCTAGAGTGACAGAAGCTTAAACCCTAGTTTATGTGTTGCTTCGTAAGGGACTGATTTGGATCCATATGTCTCATGCTGTGGTTAGGTTTACCTTAATACTTCTTTTGTAGTTGCGGATGCTTGCAATAAGAGTTAATCATAAGTGGGATGCTTGTCCAAGAAAGGGCAGTACCCAAGCACCGGTCCACCCACATATCAAATTATCAAAGTAACGAACGCGAATCATATGAGGGTGATGAAAACTAGCTTGATGATAATTCCCATGTGTCCTCGGGAGCGCTTTTCTCATTATAAGAACTTGTCCAGGTTTGTCCTTTGCTACAAAAAGGATTGGGCCACCTTGCTGCACTTTATTTACTTTCATTGCTTGTTACCCGTTACAAATTATCTTATCACAAAACTATCTGTTACCTACAATTTCAGTGCTTGCAGAGAGTACCTTACTGAAAACCGCTTGTCATTTCCTTCTGCTCCTCGTTGGGTTCAACACTCTTACTTATCGAAAGGACTAAGATAGATCCCCTATACTTGTGGGTCATCAAGACTCTTTTCTGGCGCCGTTGTCGGGGAGTGAAGCGCCTTTGGTGAGTGGAACTTGGTAAGGAAACATTTATATAGTGTGGTGAAATTTTCTGCCACTTGTTACTATGGAAACTAATCCTTTGAGGGGCTTGTTCGGGGCATCTTCGCCCCGACTAGTAGAGCAAAGAATTGCTCCTCAACCTACTGAACCTACTGAAAATGTTTACTTTGAGATTCCTTCGGGTATGATAGAGAAATTGCTAGCTAATCCCTTCGCATGAGACGGAACATTGCATCCCGATCTACACCTTATCTATGTGGATGAAGTTTGTGGATTATTTAAGCTTGCAGGTATTCCCAATGATGTTGTTAAAAGGAAGGTCTTCCCTTTATCTTTGAAGGGAGACGCATTGACATGGTATAGGCTATGTGATGATACTGGATCTTGGAACTATAAACGATTGAAATTGGAATTTCACCAGAAGTTTTATCCTATGCATCTTGTTCATCGTGATCGTAATTATATATATAATTTTTGGCCTCGCGAAGGAGAAAGCATCGCTCAAGCTTGGGGAAGGCTTAAGTTAATGCTATATATATTCATGCCCCAATCATGAGCTCTCAAGAGATATGATTATTCAAAAAAATTATGCTCGGCTTTCTCTCAATGATCGCACCATGCTCGATACTTCCTGTGTTGGTTCTTATATGCTGAAGACTATTGAATTCAAGTGGGACTTATTGGAAAGAATTAAACATAACTCTGAAGATTGGGGTTCTGACGATGGTAAGGAGTCAGTTATGACACCTAAGCTTGATTGTGTTCAATCTTTTATGGATACCGATGCTTTTCATGGATTTAGCGCTAAATATGGACTTGACTCTGAGATAGTAGCTTCTTTCTGTGAATCTTTTGCTACTCACGTTGATCTCCCTAAGGAGAAGTGGTTTAAATATAATCCTCCCACTGAAGTAAAATTAGTTACACCTATTACAGTTGAACAAAAGACTATTACTTATAATGATCCTATTGTTCCTACTACTTATGTTGAGAAACCACCTTTTCCTGTTAGGATAAAGGATCATGCTAAAGCTTCAACGATGGTTCGTAAGAGTAATACTAGAACATATACACCTCCTGAGCAAATTAAAGTTGAACCTAGTATTTCTATGGTTAAAGATCTCTTGGCTGATAATATAGATGGGCATGTTATCTACTTCTATGAGGAAGCTGCCAATATTGCTAAACCCGATGCTAAGATACATAGACCTGTTGTAGGCATGCCTATTATTTCTGTTAAAATAGGATATCATTGTTATCATGGCTTATGTGATATGGGTGCTAGTGCTAGTGCAATACCTATTTCCTTATACCAAGAAATTATGCATGACATTGCACCCGCTGAGTTAGAAGATATTGATGTCACTATTAAGCTTCCCCATAGAGATACTATTTCACCAGTTGGGATCGTTAGAGATGTTGAAGTCTTGTGTGGGAAAGTTAAATATCCCGCCGATTTTCTTTTATCTCGGTTCCCCACAAGATAGCTTTTGTCCCATTATATTTGGTAGACCCTTCTTTAATACTGTCAGTGCTAGGATTGATTGCAAAAAGGATGTTCTTATAATTGGCTTGGGGGATATGAAACATGAGTTTAATTTTGCTAAGTTCGGTAGACAACCCCATGATAAAGAATTGCCTAGTAAGGATGAGATTATTGGTCTTGCTTCTATTGCCGTGCCTCCTACTGATTCGTTAGAACAATATTTGCTAGACCATGAAAATGATATGTTTATGTATGAAAGAAGGGAGATAGATGAATCATTCCTTCAATAGGGTCCTATTCTGAAACACGGCTTGCCTGTTGAAATCCTAGGGGATCCTCCTCTACCCAAGGGTGATCTTGTGTTTGAGCTTAAACCATTACCCGATAATCTTAAAGATGCTTATCTTGATGAAAAGAAGATTTATCCTGTTATTATTAGTGCTAACCTTTCAGAGAAGAAAGAGGAAAGATTTTTGAAAACTCTGAAGAAGCACCGTGCTGCTATTGGATATACTCTTGATGATCTTAAGGGCATTAGTCCCACACTATGCCAACACAAAATTAAATTGGACGAAGGCTCCAAACCAGTTAGAGATCATCAGCGACTGCCAAATCTGAAGATGAAAGAAGTGGTAAGAAAGGAGACACTAAAGCTCCTTTAGGCAGGTATAATTTATCCAGTTGCTGATAGTGATTGGGTAAGTCCTGTCCATTGCGTCCCTAAGAAGGGAGGTATTACTATTGTTCCTAATGATAAAGATGAATTGATTCCGCAAAGAATTATTACAGGTTATAGGATGGTAATTGATTTTCATAAATTAAATAAAGCCACTAAGAAAGATCATTACCCTTTACCTTTTATTGATCAAATGCTAGAAAGACTATCCAAACATACACATTTCTGCTTTCTGGATGGTTATTCTGGTTTCTCTCAAATACCCGTGTCAGCGGACGATCAATCAAAAACTACTTTTACTTGCCCTTTCGGTACTTGTACTTATAGACGTATGCCTTTTGGTTTATGTAATGCACCTGCTACCTTTCAAAGATGTATGCTGGCTATATTCTCTGACTTTTGTGAAAAGATTTGTGAGGTATTCATGGATGACTTCTCCGTTTATGGATCCTCTTTTGATGATTGCTTGAGTAATCTTGATTGAGTTTTGCAGAGATGTGAAGACACTAGTCTCGTCTTGAATTGGGAAAAGTGCCACTTTATGGTTAACTAGCACATATGCCCGTGCGTTGCAACGAGAGAGAAAATTGACATATCATCAAAACTTTTGTTGTTACAACTAAATTATATGCAATTGTGCCAACGACATGGTTGTCGCTAGGCGTAAGCTGTAGTCGACTCCGAAGAAGAAGTTTGTTGCAATAGTGGCATCCGACTTTACAACAATCATGGCCAACAAATACGGTATAGGCGGGCCTCGCCGATAATGAGGTTGAGGAGGCACTCAAGAGATGGTGTCTTGTTTTTGAACATGATGTTGTTCCGGTGCTTCCAAAGAAGTCGGGCACCAATAAATAGCAACGAGGAGAGGCCTTTGCGGGATGGAGATGGCGCTGCAATGCAGGAGGTCATGCAACAATCCTGGAACCAGCCATTGAGTTGCGGAGGCCCAGATGTGCAACGACACCAAGCGAGGAGCTCATGCGAGAGCTGCATCGAGAAGGAGCAGCCGACAAGGAGGTGGTGCATGCTCTCGGGCTCCAGCCAGTGATCTGACTAGAAATGACATCTCGAGCCATCGCCCAGGACCCAAGACGTGGGGGCACGCAAAATCGCTAGAGCATCAGGGTCGTGCGGGTTCGGGAGATGGGAATTTATGAGTTTAAATTCCTTTGTTTCTATACGCATGCACGTTCTTCTTTTATTGAGGGACACAATCTTTCTTATGCACAAATTCACATAATTAAATTCCTTCATGTCCATACGCACATTTGTCCTTCCTTTATTAATGGACACCTCACCCTCAACCTTTCATGCAAAGCCGCATCTTTTCAGTTCTCTCGAATAGGCGCCAACCTTTTTAGGTTCTTTCCTTTCTTTATTGAGTATCGGTTCTCTCTCTTTGCTTATTTCCTTCCCGTTCAACCCACTTCTTCGCACAACTTACTGAATTCGCGTCACAGAGGTATATAAGTTGATGCAATAGAGTGTGTTGAGGCGAGGTGGTCCTATTAATCAACAGACGAATTCATGTTTGTGCAGACTAACATGAGCTAGTTCAGGTGGTAGTTCCTTTGTGTTTGGTGGTGAGGTTGTGAGTTCGATCCCTAGTACTCGAGATATTATTTTTGCCTCCCGTTAGGGCCGCGTCTCATTTTTGCCTCCCATTAGCCTGGTCCGCGGCGAGGTGGGCCTCCTTCCTGGGCCAAGTTCGGGGCGAGGTGGGCTGCCTTCTTTTAGCCGAAACAGTGCAAACAGGTCCTAGAATTAGTACCACCTCGCGTGTATATATCTTAAATCACCTAAGCGAGACGAAAAAAATCTAAGAATAATCTAAGCGGGACGAAACCAAACCAAGAATACCTATTCCTTTTAATAGTAGGTATAGATGAAGGCATTATCTTGGGGCATAAAATTTTTGAAAAAGGTATTGAAGTTGATAAAGCTAAGGTTGATGCTATTGAAAAGATGCCATGTCCCAAGGACATTAAACATATAAGAAGTTTCCTTGGTCATGCCGGTTTTTATAGGAGGTTCATTAAGGACTTTTCTAAAATCTCTAGGCCTCTGACTAGTTTATTGCAAAAAGATATTCCTTTTGTTTTCGATGATGATTGTGTAGAAGCATTTGAAATACTTAAGAAAGCTTTGATCACTGCACCTATTGTTCAGCCACCTGTTTGGAATTTACCCTTTGAAATTATGTGTGATGCTAGTGATTATGCTGTAGGTGTTGTTCTAGGGCAAAGAGTTGATAAGAAATTAAATGTTATTCAATATGCTAGTAAAACTCTTGACACTGCCCAGAGAAATTATGCTACTACTGAAAAAGAATTCTTAGTAGTTGTATTTGCATGTGATAAGTTCAGACCTTATATTGTTGATTCTAAAGTAACAATTCACACAGATAATGCTGCTATTAAATATCTTATGGAAAAGAAAGATGCTAAGCCTAGACTTATTAGATGGGTCCTCTTGCTCCAAGAATTTGATTTGCATATTATTGATAGAAAGGGAGCTGAGAACCCCGTTGCAGACAACCTGTCTAGGCTAGAGAATGTTCTTGATGACCCACTACCTATTGATGATAGCTTTCCTGATGAACAATTAGCGGTCATTAATGCTTCTCGTACTGCTCCATGGTATGCTGATTATGCTAATTACATTGTTGCTAAATTTATACCACCTAGTTTCACATACCAGCAAAAGAAAAAGTTCTTTTATGATTTAAGACATTAATTCTGGGATGACCCACACCTTTATAAAGAAGGAGTAGATGGTGTTATTAGATGTTGTGTACCTGAGCATGAACAGGAACAGATCCTACGCAAGTGTCACTCGGAACCATATGGAGGACACCACACTGGAGATAGAACTGCACATAAGGTATTGCAATCCGGGTTTTTTGGCCTACTCTCTTCAAAGATGCCTGTAAGTTTGTCTTGTTTTGTGATGAATGTCAAAGAATTGGTAATATTAGTAGACGTCAAGAACTGCCTATGAATTATTCTCTTGTTATTGAACCATTTGATGTTTGGGGCTTTGATTATATGGGACCTTTTCCTGCCTCTAATGGATATACACATATTTTAGTTGTTGTTGATTACGTTACTAAGTGGGTAGAAGCTATTCCAACTAGTAGTGTTGATCATAACACCTCTATTAAGATGCTGAAAGAAGTTATTTTTCCAAGGTTTGGAGTCCCTAGATACTTAATGACTGATGGTGGTTCACATTTTATTCATGGTGCTTTTCGTAAAATGCTTGCTAAGTATGATGTTAATCATAGAATTGCATCTCTTTATCACCCACAGTCTAGTGGTCAAGTAGAATTGAGTAATAGAGAGCTCAAATTAATTTTGCAAAAGACTGTCAATAGATCTAGAAAGAATTGGTCCAAGAAACTTGATGATGCATTATGCGCCTATAGAACTGCATATAAAAATCCTATGGGTATGTCTCCATATAAAATGGTTTATGGAAAAGCATGTCACTTACCTCTCGAACTTGAACATAAAGCATATTGGGCTATTAAAGAGCTCAACTATGACTTCAAACTTGCCGGTTAGAAGAGGTTATTTGACATTAGCTCACTTGATGAATGGAGAACCCAGGCCTATGAGAATGCCAAGTTGTTCAAAGAAAAAGTTAAAAGATGGCATGACAAAAGGATACAAAAGCGTGAGTTTGACGTAGGTGATTATGTGTTGATATTCAACCCTCGTTTAAGATTTTTTGCAGGAAAACTTCTCTCTAAATGGGAAGGTCCTTGAGTTATCGAGGAGGTCTACCGTATGGTGCCATAAAAATCAACAATTTCGAAGGCACAAGTCCGAGGGTGGTGAACGGGCAAAGAATCAAACATTATATCTCAGGTAGTCCTATAAATGTTGAAACTAATATTATTGAAACCGTAACCCCGGAGGAATACACAAGGGACACTTTCCAGAATGTTTCAGACTCCGAAAAGGAATAGGTATGTGGTACGGTAAGTAAACCGACTCCAAAACAGTCCTAATGGCAATTTTTCTCCATTTTGGAATATTTAAGAATTTAAGAAAGCAAGAGGTAATCCGGGAAGGACACGAGGCCTCCACGAGGGTGGAGGGCGCGCCCCCTGCCTCATGGGCACCTCGTGTGCCTCCCGGACTATGTTTTCTTGCACAATACTTCTCTTGGTCGGTAAAAAATCATTATATAATCTCCCGGAGGTTTTGACCACCGTATCACGCAAAAATCTTCTGTTTTCGTTTTGAGCTATTTTTCTGACAGATCTAGATCACCATGACGTCTCCAAGCGCTCCCAAGGACAAGTTGTTCGAGAGGGCCATCAACCCCTATCTCGCGAAGGTGCTGCAACACCCTCAAACCATTGAGATGCATGAGGGGGTGTTGCACATCCGCGATGTGGAGGGACCAAGGCGTACCAGAAGCGTGGAGACAAAACTCGAAGCTATGGAAGAACAAGTTTTCAAGTGCCAAGGGATGGTGGAGCGTGGACTTAATGCCAACCAGATGATGATTGCGGAGTTCACCAACAACCACAAGCTGGACACCAAGAACATTGGGGAGAACATCTTCAAGCTTCATGAGGAAATCAAGCACCTCCAAGCCCAGATCTATGACCTACAAAACCAAAATTGTGAGTATGAATATAGGTTCAAGAGGATGAGTTTGGTTGCAGATTTGAGGATCCCGAAGACTCAATCATCCTTCTATGATGCTGAGCCTATGCCTTGGAAGACGGACGACAAGCCTACACCATCAAGAACTCCTTCTTCACCACCTCCGAGGACATAATTACATGGGTGTGGGCACTCCCCTTGGCAACTGCCAAGCTTGGGGGAGGTGCCCCGGTATCGTATCATCATCACACTCCTATATTTACCGTTTTACTTAGTTCGATCCCTTTGCTAATATCTAGATCTAGTAGAATAAAGTTTTGGTTTGAATTAGTTTTGAGTTTTGCTTTATGATCCTTCTATGTAATCGAGTCCGTGAGCTATATAATAAAGATTAGTGTTGAGTCAAGGGCTTTGCTATCCTGCTATGATCTTGAGAAAATAGAATAAAAAGAAATAAGAGAGTTCATATTGATCTTATGGATAGTAATGACTTCACATATAAAGAGAATGAGAGCTAAAAGTTGTTGAGAGTTGACAAACATAGTTTTGGTCATCGTTGCAATTAATAGGAAGTAATAAAGAAAGAGAGGTTTTCACATATAAATATACTATCTTGGACATCTTTTATAATTGTGAGCACTCATTAAAGTATGACATGCTAAAGAGTTGATGTTGGACAAGGAAGACAACGTAATGGGTTATTTTTTCTCACATCTCAGTTAAAGTATATTGTCATGGTTCATGCAAACATGTTGATCTTGCCTTTCCCCCTTATGCTATCCAAATTCCTTGCACCAAGTAGAGATACTACTTGTGCTTCCAAATATCCTTAAACCCAGTTTTTGCCATGAGAGTCCACCATACCTACCTATGGATTGAGTAAGATCCTTCAAGTAAGTTGTCATGTTGCAAGCAATAAAAATTGCTCTCTAAATATGTATGACTTATTAGTGCGGAGAAAATAAGCTTTATACGATTGTGTGATATGGAAGTAATAAAAGCGATGGACTGCATAATAAAGGTTCATATCACAAGTGGCAACCCTAAAGCACATGACAACCACTACTTCCCTCTGCGAAGGGCCTATCCTTTACTTTATGTCTTCTACTTTATGCAAGATTCAAGGTGATTTTCACCTTTCCCTTTTTCATTTTATCCTTTGGCAAGCACCACATGTAGGAAAGATCCTGATA
>NC_041387.1:463640534-463680490 GCF_002162155.2 Triticum dicoccoides | reverse complement strand
GGATGTAAGTTAGCATGAACTATTGTTGTTGACATCACCCAAAGGTGAATACATTGGGAGGCCAAATTATAAGCCCCTGTCTTTCTTAGTGTCCGATTAAAACTCCATAACCATAAGTATTGCGTGGGTGTTAGCAATTGTAGAAGACTATATGATAGTTGAGTATGTGGACTTGCTGAAAAGCTCTATTCTTGACTCTTTCCGATGTTATGATAAATTGCAATTGCTTCAATGACTGAGATCATAGTTTGTTAGTTCTCAATGAAGTTTCTGAACCATACTTGACATTGTGAATAGATTGTTACTTGAGCAAAAGAAATCATATGAAAAAATCTATATATGTTGCTGTTATAAGAATGATCATGATGCCATCATGTCCGTATTTTATTTTTATCGACACCTCTATCTCTAAACATGTGGACATATTTTTCGATATCGGCTTCCGCTTGAGGACAAGCGAGGTCTAAGGTTGCGGGAGTTGATACGTCCATTTTGCATCATGCTTTTATATCGACATTTATTGCATTATGGGCTGTTATTACACATTATGTCACAATACTTATGGCTATCCTCTCTTATTTTACAAGGTTTATCATGAAGGGGGAGAATGCCGGCAGCTGGGATTCTGGGCTGGAAAAGGAGCAAATGTTGGAAACCTATTCTGCACAGCTCCAAAAGTCCTGAAACTCTACAAAAGTCATTTTTGGAATTAATAAGAATTATTGAGCGAAGAAAGTACCAGAGGGGGCCCACACCCTGGCCACGAGGGTGGGGGGGGGGGTGCGCCCACCCCTACTGGGCGCGCCCCCTGTCTCGTGGGCCCCCTGGTTGCCCTCCGGTGCCCATCTTATGCTATATGTAGTCTTTTACCGTGGAAAAAATCATAAGCAAGCTCACAGGACGAAACTTCACCGCCACGAGGCGGAACCTTGGCGGAACCAATCTAGGGCTCCGGCGGAGCTGTTCTGCTGGGGAAACTTCCCTCCGGGAGGGGGAAATCATCACCCTCATCATCACCAATGATCCTCTCATCGGGAGGGGGTCAATCTCCATCAACATATTCACCAGCACCATCTCCTCTCAAAACCCTAGTTCATATCTTGTATCCGATCTTGTATCAAAACCACAAATTGGTACCTGTGGGTTGCTAGTAGTGCTGATTACTCCTTGTAGTTGATGCTAATTGGTTTATTTGGTGGAAGATCATATGTTCACATCCTTAATGCATATTAATAATCCTCTAATCATGAACATGAATATGCTTTGTGAGTAGTTACGTTTGTTCCTGAGGACATGGATGAAGTCTTGCTATTAGTAGTCATGTGAATTTGGTATTCATTCGATATTTCGATGAGATGTATGTTGTCTCTCCTTTAGTGGTGTTATGTGAACATCGACTACATGACACTTCACCATTATTTGTGCGTAGAGGAAGGCATTGGGAAGTAATAAGTAGATGATGGGTTGCTAGAGTGACAAAAGCTTAAACCCTAGTTTATGCGTTGCTTCGTAAGGGACTGATTTGGATCCATATGTCTCATGCTGTGGTTAGGTTTACCTTAATACTTCTTTTGTAGTTGCGGATGCTTGCAATAGGAGTTAATCATAAGTGGGATGCTTGTCCAAGAAAGGGTAGTACCCAAGCACCGGTCCACCCACATATCAATTATCAAATTAACGAACGCGAATCATATGAGCGTGATGAAAACTAGTTGACGATAATTCCCATGTGTCCTCGGGAGCACTTTTCTCATTATAAGAACTTGTCCAGGCTTGTCCTTTGCTACAAAAAGGATTGGGCCACCTTGCTGCACTTTATTTACTTTCATTGCTTGTTACCCGTTACAAATTATCTTATCACAAAACTATATGTTACCTAATTTCAGTGCTTGCAGCGAATACCTTACCGAAAACCGCTTGTCATTTCCTTCTGCTCCTCGTTGGGTTCGACACTCTTACTTATTGAAAGGACTATGATAGATCCCCTATACTTGTGGGTCATCAGTGAGCTAGCACGACGCATGCGCATAGTGCTTACCCATATACTGCATGTGATGTCGAAAGGGCTGAGGGTTGCCGTTTGATCTGGGAGCATCCAACAGTGCAGACGTACGATCCGTGGGGTTTGGGTTCTGGCCAATCAGAACGCACAACTCAGATCGCGCGCGCAGCAGGGGGAGGGGGCATCATCGGCCATGGTTTGGTAGGTGATACGTCTTCGTCGTATCTATAATTTTTGATTGTTCCATGCCAATATTCTACAACTTTCATATACTTTTGGTAACTTTTCATATTATTTTTGGGACTAACATATTGATCCAGTGCCCAGTACCAGTTCCTGTTTGTTGCATGTTTTATGTTTCGCAGAAAACCCATATTAAATGGAGTCCAAAGGGGATAAAAACGGACGGAGAATTATGGAATATTTGTGATTTTTGGGAAGTAAAATCAACGCGAGACGGTGCCCGAGGTGGCCAGGAGATAGGGGCGCGCCCCAGGGAGGCAGGCGCATCCTGGACTCTCCTGAGCCCCCCGTAAGGCGGTTGACGCTCTTCTTTTGCTGCAAGAAAGCTAATTTTATGAGAAAAATCTGGGCGAAAGATTCACCCCAATCGGAGTTACAGATCTCCGGATATAAAAGAAACGGTGAAGGGGCAGAATCTAAGAACGCAGAAATAGAGGGAGACAGAGAGATAGATCCAATCTCGGAGGGTCTCTCGCCCCTCCCAAGCCATGGGAGCCAAGGACCAGAGGGTAAGCCCTTCTCCCATCTAGGGAGAAGGTCAATGAAGAATAAGAAGAAGGGGGGCTCTCTCCCCCCTGCTTCCGGTGGCGCCGGAGCGCTGCCGGGGACCATCATCATCACCGCGATCTTCACCAACACCTCCGCCATATTCACCAACGTCTCCATCACCTTTCCCCCATCTACAGTGGTCCACTCTCCCGCAACCCGCTGTACCCTCTACTTGAACATGGTGCTTTATGCTTCATATTATTATCCAATGATGTGCTGCCATCCTATGATGTCTGAGTAGATTTTCGTTGTCCTACTGGTGGTTGATGAATTGCTATTATTGATTTAATTTGCTTGTGGTTATGTTGCTGTCCTTTGGTGCCCATCATATGAGCGCGCGCGTGGATCACACCATAGGGTTAGTTGTATGTTGATAGGACTATGTATTGAGGGCAAGAGTGACAGAAGCTTCAACCTAGCATAGAAATTGATGCATACGAGATTGAAGGGGGACCAATTTATCTTAATGCTATGGTTGGGTTTTACCTTAATGAGTGTTAGTAGTTGCGGATGCTTGCTAATGGTTCCAATCATAAGTGCATAGAATTCCAAGCTAGGGATGACATGCTAGCAGTGGCCTCTCCCACATAAAACTTGCTATCGGTCTAGTAAAGTAGTCAATTGCTTAGGGACAATTCCGCAACTCCTACCACCACTTTTCCACACTTGCTATATTTACTTTATTGTTTATTTATCTAAACAGCCCCTATTTTCTATTTATGTGTTCTTTACTTTCTTGCAAACCTATCCAACAACACCTACAAAGTACTTCTAGTTTCATACTTGTTCTAGGTAAAGCGAACGTCTAGCGTGCGTAGAGTCATATCAGTGGCAGATAGGACTTGAGAGAGTATTTGTTCTACCTTTAGCTCCTCGTTGGGTTCGACACTCTTACTTATTGAAAAAGGCTACAACTATCCCGTATACTTGCGGGTCATCAAGACCTTTTTCTGGCACCATTGCCGGGGAGTCGTAGCATGGGGTGAATATTCTCGTGTGTGCTTGTTTGCTTTATCACTAAGTAATTTTTATTTGTTGTTCTTAGTTGTTTTCTATATTTAGTTATGGGTAGGAAACGCAAAATACCAAAAAAAATTAGTTGTACCTACTACACCAATGGTTGAAGAACCACTCAAAATCTATCACACTCCTGAAGCTTTTTACTTGGATCATCTTTGATCCCTTTATGCTCGTGCTGAAACCCCCACTAGCTTAGTTGAGGGCAAATCTTTAGATGAGCATGCCTGTTATGTGCGACACCGTATATCTGAAAAAGGGAAACTTTTACTGGATCAAATTCATCGTTTGCAATGCTATGCTTGGAATTTGTGTGAAATATATGATGTTACTTGTTGTTCTGAAAACCCTAAGAAACACCTTCCCTACCAATGTGAGTTTAGTGATAATGGAATTGTATCTTCATATGCTAAGGGTGTCTATAATTACTATCATGTTCAACAAATTGAAGAATGTGTTGCTTTTAAGGGTGCTTATGAAATTGCTTCTTTGATTGAAAAGTATGATGCTACTCTCCACAAATCTGAAATTTTTGCCATACTTGAATATTTCTATGATAATTATGCTTCTAATGCCTATGTTAAACCATATATTGAGGACTTCTCCATTGTCCAAGAAGAGATTAATATTTTGCAGGAGTCTATGGAAGAAGAAATTGATGAAACTGTGAGCTCATTGGATGAAAAAGATGATGAGGAGAGCGAAGAACAAAAGGAGGAAGAGTGGATTAGCTACCCGTGCCCACCTTCTAATGAGAGTAACTCTTCAACTCATGCATTGTTTAATTCCCCTTCGTGTTTACTAAAGGATGATTGCTATGATGATTGTTATGATCCCGTTGATTCTCTTGAAATATCCCTTTTTGATGATGCTTGCTATGCTTGTGGCCAAGATGCCAATATGAAGTATGCTTATGGAAATGAACTTGCTATAGTTCCTTATGTTAAACATGAAATTGTTGCTATTGCACCCACGCATGATAGTCCTATTTGTGCTTATTAAGGATTATATTGATGGGTTGCCTTTTACCATTGCACATGATAATTTTGATAGATATAATATGCATGTGCTTGCTGCTCCTACTTGCAATTATTATGAGAGAGGAACTATATCTCCACCTCTCTATGTTTCCCATACGATAAAATTGCAAGAAACTGCTTATACTATGCATTGGCCTTTACTTTGTGTGCATGAATTGTTCTTTTATGACATGCAGATGCATAGGAAGAGAGTTAGACTTCATTGTTGCTTGATATATGTTACTTTTTGCTCACTACTAAATTATAAATCATTGTTAATTAAAATTGGCTTTGATATACCTTGGGATCCGGGTGGATCCATTACTTGAGCACTATATGCCTAGCTTAATGGCTTTAAAGAAAGCGCTGCCAGGGAGACAACACGGAAGTTTTGGAGAGTCATTTATTTCTGTTGAGTGCTTTTATATAGTTTAAAAACAAAAAAAAAGAGGGGAACCCAAAACTTTTCAAAAAGGAAATTGAAAGTGAGAAAGACAAGCATTGTTGAAGTGGGAGCTAGCCTTGAACTTTGTTCATGCTCACAGAAACTTTGTGAATCTTGATTACACAAACTTTTCAACAAAAATAATTATCCCCTTGTAAAATTCCATTGTATTATAAAAATAATGTGCCAAGGTTTGCCTTTAAGATGTTTACAATGATTGTTGGTTTGTACGGTGCAGGACAGAAACTTTGGCTGTAGTGCGCGATTTTACATTTTTAACTGGAACATCAAATGGTTCTGATTCGTTTTGCACTGTATTGCTGTACAAATTGTCTATTTTTCATAATTATGGTAGAATTTTTGGGGTACCAGAAGTATGGTGTATGTTCAGATTGCTACAGACTGTTCTGTTTTTGACAAATTCTGTTTTTGATGCATAGTTTGCTTGTTTAGATGAAACTATAAATTTATATCAGTGGATTAAGCCATGGAAAAGCTATATTACAGTAGACACAATGCAAAAACAAATTATGAATTGGTTTACAGCAGTACCTAGAGTAGTGATTTGCTTTATTATACTAACGGATCTTACCGAGTTTTCTGTTGAAGTTTTGTGTGGATGAAGTGTTTGATCGAGGAGGTCTCGATATGAGGAAAAGGAAGAGAGGCAAGAGCTCAAGCTTGGAGATTCCCAAGGCACCCCAAGTAAATATTCAAGGAAACTCAAGCGTATAAGCTTGGGGATGCCCCGGAAGGCATCCCCTCTTTCTTCAACAAGTATCGGTATGTTTTCGGATTCGTTTCGTTCATGCGATATGTGCAAGTCTTGGAGCATCTTTTGCATTTAGTTTTCACTTTTCTTTTATGCACCATGCTGGTATGATATAGTCCTTGGTTGATTTACAGAATTCTCATTGCACTTCACTTAACTATTTTGAGTATGGCTTTATAGAATGCTTCATGTGCTTCACTTATATCATTTGAAGTTTGGATTGCCTGTTTCTCTTCACATAGAAAACCGCCATTTGTAGAATGCTCTTTTGCTTTACTTATAGTTGTTAGAGCGTGGGCATATCTTTTGTAGAAAGAATTAAACTCTCTTGCTTCACTTATATCTATTTAGAGAGATGACAGGAATTGGTCATTCACATGGTTAGTCATAAAATCCTACATAAACTTGTGGATCACTGAATATGATATGTTTGATTCCTTGCAATAGTTATGCGATATAGAGGTGATAATATGTGGGAGGTACTAGTAGATGGTTGTGTTTAGTAAGTGATGAGGACATCAATACAATTGTTACACCCACAACCCCTGCTGCTATACATACTGGACCAATTACTAGAGCTCGTGCACGCCAACTAAATTACCAGGTACTTTCGTTTCTTGGTAATGATTCTAATGTTCATGAGAATATGATGCTGCCTAAATTGGATACATTTGTTTTGCTTACAAATGAAGGGCCTAGCTTGGAGAAGGATGAACATTGGAGCAAGAACAAGCATGGAGATGATGGCATGCGCAAGGGGAACAAGAACGGAGTTACAAGTGATGATTTCAGGACTTTGAAGCCACCATAATGTGTGCATGAAGCCTTGGACGAAATATACAAGATGCCACTTCATAAATTTCGTCCCGAGGCTATTTTAGGTGCTGCGTCACCTTATTATTGGGCCAGGCCCATGTAATTTCGAAATACATAAGTATAGGCTATTTTTAGAGTCCGTATGTGTGGGGAAACAAGAGATAGGGTTGATTTCGGACCCCTGCACCAAGGGCCACGAAATCCCCCCCCCCTCTTCCTCCATATATACAGCCCTTAGGGCATCGTTTAGACTTTGGGTTTTGTTTAGATTAAAAGTTCGCCATAGCTGCAACTTCGCGTACTTCGTTTGTGTTCAACGACCAGACAAAGGCGTCACAGAACCCCACCTTCATCAATAAAGCTTTCATCTTATATTCGCAATATCCAGATTGCAATCTCAGTTTCTTGCTTGTTCTTCGTTTGCTCGCAGGAAACAGACCCTCATGGTCAGGTTGATCGTGCTCCGGCGTGGTCAATAACCTCTCGGAGTTGGTTTAGCGATTGCTAAGGCGCGACGTCCTCGCACGTTCGTAGTCGGATCGTCAAAGTCGACTTCCACCAAAGCGAAATCCACCATCTCATCGAAAGACGGGACACCTTTGCCTCTATCAAGTGGTATCAGATTTCCAGGTTGCTCGGTGAGATTTTACAGTTTTTCGTAGTTTAGATCGAGTCTGTTCTTCATACCTACAGTCCACGAAAAAGCCACCAAAAAAATTAGGGTTAGTTCATCATATCCGAACCAATCTGAGCCTTTGCATAATCTTTTTAGGGTTTTGCTTTGTTGAATTTGCGGTTGCATCGTCGTGTCTAGTTGCTGGTCTTAGAGTCTAGTCTTTTAGAGTTTCGAGTTCTGGTCATAAGTTGTCACGCCGCCGCCGCACCATCATCATCGCCCCTGCCATCTACCACCACCGCTCCGAATCCGTATCCATATACCACCACCAATCCGTGTCCATATACCACCACCGATCCATATCCATATACTACCACCGCTACCACCACCGCTGCCATATACCACCACCATATATCCACCACCAATCCGAGTTCCTTGCTTATTAGGGTTGTTTTCGAGATCCATCTAGATTCGGATTCGTGTTTCCTTGCCGGAGTAGGTTTCGGAAAAAAAAAAGAGTCGGCTAGCCACCGCTCCGTTTAGGCCCAAAATTGGTCGAAAAATTTCGTGCCCATCCTGTCAGTTTGAGCTAGGAAGAGTTTTGAGACACTCGCCATTATAGTGATTTTTCGCAAAAAAAAAAAGCAGCGCAAAAAAAAGAGCGCAAAAAAAAAGAGCGAAAAAAAAATTCAGAGTGTGCTTTTCCCTTGTTTACGTGCCGCGCCGTGATTTTGTTGGTGTTCTAGGCTCGCGTCTCTAGCACAGTCTAGCCTAGGACCAGCACAGTACCGTCGTTGAGCGTTTATTCAACTTTGCATCTCTGAATTGATTATTGCTGACCCTTTTTGCTACCATAGTATAAGCCTTCCCAGCTCCACATACATCTACGTCGTGCGTTTGACTTTCCCTGGTAATCGCTCTATCCAAGCTTTGAGAGTTTTGACTACAACGGTTGCCGATCACCGCCTGTTGCTGGGTAAGAACTGGTAAGAATTTGAGTTTTGCTTGACGGATTTGTGACACCCACCACCACCACTTGTTCGTAGTCTGTAGGATCATATTCTTGTGTGTTTCTATTGCTGCTAACCATGCCAGGATCACAAGCCGACGAGATTGACTGGGAGAATTTATCGAACAAGGAGCTTCATGATAAGTTTCAGCAAATGATGACTGAACAGGTGCAAGATGTGCTGAACAATTTTGAAGAGGCCATGGAGAAGATCACTGGCCTTGAGAAGACGTTCGAAACAAAGCTCGATAACAGATTTAATGAATTGCTCGCGTGTCTTCCACCACCACCACCCGCTGCACCTAACGCACCTCTCCAACAACAACAACAACGACTACCTCCATGTCGCGAAATAGACCTTCGCCGAGCGAGCCGTGTTCCTCTTGTGTTTGGCCAAACTGTTGGTGCTGCTGTTGATACTTCTGTGGCTCCTGCTACTGCTGTTGCTGGTACCCAGGAGGATGATGAGTATGCGGGCGATTATGAGGATGAGGTTGATCAAAATCAGATCTACGAGCAGCCACCAGCACCACCACCAGCAGGTCGACCTCAGGTATATATTCGTAATGGTAGGCCTGCACCACCACCTCAGGTACGAGATGATGTCCATATTCCTAAACTGAAATTGAATATTCCACCATTTGAGGGTAGATATGTTCCTGATATATATCTTACTTGGGAGTTAGAAACTGAACAACGATTTACATGTTTACAATATCCTGAGGAGAGACGAGTTGATGCTGCTGTTTGTGCTTTCACTAGTTTTGCATGTGTATGGTGGTCTGAACATTGTAGATTATATCCTATTCCAACTACTTGGGCTGCTTTGAAAACTGCTATGCGTACGCGTTGGGTTCCACCATATTATCAACGTGAATTGCTTCAAAAATTGCAGCGTTTAAGACAAGGGAAAAATTCTGTAGAAGAATATTATCAGGAATTACAAACTGGCATGATTAGATGTGGTATTGTTGAGGAGAATGAAGCTATGCTTGCACGTTTTCTGGGTGGATTAAATAGAGAGATTCAGACCATTTTAGACTATAAGGAGTATACTAATATCACTCGTTTATTCCATCTTGCTTGTAAAGCTGAACGTGAAGTGCAGGATCGACAAGCATTGGGGCGAACTAATTTTTCTGCAGGCCGACCTTCATCATGGACACCACGTGCATCTTCTACTTCAACTGCACCAGCACCTCCATCTGGTGCCACCTCCAGCCGTGATACAAGAAAACAGGCACAACCACCATTATCTGCCAAGAGCGCACCTGCGGGGCCTGCACAGCGTTCTTCTTCTTCCATGGCATCAACAGGGCACACAAGTGATATTATTTGTCGTCGTTGTAAGGGAGGAGGTCATTATGCGAGGGAATGCAAATCTCCGCGTGTGATGATTGCTACCGCGGATGGTGGATATGAGTCCGCTAGTGACTATGATGAGGAGACATTGGCTCTTATTACACGTGAAGAACATGGTGGAGATGATTCTGATCATGAGACGCAATACATGGCTCCTGAAGACGCTGACAGGTATGAATGTTTAGTTGCTCAACATGTTTTGAGTGTGCAGGTCACACAAGCTGAGCAAAATCAGAGGCACAATTTGTTCCATACCAAGGGAGTTGTGAAGGAACGTTCTGTGCGCGTCATAATAGACGGAGGGAGCTGCAACAACTTGGCTAGCATGGAGATGGTGGAGAACCTTTCTCTCACCACAAGACCACATCCAAATCCTTACTACATCCAATGGTTCAACAACAGCGGCAAGGTTAAGGTAACACGTACTGTTCGTGTGCATTTTAGTATCTCTACATATGCTGATTATGTTGATTGTGATGTGGTACCTATGCAAGCATGTTCCTTATTACTTGGTAGACCATGGCAATTTGATAAAAATTTTGTACACCATGGTAGAAACAATCACTATACTCTTGTTCATAAGGATAAAAATATTACTTTGCTTCCTATGACTCCTGATCCATTTTGAAAGATGATATTAATAGAGCTAATAAAGCAAAACAGGAGACGAATAAGAGTGAAAATCAGATTGTGGCAAAAGAATTTGAGCAACAAATGAATCCTAATAATAAACCATCTAGTGTTGCTTCTGAAATTAAATTGAAAAGTGCATGTTTATTTGCCACCAAATCTGATATTGATGAGCTAGATTTCAGCAAATCTGTTTGCTATGCTTTTGTGTGCAAAGAGGCATTATTTTCATTCGAGGACGTGCCTTCCTCTTTGCCTCCTGCTGTCACTAACATTTTGCAGGAGTTCGCTGACGTCTTTCCACAAGACGTGCCACCGGGATTACCGCCTATTCGAGGGATTGAGCATCAGATTGACTTAATTCCCGGTGCTTCACTGCCAAACCGTGCACCATACCGTACCAATCCAGAGGAGACGAAGGAGATTATGCGCCAAGTACAAGAGCTTCTCGACAAAGGTTATATACGCGAATCCCTTAGTCCTTGTGCTGTTCCTATTATTCTAGTGCCGAAAAAGGATGGTACATCACGTATGTGTGTTGATTGTAGAGGCATTAATAATATTACTATTCGTTATCGTCATCCAATTCCTAGGCTAGATGATATGCTTGATGAATTGAGTGGCTCTACAATATTCTCCAAAGTTGATTTGCGTAGTGGCTACCATCAAATTCGTATGAAATTGGGAGATGAATGGAAAACAGCATTTAAAACTAAGTTTGGATTATATGAGTGGTTAGTCATGCCTTTTGGGTTAACTAATGCACCCAGTACTTTCATGAGATTAATGAACGAAGTTTTACGTGCTTTCATTGGACGATTTGTGGTAGTTTACTTTGATGACATACTGATTTATAGCAGATCTTTGGAAGAACATTTGGAACATTTATGTGCTGTTTTTATTGCTCTACGTGATGCACATTTGTTTGGTAACCTTGGGAAGTGCACCTTTTGCACCGACCGAGTATCTTTTCTTGGCTATGTTGTTACTCCACAGGGAATTGAAGTTGACAAAGCCAAGATTGAAGCTATTGAGAGTTGGCCGCAGCCCAAAACGGTCACACAAGTGAGGAGTTTTCTTGGCCTCGCTGGATTCTATAGGCGTTTTGTGAGAGATTTCAGCACCATTGCTGCACCTCTCAACGAGCTTACAAAGAAGGATGTGCCTTTTGTTTGGGGTACCGCACAGGAAGAAGCCTTCACGGTATTGAAAGATAAGTTGACACATGCTCCTTTACTCCAACTTCCTGATTTTAATAAGACTTTTGAGCTTGAATGTGATGCTAGTGGAATTGGATTAGGAGGTGTGTTATTACAAGATGGCAAACCTGTTGCATACTTTTCTGAAAAATTGAGTGGGCCTAGTCTGAATTATTCTACTTATGATAAAGAATTATATGCTCTTGTTCGGACTTTAGATACATGGCAACATTATTTATGGCCCAAAGAATTTGTTATACATTCTGATCATGAATCTTTGAAACATATTAAAAGTCAAGCTAAACTGAATCGTAGACATGCTAAATGGGTTGAATTCATTGAGACTTTCCCTTATGTCATTAAACACAAGAAGGGAAAAGAAAATGTTATTGCTGATGCATTGTCTCGTCGCTATACTATGCTTTCACAACTTGACTTCAAAATATTTGGTTTGGAGACCATCAAAGATCAATATGTGCATGATGCTGATTTTAAAGATGTAATGCAGAATTGTAAAGAAGGAAGAATGTGGAACAAGTTTGTCGTTAACGATGGATTTGTGTTTCGTGCTAACAAGCTATGCATTCCAGCTAGCTCCGTTCGTCTTTTGTTGTTGCAGGAGGCGCATGGAGGAGGATTAATGGAACACTTTGGCGTGAAGAAGACGGAGGACGTACTTGCTACACATTTCTTTTGGCCAAAGATGAGACGGGATGTTGAGCGTTTTATTGCTCGATGCACTACATGTCAAAAAGCTAAGTCACGACTCAATCCTCATGGTTTATATATGCCTTTGCCTGTACCTAGTGTTCCTTGGGAGGATATATCTATGGACTTTGTTTTAGGTTTACCTCGAACAAAGAAGGGGAGGGATAGCATATTTGTTGTCGTGGATAGATTCTCGAAAATGGCACACTTTATACCATGTCATAAAAGCGATGATGCTGTTAATGTTGCTGATTTGTTCTTTCGTGAAATTATTCGCTTGCATGGTGTGCCAAATACTATTGTTTCAGATCGTGATACTAAATTTCTTAGCCACTTTTGGAGATGTTTATGGGCTAAGTTGGGGACTAAACTGCTTTTTAGTACTACTTGTCACCCCCAAACTGATGGACAAACTGAAGTAGTCAATAGAACGTTGTCTACTATGCTTAGGGCTGTTTTGAAGAATAATAAGAAAATGTGGGAGGTATGCTTGCCTCATATTGAATTTGCTTATAATCGTTCATTGCATTCTACTACTAAGATGTGCCCTTTTGAAGTTGTGTATGGTTTCCTACCTTGTGCACCTATTGATTTGTTGCCTCTTCCATCTTCGGAGAAGGTTAATTTTGATGCTAAACAACGTGCTGAATTGATTTTAAAAATGCATGAGTTAACTAAGGAAAACATTGAGCGCATGAATGCTAAATATAAACTTGCTGGAGATAAGGGTAGAAAACATGTTGTGTTTGCACCTGGAGATCTTGTTTGGTTACATTTGCGTAAGGATAGATTTCCTGATTTGCGCAAATCAAAGTTAATGCCACGTGCTGATGGTCCCTTTAAGGTGTTAGAGAAAATAAATGATAATGCATATAAACTAGAGCTGCCTGCAGATTTTGGGGTTAGTCCCACTTTTAACATTGCAGATTTGAAGCCTTATTTGGGTGAGGAAGATGAACTTCCGTCGAGGACGACTTCATTTCAAGAAGGGGAGGATGATGAGGACATCAATACAATTGTTACACCCACAGCCCCTGCTGCTATACATACTGGACCAATTACTAGAGCTCGTGCACGCCAACTAAATTACCAGGTACTTTCATTTCTTGGTAATGATTCTAATGTTCATGAGAATATGATGCTGCCTAAATTGGATACATTTGTTTTGCTTACAAATGAAGGGCCTAGCTTGGAGAAGGATGAACATTGGAGCAAGAACAAGCATGGAGATGATGGCATGCGCAAGGGAAACAAGAACGGAGTTACAAGTGATGATTTCAGGACTTTGAAGCCACCATAATGGGTGCATGAAGCCTTGGACGAAATATACAAGACGCCACTTCATAAATTTCGTCCCGAGGCTATTTTAGGTGCTGCGTCACCTTATTATTGGGCCAGGCCCATGTAATTTCGAAATACATAAGTATAGGCTATTTTTAGAGTCCGTATGTGTGGGGAAACAAGAGATAGGGTTGATTTCGGACCCCTCCACCAAGGGCCACGAAATCCCCCCCCCCTCTTCCTCCATATATACAGCCCTTAGGGCATCGTTTAGACTTTGGGTTTTGTTTAGATTAAAAGTTCGCCATAGCTGCAACTTCGCGTACTTCGTTTGTGTTCAACGACCAGACAAAGGCGTCACAGAACCCCACCTTGATCAATAAAGCTTTCATCTTATATTCGCAATATCCAGATTGCAATCTCAGTTTCTTGCTTGTTCTTCGTTTGCTCGCAGGAAACAGACTCGTGGTCAGGTTGATCGTGCTCCGGCGTGGTCAATAACCTCTCGGAGTTGGTTTAGCGATTGCTAAGGCGCGACGTCCTCGCACGTTCGTAGTCGGATCGTCAAAGTCGACTTCCACCAAAGCGAAATCCACCATATCATCGAAAGACGGGACACCTTTGCCTCTATCAGTAAGGATGTTGGTGTTAAGGTTTGTGATTCCCGAAGCATGCACGTATGGTCTACTAACTATGTAACCAAATTGGCGTGCATTGTATTTTGATTGTTTATCTTTGCGTGAAGGTCGGGGGCGCGCGATGGTTAACTCCTACCAACCTCCCCCCTAGGAGCATGTGTGTAGTACTTTGTTTCAAGGGCTAATAAATTTTTGCAATAAGTATGTGAGTTCTTTATGACTAATGTTGAGTCCATGGATTATACGCACTCTCACCCTTCCATCATTGCTAGCCTCTTCGGTACCATGCATTGCCCTTTCTCACCTCGAGAGTTGGTGCAAACTTCGCCGATGCATCCAAACCCCGTGATATGATATGCTCTATCACACATAAGCCTCCTTATATCTTCCTCAAAATAGCCACCATACCTACATATCATGGCATTTCCATAGCCATTCCGAGATATATTGCCATGCAACTTCCATCATCATATACATAACTTGAGCTTTTCGTTGTCATATTGCTTTGCATGATTGTAAGATAGCTAGCATGATGTTTTCATGGCTTGTCCATTTTTTTATATCTTTGCTATGCTAGATCATTGCACATCCCGGTACACCGCCGGAGGCATTCATATAGATTATAGAGTCATATCTTTGTTCTAGATGTCAAGTTGTCATATTGAGTTGTAAGTAAATAAAAGTGTGATGACCATCATTATTAGAGCATTGACCCAGTGAGGAAAGGATGATGGAGACTATGATTCCCCCACAAGTCGGGATGAGACTCCAGACTTAATAAAAAAAGAGGCCAACGAAGCCTAAATAAAAAAAGGAGAGAGGCCAAAGAAGCCTATTAAAAAAAGAAAAAAGAAAATAAAAAATGAGAGAAAAAGAGAGAAGGGGCAATGTTACTATCCTTTTACCACACTTGTGCTTCAGAGTAGCACCATGTTCTTCATATAGAGAGTCTCTTGAGTTATCACTTTCATATACTAGTGGGAATTTTCATTAGAACTTGGCTTGTATATTCCGATCATGGGCTTCCTCAAATGCCCGAGGTCTTCATGAGCAAGCAAGTTGGATGGACACCCACTTAGTTTCCAGTTTGAGCTTTCATACCCTTATAGCTCTTAGTGCATCCGTTGCATGGCAATCCCTACTCCTCGCATTGACATCAGTTGATGGGCATCTCCATAGCCCGTTGATTAGCCGCGTCGATGTGAGAATTTCTCCTTTTTTGTCTTCTCCACCATCATACTCTACTCCACCCATAGTTCTATGTCCATGGCTTGCACTCATGTATTGCGTGAGGGTTGAAAAAGCTGAAGCACATTAAAAAGTATGAACCAATTGCTTGGCTGAAACCGGGGTTGTGCATGATGGGAGTATTTTGTGTGATCAAAATGAAGCATTGCCTAACTATATGATTTTGTAGGGATAGCGTTCTTTAGCATTGATATTTTGAAAGACATGATTGTTTGTTGGGATGCCCTAAGTATTATTGCTTTTATGTCAAATGATAGACTATTGCCTTGAATCACTCGTGTTTTAATATTCATGCCATGATTAGACATATGATCAAGATTATGCTACGTAGCATTCCACATCAAAAATTATCAGGAATTAAGCTTGGGGATGCTGATACGTCTCCATCGTATCTATAATTTTTGATTGTTCCATGCCAATATTCTACAACTTTCATATACTTTTGGTAACTTTTTATATTATTTTTGGGACTAACATATTGATCCAGTGCCGAGTGCCAGTTCCTGTTTGTTGCATGTTTTATGTTTTGCAGAAAACCCATATCAAACGGAGTCCAAACGGGATAAAAACGGACGGAGAATTATTTTGGAATATTTGTGATTTTTGGGAAGTAAAATCAACGCGAGACGGTGCCTGAGGTGGCCAGGAGATAGGGGCGTGCCCTAGGGAGGCAGGCGTGCCCTGGACTCTCTTGGGCCCCCCGTAAGGCGGTTGACGCTCTTTTTTTGCCGCAAGAAAGCTAATTTTATGAGAAAAATCTGGGCGAAAGATTCACCCCAATTGGAGTTACGGATCTCCAGATATAAAAGAAACGGTGAAGGGGCGGAATTTGAGAACGCGGAAACAGAGAGAGACAGAGAGATAGATCCAATCTCGGAGGGGCTCTCACCCCTCCCAAGCCATGGGAGACAAGGACCAGAGGGGAAACCCTTCTCCCATCTAGGGAGAAGGTCAAGGAAGAAGAAGAAGAAGGGGGGGGGCTCTCTCCCCCTTGCTTCCGGTGGCGCCGGAGCGCTGTCGGGGGCCATCATCATCACCGCGATCTTCACCAACACCTCCGCCATCTTCACCAACATCTCCATCACCTTCCCCCCTCTATCTACATCGGTCCACTCTCCCGCAACCCGATGTACCCTCTACTTGAACATGGTGCTTTATGCTTCATATTATTATCCAATGATGTGTTGCCGTCCTATGATGTCTGAGTAGATTTTCGTTGTCCTATTGGTGGTTGATGAATTGCTATGATTGATTTAATTTGCTTGTGGTTATGTTGTTGTCCTTTGGTGCCCATCGTATGAGTGCGCGCGTGGATCACACCATAGGGTTAGTTGTATGTTGATAGGACTATGTATTGGAGGGAAAGAGTGACAGAAGCTTCAACCTAGCATAGAAATTGATGCATACGGGATTGAAGGGGGACCAATATATCCTAATGGTTGGGTTTTACCTTAATGAACATTAGTAGTTGTGGATGCTTGCTAATGGTTCCAATCATAAGTGCATAGAATTCCAAGTCAGGGATGACATGCTAGCAGTGGCCTCTCCCACATAAAACTTGCTATCGGTCTAGGAAAGTAGTCAATTGCTTAGGGACAATTCCGCAACTCCTACCACCACTTTTCCACACTCGCTATATTTACTTTATTGTTTATTTATCTAAACAGCCCCTATTTTCTATTTACGTGTTCTTTACTTTCTTGCAAACCTATCCAACAACACCTACAAAGTACTTCTAGTTTCATACTTGTTCTAGGTAAAGCGAACATCTAGCGTGCGTAGAGTCGTATCAGTGGCAGATAGGACTTGAGAGAGTATTTGTTCTACCTTTAGCTCCTCGTTGGGTTCGACGCTCTTACTTATCCAAAGAGGCTACAACTATCCCATATACTTGCGGGTCATCAGTAGGCACACGGCTTTCATGAGTGAATCGTGTGCTATTTGAAAACATTTCGTGAGAAGAATCTCGGTTTTTAAATCCCAGTAAATCCAAAACTCACCAGAAAATCATGAAACTTGGCATGGTGTCACGACATGGCACATATATGTCAAGCAATTTTTTCGTCCATTTTGGCGCAAGTTTTATTACAAGCCTCTTACAAACCGGAGCTTCTCTCAAAGAAAGCCTCGTGGTTCTAATAGGGAAACATGTCCCCCTTGTGGGGGAAACGATAATCACTGCCTCTTTTCTCCTTGTATTTTCTTCTACAGGCAACATGGAACGACAAGATATCTGTGCTAAAATTTAAACTTATTCACGGTTTGTTTCGCCTTTTTATACTCTAATTGAGTTTACTAGGCATTTAATGTCCATAATTCAAATTTGAACCTCAAATACATGGTCCAGTTCACCAAAATGGCTGGAAACATTATACATGCATGTGTCCTTGGGAACATGTTTAGGTCCCATGCCAGCAATGGGAACGAACTACAACCATACCGGCGTCCTGGCTCGTCCTCAAACATTTGGAATCACGGTTTTTAAATCCTCATAAATCCTAAACTCACAAGAAAGTCATGAAAGTAGGCATGGTGTCACATCATGGCACATATATGTCGTGGTAAAAACATTTTCCAATTTGGGACAAGCTTTATTACAAACCTCTTACAAACCAGAGCTTCTCTAGAAGAAGCCTTGTGGTTTCGATAGGGGAACATGTTCCCCTTGTTTTTGAAACATAATCACTGCCTCTTTTCGCCTTGTATTTTCTTCTACGGGCAACATTGAATGACAGGATATCAAAACTTATTTAGGGTTCGTTTGGCCTTTTTATACACTAATTGAGTTTCCTAGGCATTTAATGTCCACAATTCAAATCTGAACCTCAAGTACATGCTCCAGTTCACCAAAATGGCTAGAAAAATTATAAATGTGTCCTTGGGTGCATGTTTAGGTTCCATGCCAGGAATGGGAACGAATTACAACCGTATCGGCGTCCTGGCTCGTCCTCAAACATTTAGAATCTCGGTTTTTAAATCCCCGTAAATCCTAAACTCACCGGAAAGTCATGAAAGTCGGCATGGTGTCACGTCATGGCGCATATATGTCGTGGTAAAAACATTGTCAAATCTGGGCCAGCTTTATTACAAACCTCTTACAAACCGGAGCTTCTCTCAAAGAAGACTCGTGGTTCCGATAGGGAAAGGTGTTCCCCTTGTGGCAAAACGTAATCACTGCCTCTTTTCGCCTTGTATTTTCTTCTACGGGCAACATGGAACGATAGGATATCCATTCTGAAATTTAAACTTATTCATGGTTCGTTTGGCCTTTTTATACACTAATTGAGTTTCCTAGGCATTTAATTTCCATATTCAAATCTAAACCTCAAATACATGCTCAAGTTCACCAAAATGGCTAGAAAAATTATACATGCATGTGTCCTTGGGTGCATGTTTAGGTCCCATGCCAGGAATGTGAACGAATTACAACCGTACCGGCGTCCTGGCTCATCCTCAAACATTTGGAATCTCGATTTTTAAATCCTCGTAAATCCAAAACTCACCAGAAAGTTATGAAAGTGGGCATGGTGTCATGTCATGGCACATATATGTCGTGGTAAAAACATTGCCAATTTGGGCCAATATTTATTACAAACCGGAGTTTCTCTCAAGGAAGCCTGGTGGTTCCGATAGGGAAACGTGTTCCCCCTGTGGGAAAATGTAGTCACTCCCTCTTTTTGCCTTGCATTTTCTTCTACAGGCAAAATGGAATGATAGGATATCCATTCTAAAATTTAAACTTATTCAGGGTTCGTTTGGCCTTTTTATACACTAATTGAGTTTCCTAGGGATTTAATGTCCATAATTCAAATCTGAACTACAAATACATGCTCCAATTCACCAAAATGGCTAGAAAAATTACACATGTGTCCTTGGGTGCATGTTTAGGTTCCATGCCAGGAATGGGAATGAATTACAACCTTACCAACGTCCTGGCTCGTGCTCAAACATTTGAAATCTTGGTTTTTAAATCCCCATAAATCCAAAACTCCCCAGAAAGTCATCAAAGGTGGCATGGTGTCACGTCATGGCACATATATGTTGTGGTAAAAACATTGCCAATTTCGGCCAAGCTTTATTACAAACCTCTTACAAACTGGAGCCTGTCGCAAGAAGCCTCGTGGTTTCGATAGGGAAATGTGTCCCCTTGTGGGCCAAATGATAATCGCTCCCTCTTCTAGCCTCGTATTTTTTCTACACGCAACACAGAACAACGGGAGATTCACACTGAACTTTGAAATTATTCAGGGTTTGTTTGACCCTTTTATTCATTAATTGAGTTTTGTAGGCATTTAATGTCCATAATTTAAATCTGAACTACAAAAACATGCTCTAGTGCACCAAAATGGCTAGAAAAAATGTACATGTGTCCTTGGGGTGCATGTTTAGGTCCCATGGAACGAATGGGAATGAATTCAACCGTCTTGCCGCCCTGTCATGGCCACATACATTGTGAATCTTGGTTTATAAATCTCTGTAAATCCAAAACTCACCAGGAAATCATGAAACTTGGCAGGGTGTCACTACATGGTACATATAATTTTCCAATTTGGGCGAAGATATATTACAAGCCCCTTACAAACCGAAGCTTCTCGCACCCCTCGTGGTTTCGGTGGGAGAAATGATAATCGCTGCCTCTTCAAACCTTGAACTTTGTTTTCTACAGGCAACATAGAATAACAGGAGTGTCGTGCTGAAATTTGAAACTGTCCAGGGTTCGTTTGGCCATTGTATATATTACTAATTAAGTTTTCTACACATTTAATGTAGTCCATAATTCAAATTTGAACTACAAGCACATGCTCCAGTGAAGAAAAATGGGTGGCAAATCATACATGTGTCATTGGGTGCATGTTTTGGTCTCATTTAAGGAATGGGAATGAATTACAAACTTGTCATCGTCCTGAAACATTGAGAATCTCTTTTTTAAAATCCTAGTAAATCAAAAACTCACCCAAAAAACATGAAACTTGGCATGGTTTCATGACATGGCACATATATGTTGTGGTAAGAAAAATTGTCCAGTTAGAGAAGAGGCGCACACATTAGTAGCCAACGAATTTCTTTTTGAAACAAAAATCTAACACGTTAATATCGCAAACGGTTGTATTATATGAACCGTGTAACCATACTCAGTGGCGTGCGTGCAGCTGTTTGATTACACGGTATGAGCGCGAGAAGTCCGCCGTGCAGGCTCGACGGGACGCGTGCAAGCATCCGCCGCGCAGGCTCGACGGGACGCGTGCATCCTGTCCATGTCGCAGGTTCGACGGGACACGTGCGAGCAGCAAGGCCGCCCATGCTCACCGGGAAGCAAGCTCTTTGACCTCCATGCACTAGCCGCCGCCCGCCTCGCTCACAACTCCTTCATTAATGGGTTAATTAAAGCGCCTGGATTGGAGGGTTTTTTTAGGGGTGGGCGAAGAGTGTTTGCTTGTGATCCCATGATAGCATTTTCTTTGTTCGTATTTTCAACTCGTATTCTAGCCTAATTTAAATTGCCACATAGGGCAACGGATAATACGACGACAAGTAAAATGGCAACGGATAGTACGATGACAAATTTACAATGGTGCAGATAATAATTGTCTTACATATTCCGGATAATTTAAAATTCCACATGCGGCAAAGCCCGGAAGACACAGGGGCAAGAGAAGAGGGGAATCGCAGACAATGATCTGGATCACTACCGTATCTACTCTTCGACGGATCGTCGGGCGAGGACATCCTCCAGCTCCTTCAATTCCTCACGACTTTGCTTGAAAGCATCCACGGATTCCTCCACCTCCTGCTCGCGCTCAATCCGGAGCTTCCTCAAGTCACCCATCAGTTCCTCAATGACCATTGTCAGCATCATCCCCGAGGCACTTCTCTGCTCATGTAGCATCTTCCAGCCGACGACCTCCTCCTCCTTCTCGGCGAGCGCCTTGAGGAGCTTCGCATTGTCACCCATGAGTTGCTCGACGAGGTCGGTCGCCTTGTCAACCGAGGCATCGCTAATCTTGAGCAGCTTCATCAAGCCGTCGACTAGCTCCTGCTGCTTAATGAGGCCAGGGAGAATGTCATCGTCGCCGGCCAAGGACTTCAGCAACGCCATCTCGTCGCGATCGCCGACGCGGCGAGTGCGCTTGTGAGAGCCCTCGGTGCCCGTGAGAGCTCATTCGAGGGCTCCGCGGCACACCAGGACATCTCCGTTGCGGCTGCTGCTTTGCGGCGGGACCTCTCTAGTGCTTTCGCGGCCTTGGTCTTTGCTGCCTGGTTATATACTGATACGTCCATTTTGCATCACATTTTTATATCGATATTTATTGCATTATGGGCTGTTATTACACGTTATGTTACAATACTTATGCCTATTCTCTCTTATTTTACAAGGTTTACATGAAGAGGGAGAATGCCGGCAGCCAGAATTATGGGCTGGAAAAGGAGCAAATATTAGGGACCTATTCTGCACAACTTCAAAAGTCCTGAAACTCCAGGGAAGTTATTTTTGGAATTAATAAAAAGTACTAAGCGAAGAAAGTACCAGAGGGGGCCCACACCCTGGCCACGAGGGTGGGGGCGCACCCTACCCCCT
Source organism: Triticum dicoccoides (assembly GCF_002162155.2). NCBI lineage: Eukaryota > Viridiplantae > Streptophyta > Magnoliopsida > Poales > Poaceae > Triticum > Triticum dicoccoides. Next base: position 463,658,359 of record NC_041387.1, on the reverse strand, counting down.
GGGCGCGCCCCCTGCCTCGTGGGCCCCCTGGCAGTCCTCTAGTGGCATTTTCTGCTATATGAAGTCTTTTACTCTGGAAAAAATCATAAGCAAGCTTTTGGGACGAGACACCTCCGCCATGAGGCGGAACCTTGGCGGAACCAATATATGGCTCCGGCGGAGCTGTTCTGTCGGGGAAACATCCCGCCGGGAGGGGGTAATCATCACCATCGTCATCACCATCGATCCTCTCATCGGGAGGGGGTCAATCTCCATCAACATCTTCACTAGCACCATCTCCTCTCAAACCCTAGTTCATCTCTTGTATCCGATCTTTGTCTCACAACCTCAGATTGGTACATGTGGGTTGCTAGTAGTGTTGATTACTCCTTGTAGTTGATGCTAGTTGGTTTATTCGGTGGAAGATCATATGTTCAGATCCTTTATGCATATTAATACCCCTCTGATTATGAACATGAATATGATTTGTGAGTAGTTATGTTTGTTCCTGGGGACATGGGAGAAGTCCTGCTATAAGTAGTCATGTGAATTTGGTATTCGTTCGATATTTTGATGAGATGTATGTTGTCTTTCCTCTAGTGGTGTTATGTGAATGTCGACTACATGACACTTCACCATTATTTGGGCCTAGGGGAAGGCATTGGGAAGTAATAAGTAGATGATGGGTTGCTAGAGTGACAGAAGCTTAAACCCTAGTTTATGAGTTGCTTCGTAAGGGGCTGATTTGGATCCATATGTTTCATGCTATGGTTAGGTTTACCTTAATACTTCTTTTGTAGTTGCGTATGCTTGAAATAGGGGTTAATCATAAGTGGGATGCTTGTCCAAGAAAGGGAAGTACCCAAGCACCGGTCCACCCACATACCAAATTATCAAAGTAACAAACGTGAATCATATGAGCGCGATGAAAACTAGCTTGATGATAATTCCCATGTGTCCTCGGGAGCGCTTTTCTCTATATAAGAGTTTGTCCAGGATTGTCCTTTGCTACAAAAAGGATTGGGCTACCTTGATGCACCTTGTTTACTTTTATTGCTTGTTACCCATTACAAATTACCTTATCACAAAACTATCTGTTACCGATAATTCTAGTGCTTGCAGAGAATACCTTACTGAAAACCGCTTGTTATTTCCTTCTGCTCCTCGTTGGGTTTGACACTCTTACTTATGAAAAGGACTACGATAGATCCCCTACACTTGTGGGTCATCAAGACTCTTTTCTGGCCCCGTTGCCGGGGAGTGAAGCACCTTTGGTAAGTGGAACTTGGTAAGGAAAAATTTATATAGTGTGCTGAAATTTTACTGTCACTTGTTACTATGGAACATAATCCTTTGAGGGGCTTGTTTGGGGTATCTTCACCCCTACCAGTAGATCAAAGAGTTGCTCCTCAACCTACTGAACCTACTGAAAATTTTTAGTTTGAAATTCCTTCGGGTATGATAGAGAAACTGCTAGCTAATCCTTTTACAGGAGATGGAACATTGCATCACAATTTGCACCTAATCTATGTGGATGAAGTTTGTGAATTATTTAAGCTTGCAGGTATGCCCAAGGATGTTATCAAGAAGAAGGTCTTCCCTTTGTCTTTGAAGGGAGAGGCATTGACATTGTTTAGGCTATGTGATGATATGGGATCATGGAACTACAACCGATTGAAATTGGAATTTCATCATAAGTTTTATCCTATGCATCTTGTTCATCGTGATCGTAATTATATATATAATTTCTGGCCTCGCAAAGGAGAAAGCATCGCTCAAGCTTGGGGGAGGCTTAAGTCAATGTTATATTCATGCCCCAATCATGAGCTCTCAAGAGAAATGATTATTCAAAAAATTTATGCTCGGCTTTCTCTCAACAATCGCTCCATGCTCGATACTTCTTGTACTGGTTCTTTTATGATGAAGACTATTGAATTCAGATGGGATTTATTGGAAAGAATCAAACGCAACTCTAAAGATTGGGATCCCGACGAAGGTAAGGAGTCAGGTATAACACCTAAGTTTGATTGTGTTAAATCTTTTATGGATACCAATGCTTTTCGTGGATTTAGCACTAAATATGGACTTGACTCTGAGATAGTAGCTTCTTTCTGTGAATCATTTGCTACTCATGTTGACCTCCCTAAGGAGAAGTGGTTTAAATATAATCCTCCCATTGAAGTAAAAGTAGTTGCACCTATTAAAGTTGAAGAAAAGACTATCACTTATAATGATCCTATTGTCCCTACTACCTATATTGAGAAACCACCCTTCCATGTTAGGATAAAGGATCATGCTAAAGCTTCAACTGTGGTTTGTAAGAGTAATACTAGAATACCTACACCACCTGAGAAAATTAAAGTTGAACCTAGTATTGCTATGGTTAAAGATCTCTTGGCCGATAATATTTATGGGCATGTTATTTACTTCTATGATGAAGCTGCTAGATTTGCTAGACCTGATACTAAAAATAAACATAGACCTGTTGTAGGCATGCCTGTTATTTCTGTTAAAATAGGAGATCATTGTTATCATGACTTATGTGATATGGGTGCTAGTGCAAGTGCAATACCCCATTCCTTATACAAAGAAATTGTGCATGATATTGGACCTGCTAAGATAGAAGAAATCGATGTTACAATTAAGCTTGCCAATAGAGATACTATTTCACCAGTTGGGATTGTTCGAGATGTTGAAGTCTTGTGTGAGAAAGTTAAATATCCTGCTGATTTTCTTGTTCTTGGTTCCCCACAAGATGAATTTTGTCCCATTATATTTGGAAGACCCTTCTTGAATACTGTTAATGCTAGGATAGATTGCGAAAAGGATATTGTTACGATTCGTTTAGGGGATATGTCTCATGACTTTAATTTTGCTAAATTGCGTAGATAACCCCATGATAAAGAATTGCCTAGTAAGGATGAAATTATTGGTCTTGCTTCTATTGATGTGCCTCCTAATGATCCTTTAGAATAATATTTGCTAGACCATGAAAATGATATGTTTATGAATGAAAGAAGGGAAATAGATGAAGTATTCTTTAAACAGGGACCTATTTTGAAACATAACTTGCCTGTTGAAATTCTAGGGGATCCTTCACCACCCAAGGGTGATCCCGTGTTTGAGCTTAAACCACTACCTGATACTCTTAAATATGCTTATCTTAATGAAAAGAAGATATATCTTGTTATTATTAGTGCTAACCTTTCAGAGCAGGAAGAGGAGAAATTATTGAAAACTCTAAAAAAGCACCGTGCTGCTATTGGATATACTCTTGATGATCTTAAGGGCATTAGTCCCACTCTATGCCAACACAAAATAAAATTGGAGAAAGACGCCAAACCAGTTGTTGATCACCAACGACGGTTAAATCCTAAGATGAAAGAAGTGGTAAGAAAAGAAATACTAAAGCTCCTGGAGGCAGGTATAATCTATCACGTTGCTGATAGTCAGTGGTTAAGTCATGTCCATTGTGTCCCTAAGAAGGGAGGTATTACTGTCGTTCCTAATGATAAAGATGAACTGACCCTGCAAAGAATTGTTACAGGTTATAGGATGGTAACCGATTTCCGCAAATTAAATCAAGATACTAAAAACGATAATTACCCTTTGCCTTTTATTGATCAAATGCTAGAAATATTATCCAAACATACACTTTTTTGCTTTCTAGATGGTTACTCTGGTTTCTCTCAAATACCTGTGTCAAAAGAGGATCAAGAAAAGACCACTTTTACTTGCCCTTTCGATACTTTTTCTTATAGATGTATGCCTTTTGGTTTATGTAATGCACCTGCTACCTTTCAAAGATGCATGATGGCTATATTCTCTGACTTTTGTGAAAAGATTGTTGAGATTTTCATGGATGATTTCTCCGTTTATGGATCTTCCTTTGATGATTGCTTAAGCAACCTTGATCGAGTTTTGCAGACATGTGAAGAAACTAATCTTGTCTTGAATTGGGAGAAGTGCCACTTTATGGTTAATGAAGGCATTGTCTTGGGGCATAAAATTTCTGAAAGAGGTATTGAAGTTGATAAAGCTAAAGTTGATGCTCTTGAAAAGATGCCGTGTCCTAAGGACATCAAAGGTATAAGAAGTTTCCTTGGTCATGCCGTTTTTATAGGAGGTTCATTAAAGACTTCTCTAAAATTTCTAGGCCTCTGATTAATCTCTTACAAAAAAGATATTCCTTTTGTCTTCGATGATGATTGTGTAGAAGCATTTGAAATACTTAAGAAAACTTTGATTTCTGCACCTATTGTTTAGCCACCAGATTGGAATTTACCTTTTGAAATTATGTGTGATGCTAGTGATTATGCCGTAGGTGTTGTTCTAGGGCAAAGAGTTGATAAGAAACTAAATGTTATACAATATGCTACTAAAACTCTAGACAGTGACCAGAGAAATTATGCGACTACTGAAAAACAATTTTTAGCAGTTGTATTTGCTTGTGATAAGTTCAGACCTTATATTGTTGATTCTAAAGTAACTGTTCACATTGATCATGCTGCTATTAAATATCTTATGGAAAATAAAGATGCTAAACCTAGACTTATCAGATGGGTTCTCCTACTACAAGAATTTGATTTGCATATTATTGATAGGAAGGGAGCTGAAGACCCCGTTGCAGACAACTTGTCTAGGTTAGAGAATGTTCTTGATGACCCACTAGCTATTGATGATAGCTTTCCTGACGAACAATTAACTATCATAAATGCTTCTCGTACTGCTCCATGGTATGCTGATTTCGCTAATTACATTGTTGCTAAATTTATACCACCTAGTTTCACATACCAGCAAAAGAAAAAGTTTTTCTATGATTTAAGACATTACTTCTGGGATGACCCACACCTTTATAAAGAAGGAGTAGATGGTGTTATTAGACGTTGTGTACCTGAGCATGAACAGGAACATATCCTATGCAAGTGTCACTCTAAGGCTTATGGAGGGCACCAAGCTGGAGATAGAACTGCACATAAGGTATTGCAATCTGGTTTTTATTGTCCTACTCTCTTCAAGGATGCTCGTAAGTTTGTCTTGTCTTGCGATGAATGTCAAAGAATTGGTAATATTAGTAGACGTCAAGAAATGCCTATGAGTTATTCTCTTGTTATTAAACCATTTGATGTTTGGGTCTTTTATTATATGGGACCGTTTCCTTCCTCTAATGGGTACACACACATTTTAGTTGTTGTTGATTACGTTACTAAGTGGGTAGAAGCTATTCCAACTAGTAGTGCTGATCATAACACCTCTATTAAGATGCTTGAAGAAGTTATTTTTCCGAGGTTTGGAGTCCCTAGATACCTAATGACTGATGGTGGTTCACATTTTATTCATGGTGCTTTTCGTAAAATGCTTGCTAAGTATGATATTAATCATAGAATTGCATCTCCATATCACCCACAGTCAAGTGGCCAAGTAGAACTGAGTAACAGAGAGCTTAAATTGATTTTGCAAAACACTGTTAATAGATCTAGAAAGAATTGGTCCAAGAAACTTGATGATGCATTATGGGCTTATAGAACTGCATATAAAAATCCTATGGGTATGTCTCCATATAAAATGGTTTATGGAAAAGCATGTCACTTACCTCTCGAACTAGAACATAAGGCATATTGGGCCATTAAAGAGCTTAATTATGATTTCAAACTTGCCGGTGAGAAGAGGTTATTTGACATTAGCTCACTTGATGAATGGAGAACTCAAGCCTATGAGAATTCCAAACTGTTTAAAGAAAAATTTCAAAGATGGCATGACAAAAGGATACAAAAGCGTGAGTTTAATGTAGGTGATTATGTGTTGCTTTTAAACTCCCATTTAAGATTCTTTGCAGGAAAACTTCTCTCTAAATGGGAAGGTCCTTACGTTATCGAGGAGGTCTATCGTTCCGGTGCCATAAAAATCAACAACTTCAAAGGCACAAGTCCGAAGGTGGTGAACGGTCAAAGGATCAAACATTATATCTCAGGTAATCCCATAAATGTTGAAACTAATGTTATTGAAATCGTAACCCCGAAGGAATACATAAGGGACACTTTCCAGAACGTTTCAGACTCCAAAAAGGAATAGGTATGTGGTACGGTAAGTAAACCGACTCCAAAACAGTTCTAACAGAAATTTTTCTCCGTTTTGGAATATTTAAGAAAATAGGAAAATAAGAAGTAGTCCGGGAAGGACACGAGGCGTCCACAAGGGTGGAAAGCGCGCCCCCTTGCCTCGTGGGCACCTCGTGTGCTCTTCGGACTCCGTTTTCTTACACGATACTTCATTTGGTCGATAAAAATTCAATATATAATCTCCCGAAGGTTTTGACCACCGTACCACGACGAAATCCTCTGTTTTTGTCTTAGCTGTTTCTACGCAGATTAGAGCAATATGTCGTCCCACGATTCGAAGGGAGAAAGCTATGTGGTTGATTACCTTTCAGACCCTAAGGTCTACGAGAACTTGGAGAATTATGGTTGGACCACTAAGGAAGAAGAAGACTATGAGCCTAAGGGAAAGGAGGCGACGAGCTCAGATGAAGATGAAGTCCAATTACCTCAACCTAGGGACATGCATGTGGAGTTTAAAAGTCAAGCCTCCCTGATGGAGCAAAGAAACCTAAGATCGAGTTTATCCCTTTTCGTCTCTTGCAGGAGAACAAACAGGAACTATGCAAAAGGATATTAAGCCTTGAGCAGGAGATCGATGATCTAAGGGAGCAAAATTCCATCCTTAAGCGCAAATTATGGAAGAAGTCTAAATCATCAACAACTCCATCATCACCACCTCCGAAGAAGGAGACATAAACACATGGGTATGGGCACTCCCCTTGGCAACTGCCAAGCATGGGGGAGGTCCCTGGTATCGTATCACCATCACACTCCTATCTTTACTGTTTTTCTTAGTTCGTTCCTTTTAGTAATATCTTGATCCAGTAGAATAAAGTTTTGGTATGATCTAGTTTTGAGTTTTGCTTTATGATCCTTCTGTGTAATCGAGTCTGTGAGCTATATATATAATAAAGATTAGTGTTGAGTCAAGGGCTTGATTATCTTGCTATGATCTTGAGGGAATAAAAGAAAGAATAAAAAGAAATAAAAGAGATCATATTGATCTTATGGAGAGTAATGACTTCACATATAAAGAGTATGATGAATAAAAGTTGTTGAGAGTTGACAAGAATAGTTTTGGTCATCGTTGCAATTAATAGGAAGTAATAAAGAAAGAGAGGTTTTCACATATAAATATACTATGTTGGACATCTTTTATGATTGTGAGCACTCATTAAAATATGACATGCTAAAGAGTTGATGTTGGACAAGGAAGAGAATGTAATGGGCTATGTTTTCTTATATCCGAAATAAAGTATATTGTCATGGATCACCCAACATGTTGAGCTTGCCTTTCCCCCTCATGCTAGCCAAATTCTTTGCACCAAGTAGAGATACTACTTGTGCTTCCGAATATCCTTAAACCCAGTTTTGCCATGAGAGTCCACCATACCTACCTATGGATTGAATAAGATCCTTCAAGTAAGTTGTCATTGCTGTATGCAATAAAAATTGCTCTCTAAATATGTATGATTTATTAGTGTGGAGAAAATAAGGTTTATACGATCTTGTGATGTGGAAGCAATAAAGCGACGGACTGCATAATAAAGGTCCATATCACAAGTGGCAATATAAAGTGACGTTCTTTTGCATTAAGATTTTGTGCATCCGACCATAAAAGCACATGACAACCTCTGCTTCCCTCTGTGAAGGGCCTATCTTTTACTTTTGTCATATACCTTTTACTAGAGTCATGGTGATCTTCACCTTCCCTTTTTACATTTTATCCTTTGGCAAGCACATTGTGTTGGAAAGATCCTGATAATATATATATATATATATATATATATATATATATATATATATATATATATCCAATTGGATGTAAGTCAGCATGAACTATTATTGTTGACATTACCCTTGAGGTAAAAGGTTGGGAGGCAACACTATAAGCCCCTATCTTTCTCTGTGTCCGATTAAAACTTCATACCCATAAGTATTGCGTGAGTGTTAGCAATTGTGGAAGACTAAATGATAGTTGAGTATGGGGACTTACTAAAAAGCTCTTATGTTGACTCTTTCCTATGTTATGATAAATTGCAATTGCTTCAATGATTGAGATTATAGTTTGTTAGTTCTCAATGAAGTTTCTGATTCATACTTGACATTGTGAATAGATTATTACTTGAGCATAATAAATCATATGGCAATATATATATATATATATATATATATATATATATATATATATATATATATTGTTGTTATAAGAATGATCATGATGCCCTCATGTTCGTATTTTATTTTATCGACACCTCTATCTCTAAACATGTGGACATATTTTCCAATTTCGGCTTCCGCTTGAGGACAAGCGAGGTCTAAGCTTGGGGGAGTTGATACGTCCATTTTGCATCATGATTTTATATCGATATTTATTGCATTATGGGATGTTATTACATGTTATGTTACAATACGTATGCCTATTCTCTCTTATTTTACAAGGTTTACATGAAGAGGGAGAATGCCGGCAGCTGGAATTCTGGGCTGGAAAAGGAGCAAATATTAGAGAACTATTCTGCACAACTCCAAAAGTCGTGAAACTCCACGGAAGTTATTTTTGGAATTAATAAAAAATACTGAGCAAAGAAAGTACCAGAGGGGGCCCACACCCTGGCCATGAGGGTGGGGGCGTGCCCTACCCCCTGGGCGCGCCCCCTGCCTCATGGGCCCCCTGGCAGTCCTCCGGTGGCCATCTTCTGCTATATGAAGTCTTTTACCCTGGAAAAAATCATAAGCAAGCTTTCGGGACGAGACACCGCCGCCACGAGGCGGAACCAATCTAGGGCTCCGACGGAGCTGTTCTGCCGGGGAAACATCCCTCCGGGAGGGGGAAATCATCACCATCATCATCACCATCGATCCTCTCATCAGGAGGGGGTCAATCTCCATCAACATCTTCACCAGCACCATCTCCTCTCAAACCCTAGTTCATCTCTTATATCCGATCTTTGTCTCAAAACCTCAGATTGGTACCTGTGGGTTGCTAGTAGTGTTGATTACTCCTTGTAGTTGCTTCTAGTTGGTTTATTTGGTGGAAGATCATATGTTCAGATCCTTTATGCATATTAATACCCATCTAATTAAGAACATGAATATGATCTATGAGTAGTTACGTTTGTTCCTGGGGACATGGGAGAAGTCCTGCTATAAGTAGTCATGTGAATTTGGTATTCGTTCGATATTTTGATGAGATGTATGTTGTCTTTCCTCTAGTGGTGTTATGTGAACGTCGACTACATGACACTTCACCATTATTTGGGCCTAGGGGAAGGCATTGGGAAGTAATAAGTAGATGATGGGTGGCTAGAGTGACAGAAGCTTAAACCCTAGTTTATGAGTTGCTTCGTAAGGGGCTGATTTGGATCCATATGTTTCATGCTATGGTTAGGTTTACCTTAATACTTCTTTTGTAGTTGCGGATGCTTGCAATAGGGGTTAATCATAAGTGGGATGCTTGTCCAAGAAAGGGCAGTACCCAAGCACCGGTCCACCCACATACCAAATTATCAAATTAACGAACGTGAATCATATGAGCGTGATGAAAACTAGCTTGACGATAATTCCCATGTGTCCTCGGGAGCGCTTTTCTCTATATAAGAGTTTGTCCAGGCTTGTCCTTTGCTACAAAAAGGACTGGGCCACCTTGCTGCACCTTGTTTACTTTTATTTCTTGTTACCCGTTACAAATTACCTTATCACAAAACTATCTGTTACCGATAATTTCAGTGCTTGCAGAGAATACCTTACTGAAAACTGCTTGTCATTTCCTTCTGCTCCTCGTTGGGTTCAACACTCTTACTTATCTAAAGTACTACGATAGATCCCCTACACTTGTGGGTCATCAAGAATCTTTTCTGGCGCCGTTGCCGGGGAGTGAAGCGCCTTTGGTAAGTGGAACTTGGTAAGGAAAATTTTATATAATGTGCTGAAATTTTACTGTCACTTGTTACTATGGAACATAATCCTTTGAGGGGCTTGTTTGGGGTATCTTCACCCCGACCAGTAGAGCAAAGATTTTCTCCTCAACCTACTGAACCTACTGAAAATGTTTACTTTTAAATTCCTTCGGGTATGATAGAGAAACTCCTCCTACCCGTCATGGCGGAACGACTTGACAGGAAAGACCAGTTTTGTGGGTGATGAGGAGAGAAAGTGTGAAGTAATTTTTGAGTGGGTAGTTTTTATAGCCCGATGCTAAGTGTGAACACGTATTAGTTTGATCGGTGTGAACAGATTTGCAATTACTTATTGCATTGTAATATGTAATGTGATGAGAAACAAAGTCAAAATTTATTGATGGTTTTGGGCCTACAAAGCCCCGGTTCTGTTGTTCTACCTCATCGCAAACAGTTCTTTTGGATCAACCGTATGCCACGCATTGGAAGACCGAAATGTGGGCCGTTGTTCTCGGATGTATGTGTACGTGTCTGCCCACTATCACACACAGTCATTGAGGGAGTCTTGGATTAGGGGGTATCCGGACAGCCGGACTATATGCTTCGTCTGGACTGTTGGAGCGTGAAGATACAAGACTCAAGACTCCGTCCCATGTCCGGATGGGACTCTCCTTTGCGTGGAAGACGAGCTTGGTGATCTGGATATTATATTTCCTTCCTTGTAACCGACTCCATGTAAACCCTAGCCCCCTCCGGTGTCTATATAAACCGGAGGGTTTGGTCCTTAGAGGGACGAACACAATCATAATCATCATAGGCTAGCTTCTAGGGTTTAGCCTCTATGATCTCGTGGTAGATCAACTCTTGTACTACTCATATCATCAATATCAATCAAGCAGGAAGTAGTGTTTTACCTCCATCGAGAGGGCCCGGACCTAGGTAAACATTGTGTCCCTTGCCTCCTGTTACCATTAGCCTAAGACGCACAGATCGGGACCCCCTAGCCGAGATCCGCCGGTTTTGACACCGACATTGGGTCTTTCATTGAGAGTTCCTCTGTGTCGTCGCCGCAAGGCTTGATGGCTCCTTCAATCGTCAACAACACGGTCCAGGGTGAGACTTTTCTCACTGGATAGATCTTCGTGTTCGGCGGCTTCGCACTATGGGCCAATTCGCTTGGCCAACTGGAGTAGATCGACAGCTACGCCCTTGGCCACCAGGTCAGGTTCGGAAACCTGAACCACACGGCTGATATCCGCGGACACTTGATCTTCAACGGATTCGGGCCTGTGCTAGGAGTGCCGGACAATCACGATGAGCACGGCTTAGACCTGCTGTCGGACAATGCTTGGGATGTCGCCCCTGCGGTAGCCCCGGACCTAAATCTGGAGCAAACCGTGTTGCCTAAGGACGGGTGGATGCACCCCGCCCCGCAGGCCGCACACTCATCAGCGGTAGAGCCGAACACAGGCCTCGCCCCCAAAGAAGCCTGTGACACCAGACCCCCGAACTCGTATCCGGCTGTAGGTTCCAGTCCGCGCTCTCCTGAGCCCGCCGAACCTGGTTGGGCTCCTGTAATGGAGTTCACCGCAGCAGATATCTTCCAGCACTCGCCCTTTGGCGACGTGCTGAACTCGTTAAAGTCTCTCTCTTTGTCAGGAGGCTCTTGGCCGAACTATGTCCGGCTCGAGTGGGAAGCGGGCGACGAAGGAATTCGTTGCCCACCCACCACCCAATTTATTGCCACGGTCGACGATCTAACCGACGTGCTCGACTTCGACTCCGAAGACATCGACGGTATGGACGATGATGCAGGAGAAGAACAGGAACCACCGCTCACGGGGCGGTGGACAGCCACCTCCTCATACGATATATATATATGGTGGACACTCCGAAGGAAACCAATGGCGATGAGGCAACGAAGGATAACCCCTCGGGGAGAAAAGAAAAGCATGGGCCTCGGCGGCGCCGCTCCAAGCCCCACCACAGCAATACCGGCCCAGGAGACAAAAACAATCCAGATGGTGCCGAAGAGGAATACAACCCTGATCAGCCTGCCTTCGAGCAGGCCGAACAGGAAGACGGGCAGGTCAGCCCAGATGAACAGGCGACGGACGGATATCCGGAGGAGGACAATTACATGCCCCCTCCGAAGACGAGATTAGCCTCGGCGACGACGAGTTCGGCGTACCTGAGGACCCCGCGGAGCAGGAGCGCTTCAAGCGTCGGCTTATGGCCACCGTGAGGAGCCTAAAGAAGAAGAAGCAGCAGCTCCAAGCTGATCAAGACCTGCTCACAGACAGATGGACTGAAGTCCTCGCAGCTGAGGAATACGGACTCGAGCGCCACACGGCTGACCGGCCACCTCGTGGCCGGGATAAAACAGCATATGAGCCCGAATATCAGCCCGCGCCCCCACGCCAATACACTACGGCCCGGGGCAATAGGCAAGACCTGCAAGATATATTGGAAAACAAAGCAGGACAGCCAAGATCGATCTACGGATCGCGGGGGCGCGCCCCAACACGCGACGATGACCGTCACGCCGGATACACTATGAACAAGTCCGGCCGGGCCGAATACAGCCACCCAGACTCATTCGAACTGTGTAGCCACATAGCCCGGCACAGAAGCGCCGCACTCCCCCTTTGCTTCACTGACGAAGTGATGGATCACGAATTCCCAGAAGGGTTTAAACCCATCAACATCGAATCATACGATGGCACAACAGACCCCGCAGTATGGATCGAAGATTTCCTTCTCCACATTCACATGGCTCGCGGAGACGATCTACACGCCATCAAGTATCTTCCACTTAAGCTCAAAGGACCCGCTCGACACTGGCTAAACAGCCTGCCCGCAAATTCCATTGGCAGTTGGGAAAACCTGGAAGATGCGTTTCTCGACAACTTCCAGGGCACATACGTGCGACCACCGGACGCTGATGATTTGAGCCACATTACTCAACAGCCCAGAGAGTCAGCCAGGAAATTCTGGACTCGGTTCCTAACTAAAAAGAACCAAATAGTCGATTGTCCGGACGCCGAAGCCCTGGCGGCCTTTAAGCATAATATCCGTGACGAGTGGCTCGCCCGACACCTCGGCCAGGAAAAACCCAAGTCCATGGCAGCACTCACAACACTAATGACCCTCTTTTGCGCGGGCGAGGACAGCCGGTTGGCTCGTAGTAGCACCACGCCACATTCCGGCACCTCGGATGTCCATGAAAATAACGGCAAGCCACGGCGCAACAGACATAAGCGGCGGAACAACGGCGACAACGCTAAAGACACGGCAGTCAATGTCGGATTCAGCGGATCCAAATCCGGTTAGCGGGAAAAGCCGTCCAAAAGAAACAATCAGGGACCGTCTAGTATGGACCGCATACTAGAACGCTCGTGCCAAGTTCATGGCACCCCGGACAAACCAGCAAACCACACTAATAGAGACTGCTGGGTGTTCAAACAGGCTGGTAAAATAAATGCCGAAAGCAAGGACAAGGAGCTGCACAGTGACGATGATGAGGAGCCCCAGCGTCCGAACATGGGGGGCTAGAAGAAATTTCCTCCCCGGGTGAAAACGGTCAACTTGATCTACACCACCCACATTTCCAAGCGGGAACGGAAGCGAGCACTATGGGACGTCTATGCGATGGAGCCAGTCGCCCCAAAGTTCAACCCATGGTCAGCCTGTCCGATCACCTTTGATCGTAGGGATCACCCTACTAGCATCTGTCATGGTGGTTCAGCCGCATTGGTCCTAGACCCAATCATCGACGGATTCCACCTCACGCGAGTCCTTATGGACGGCGGCAGTAGCCTGAACCTGCTTTACCAAGACACAGTGCGCAAAATGGGCATCGACCCCTCAAGGATCAAGCCCACCAAAACCACCTTTAAAGGTGTAATTCCAGGAGTAGAGGCCTGTTGCACGGTCTCTATAACATTGGAAGTGGTCTTCGAATCTCCGGATAACTTCTGAAGTGAAGAGTTAATCTTTGATATCGTCCCTTTCCATAGTGGTTACCAGGCACTGCTCGGACGAACCGCATTCGCTAGATTCAATGCGGTACCACACTATGCATACCTCAAGCTCAAGATGCCAGGACCACGTGGGGTCATAATAGTCAACGGAAACATGGACCGCTCTCTCCGTACAGAAGAACATACTGCAGCCCTCGCGGCAGAAGTACAATGCGGCCTTCTCTGACAAACCACCAATCCGGCGACGACAACCTCGAACATCGTCAAGCGAGTCTGGAGCACCCCACAACAGGATCGCCATGCACGCCAAGAGCGCGAGTAGCAGTCCGTCCGCCGCTCAAGCCCTATCAAAGCAGCATTCGCGCCACGCGTACACAATTACACACTCAAAATACCATGGGCATAGGCGGAGGCATAACAGTGACTCAGTCAACAGCGCGGTATAACCGCAACATACTTTAATAACCCCTCCCCCTTATCTTTCAGGACACTGCTTTAGGGCAACCTCTTCAGAAGAGCCGGATTGTCGGACTTACACAGGAGAGAAAACCAAGGAGGCAACAGGCTTTGCGCACAAAGGAAATACCCCGGTGGAATCTGTTCACGATCGTTATACCGGTTTTACGTACCTACATGCAGCACCCCCCCCCCCTGGATAGGACATGTTAAATAGTCCTATTTACGTTTTCTTAAACGCACTTATTGTAAACATATGCTTAAACATATTATTCATCAATGGGAGATAATATGTAGCGTCAGCTTATTATTCCTATTTGCACATTTTTTTCTATAAATGTTTATTTAATACTGCATCCGTACACCTTGGTACGTTCAGTTTGCCAGGGGCTTCTTATAGCGCCCCATAATACGGCAAGACAAGTCCGAACACTTTCAACAGTGCGGCACCCCAAACTTATAGCACTATATGCATCAGCTCTGAATCATGTCTTGGGTCAATAGTTGGGTTTGCCCAGCTCCCTTGTTTTGGTACCTTACATTCCGTTATATCGGCTAAGGTAGCGCAGGGAGAACTACTGCGATTGTGTCCCGGTTCTTCCAGACGAGCACCTCGGTAGAGAAAGCCGAAAACTGATCGGCATGATGCGGCAAGAGCTGGTCGCTGTTCGAGAGGTCTTAAAATCCTTAAAGATTTTTTCCGCTTTAGGCGGGGAATCGGCTTCGTCCGATTTAGGCGTATATAGCGCCCCAATTTGGCTTTCCGAATTCTAGGGGCTTCGCCGAAATTTAAAATTATAGACTTCTATGGCTAAGTGAAAGTTATAAAGCCGCATAGTCTGATTACCTTGTTCGCTGCGCCGGATACCTCCTTAAGGAACCAAAAATTTGGATAAAGAGTGTCCGGGTTTTTCCAGGAACACCCCGGTACTAGTTATGTGGGGTCGGAAGCCAACGACTGGCCTACTTTCAGAATTCTATAAATAGCTGCACAGAAGGTAATATTTTAAATCAAAAAGCGCTACATAGCACTTCGTCTTTATATTACAACAACAACAGAAGTACATTTACTCAAGGATCTTGTCCTTGGTACATTCATCGGCCACGAGACGAGCGCCCTTCATAATGCCATCATAATATTTCTCGGGACAGCGATGCGCCTTGCCCTCCGGCGGCCCGTCCTTCACCAGCTTCTCTGCATCCAGCTTGCCCCAGTGCACCTTCGCACGGGCAAAGGCCCGGCGGGCACCCTCAATGCAAATGGACCGCTTGATCACATCCAGTTGCGGACAGGCATTTACCATCCGCTTTATCAGGCCGAAGTAGCTGGCAGGCAAGGGCTCACCAGGCCACATCCGGACTATGAAATTTTTCATAGCCACTTCGGCCGCCCTGTGGAGTTCCACCAACTGCTTCAGCTGGTCACTCAGAGGCACCGGGTGTTCGGCTCCAGCATACTGGGACTAGAACAGCTTCTCCGTTGAGCTCCCCTCCTCGGCACGGTAGAACTCCGTAGCATCAGATACGCTGGGTGGCAGATCTGCGAATGCCCCTGGAGAGCTCCGAATCCGAGTAAGTAAAAGAAATGTCTCCTCCACATGCTTGCTTTGCATAAAGAATGTCTTACCCGCCGCTATCTTATTGGCCGCCTGGATTTCCTGTTGTGCCTTTTCGGCTTCGGCCTTGGCGTCTTTCACACTCGCAAGGGCCTTCGCAAGCTCAGTCGCTTTCATCTCAAGATCATGCTCCAAGGACTCGAACTTTTTGCCGAGCTCCTGGAGCTCTTGCTGTACCTCGCCCACTCTAGCATCTTGCTTCTCGCGCTCCTTGCGCTCCAGAGCCGCCTTGTCCTTGGCCTCGGACAGCGCTTTCTTCAAAGACGCCACTTCGGTGGTGGCCCCTGTTACAAAGTCATGACGCTTTGTCGTTAGAATAACCAATTTTATCTATCCTTCATTATATGCGAACAGGGTATCACTCACCTTTGTTCTCTTCGACCTGCCTCTTCATGAGGCCGAGCTCTCCCTGCGCCTGCTCCAGGTCCCGTTTTAGTCTGGCGACCTCGGCTGTGCGGACAGCAGCGGCAAGCAGCACAGCCTGCTTATTCACATGCACACTTACTATTAGACTCCTGCGGATTATAATTGACCCTCTGTTTGCCTTTTCTTTCCGAACACCAAACAGAGTATCAGGGGCTACTACCTATCGGGTGGTAATTTCACACATTTTTATTACTTACCTCAAAGCCTGTCAGGAGGCTAGTGCAGGCTTCGGTTAGTCCGCTCTTGGCAGACAGAACCTTCTGAATCACCGCACTCATAAGAGTACGGTGCTCTTCATCCATGGAAGCGCCGCGAAGCGCTTCCAGCAGACTATCCGACGCCTCTGGCGTAACGGAAGTCATCGGCACGAACGGCTCGCCCTCCCTAGCGAGGGGCCGCCTGCCCGCATCCGGAACCATCGAGGGTTCCGGCATAGTATTTGGCTGAGAGCCCAGCTTGCTGTGGCTCTCATCGGCACGATCCGTGGGGATCTTGAACCCCGCGTGTCTGACATCTGGAATTCCGCCTTGGGGCATCTCCAGAGTCACCTCCCCCCGCTCTGGGAGCCTTTGGGACAACACCTCCGTGTCATCCGCAGGCTGAGGAGTAGTGGTCGTCGGGAGCGAGTTCATCATTGAATCACTCAAGGACCCATCCAAAGACGATACCTCGGGATGGACCCTGGCCGGACTGCATATATGTTCGGCGTTATAACAAGACTATGAAGCAAAGTCGCACTAAAGTACAATAGAGTGCGGATACTTACAATCGTGCTAGGGGTTTTTCCTGGGCAGCCACCCCTCCTCGCTATAGGCGGCCGTGGTGGAGTAGTCCGGAAGGGACACCTTTCACTTCTTGGACGTCCTAGCCTCCCCCTCCGGGGCGACTTTCCTCTTCTTCTCCTCCCCAGTGCGGGGAGGCAGAATTTCTTCGTGTTTCCCCCCGCCTCCGCGGGAGGAATCTGCCTCGTCGTCTTTAGACGACGAGGGTATGACAGCCTTGCGTCGGGGGCCTTTCCTGGCCCCCTGGTCCGCCTCCTTAGGCCCTCCATCCTCTCCGGATGGGGCGGCCCTTTCCTCTTCTTACTCCCCTTTGGGGGAGGAGTGTGCCTCATCGTCTTCGGACGAGGCTTCCGATACAACCTTACGCCAGAGACCCTTCCTGGTCCCCGGGACCTTCTTTTCCGGTGCCTTGTAGGGCGCCGGGACTAGCATCTCCATCAGGAGAGCATCGGCTGGACCTTCTGGCAGCAGAGCCGGACAGCCAATCCGCTCTGCTGTCTCCACATAATCCTGGTCAAATATACACAATGACTTAAGACTCCCCCATGAATATATTGGGAAAAACTGAATCCGGAGATAGTCAGAAAAC
>NC_041387.1:463510236-463640180 GCF_002162155.2 Triticum dicoccoides | reverse complement strand
GGATCTCGGGTAGGGGGTCCCGAACTGTGCGTCTAGGCGGATGGTAACAGGAGACAAGGGACACGATGTTTTTACCCAGGTTTGGGCCCTCTCGATGGAGGTAAAACCCTACTCCTGCTTGATTAATATTGATGATATGGGTAGTACAAGAGTGGATCTACCACGAGATCAGAGAGGCTAAACCCTAGAAGCTAGCCTATGGTATGATTGTTGTTTGTCCTACGGACCAAAACTCTCCGGTTTATATAGACACCGGACAGGGCTAGGGTTACACAGAGTTGGTTACAATGGGAGGAGATCTTCATATCGTATCGCCAAGCTTGCCTTCCACGCCAAGGAAAGTCCTATCCGGACACGGGACGGAGTCTTCAATCTTGTATCTTCATAGTCCGGGAGTCCGGCCAAAGGTCATAGTCCGGCCATCCGGACACCCCCTAATCCAGGACTCCCTCAGTAGCCCCTGAACCAGGCTTCAATGACGACGAGTCCAGCGTGCAAGTTGTCTTCGGCATTGCAAGGCAGGTTCCTCCTCCGAATACTTCATAGAAGATGTTGAACACCAGGATAGTGTCCGGCTCTGCAAAATAAGTTCCACATGCCACCGTAGAGAGAATAATATTTGCACCAATCCAATCTGCTGACGTATTCCGCAGCGTGACATCATTCCACGGCCAGGCTTTTATTCATTTTACTGTTCCACCTTAGCGCGTTTAACGAGGCAGTTTCCTTGGCACATCTTGTCAAAGCAGAGATCATGTCCCCTTATTCCGGGATTCTCATTAATACGGGCGTGGGTAACCCAACCGCGTCATTAATCGTGACGCTTGGGAGATAAGCGAGTTTTATTAGGCTGGTGGGGGCTCGTAGTTTTGGCCGCCCATATAAGAGGGTAAGAATCCGCCCTTTCCATTCACGCCTTCTTCCTCCCTTGCTTACTCGTCCCTGCGCGCTCGAGCTCCAACGCCCAAGCCCGCACTTCCCACCTCAACCTTCTCCAATCATGTCCGGAGCGGGAGGTAGATGGATGGCCTCCTCCGTCACGGAGGGGAAAATCAAAAAGCTGAGGAAGGTCGGATACTTGTCTGACGACATCGCGCACCGGCTGCGAGATGAGGGGCAACTCATCCCCACCCCTAGGCCCCATGAGAGGGTTGTATTTCTCCCCCATTTCCTCCGCGGACTGGGTTTTCCTCTTCACCCGTTCGTCCGGGGGCTCATGTTCTACTACGGCCTAGACTTCCATGATCTAGCCCCGAACTTCATCCTCAACATCTCGATGTTTATCGTCGTGTGCGAGGCCTTCCTCCGCATCCAGCCTCACTTTGGCCTATGGCTGAAGATCTTCAGCGTCAAGCCGAAGGTCGTGGGCGGCCGCCAAGTGGAGTGCGGAGGTGCCATGGTGGGCAAGATAGCCAACGTTACATGGCTCGGGGGCGCCTTCGTAGAGACCATCAAAGGGTGGCAATCGGGGTGGTTCTATGTCACCGAGCCGCGTGACCCTGAATGGGCAGCAGCCCTCGAATTCCGATCTGGTATCCCCACACGGCTCACATCTTGGAAAGAGACGGGCCTGTCGTGGGGTAGTTCGGCGGAAGTGACCGGACTTCAAACCTGCATCAAAGACCTGATTGGCAGGAAGGTTAAAATCATCAACGTAGTCCAGGTCATGCTCTTCCGCCGGATTCTCCCGTGTCAACGACGGGCTTTCAGCTTGTGGGAGTTCGACCCAGCCCAGCATCAGACTCTGCCCCGGCTCTTCGACACAAAGCATCGGGATGCCTGGAAGGTGCTATTCAAGAGCTCCGAGGTCTCTCCTCCCGTCACCGAGGATCGCTGTTTCTGCACTGAGCGCCAAGCCAGCGTGGTGAGCTTAATTTTCCCTTTATGGGGTATTTGTTTTTCATAGATTTGATTCTATGCGGGACCTAAACCCCCATCTCTTTAACAGGACTGGCAGAAAAAGGCCGGACAAATCAACTGTCCGGCTCCCTTGCCCGAAGACCCAGTAAACGCTCGCTTGACAAAGCTGCTGGTTCCGGCACCTCACGTGGTGCCGGAGAAGAAGGCCAAGAAGAAGGCCACGGGGACTCGAAAGAGTTCCCGACGCCTGGTGGTGTCGGATTCATCGCCCGACGACCCCGAAGCACTCTCCGCCTCTGAGGACGAGGAGGAGGAAGAAGAAGAAGCCTCTCCCCCTCCAACAGGGGAAGGGAAGAAAAGGAAAGCCGCCCCAACTGGGGAGGCCGGAGGGTCCAAGAAGGGGAGAACCCTCCTTCCGGACTACACCTCCGACGCCGAAGACGGCGGGGAGGAATGGCCATCCAGGGTCAAGCCCCTGGTAAAATCGTAAGCATCCGGTCATCCGAATAACTTATGATGCCCCTCCATTATTTGGCATTTGTTGACGCCGTATTTGATCATGCAGTCTGCCCAAGGCTCAGCTCGACGATTCGACGAGCGGCTCCTTGGATTCGTCGGATGTGAATAGCGCTTCACTTCCGACAGCCTCCTCCCCTCTCCCTACGAATGATGCCGAGGTGTAGTCCCGAAAGGGACTAAACCAGGAGGAGGTGGTCCTGGAGACGCCGCAAGGCGACCTCCCGGACTCCAGGCCCAAAGGGGGTAAAGCCCCGAAGGGATCCAAGTCCGGCCCCGGGCCGGACACTGCTCCGGAACCATCAATGGTTCCAGAGTCCGACAGGCGGCGCCTTCATAAGAAGGGCAAGCCTACGACGCCGGCGACCTCTGTCCATCCGGAGGCGCTAGAAAATTTGCTAGAGGTGCTTAACGGCGCCTCCATCGACGAGGAACACCGCACTATTATGAGTGCGGTGATTCAGAAGGTTCAGTCCGCCAATAGCGGGCTGACAGAAGCCTGTACAAGCCTGTTAACAGGCTTTGAGGTATGTGTTAAAAAACATATAAAAAATATTACCGCATAGATAGTAGCCCCTGATGCTCAGTTCGGCGTTCGGAAAGAAAAGTCGAGCTGAGGATCTAAAAAGATATACGCAGGAGTCTAATAAAAATATGTCAATATGGGAATGCAGGTTGCGCTGCTGACCTCTGCCGCACTGACTGCGGAGGTCAATGCCTTGAAGGAGAACCTCGAGCGGTCCGAGAACGAGCTCGGCCGTGCCAAGAAGCAGCTCGAGGACAAGGAGGGTATGTAATACCGCATGTAAATGTATATAGAAATACTTGGTTGCAAATAATGACAGGACCAACGTAAATTTTGCAGGGGCCACAGCCGAGGTGGCGACCCTGAAGGAGGCGGTCTCCAAGTCCGAAAACAGTGCGGCCTTGGAGCGCACCGAGCGAGAGAAGCAGGAGGCGCGGGTGGCGGAGGTGCGGCAAGAGCTCCAGGCTCTCGTGGAAAAACACAAGGGTTTGGAGCATGACTTGAAGACTCGAGAGTCCGAGCTCGCCCTGGCTCTTGAGAGTGCCAAAAACTCTAAGGCCGAAGCCCAGAAGGCCCTCCAGGAGATCGAGGCGATGAAGAAGATAGCGACAGGTAAGGCATTCTTTATGCAAAGCAAGAATATAAAAGTTAATTATCTGCTACTTACCCGAATCCGGAGCTCTCCAGGAGCATTCGCCGATCTCCCCCGTAGTGTGTATGATGCCGTCGCATACTGCCAAGCCGAAGAGGGGAGCTCGACGGAAAAGGTGTTCTGGTCTCAGTATGTTGAGGCCGAACATCCGGTGCCCCTGAGCGATTAGCTGAAGCAGCTGGTCGAGCTCCACAAGGTGGACGAACAGGCCATGAAGGGCCTCATAGCTCGGCTGTGGCCTGGAGAAGCCATGCCTGGGAGCTACTTCGGTCTGGTGCGGCGGCTGGTGGACGCGTGTCTGTGGATTGAGGTCGTCAAGCGCTCCGTCTGTATTGAAGGTGCCCGTCGGGCCCTTGCCCGTGCTAAAGTCCACTGGGGCAAGCTGGACGCTGAGAAGCTTTTGACGGATGCGCCACCGCCGGGCAAGGAGTATCGCATGCCCGAGATGTATTATAAGGGCGTCCTGAAGGGTGCTCGCCGTATAGCGGACGAGTGCTCCAAAGATGTAATTTTTGAGTAGACTCGCATCTGTTATCCTGTACGCTGAAAACTTTGTTCATATGCGTTAAGCAACGCTTGTTAATTTAAAATATTACCTTCTGTGCGATCGTTTATCAAATCTGAGAGATGCAAGTCGTCGGCTTCGACCCCCATGCCACGAGTGCTAGGGTGTTCGGGATAAACCTGAGCGCTCTTGTTCCCATTCTTGGGTCCATCTAGGGAGGCGCTCAGCACAACGAACCAGACCGTCGGACTTATAATGCTTTATCACTCTCACTTGTCCATGGAATTCTATAATTTTAAATTTTGGCGAAACCCCTAGTATTTGGAAGACCGAGTTCGGGGCGCTATCCACGCCTAGGCCGGATAAGTCCGGTTCCTCGCTGTAAGCGGCATAAGTCTTTAAGGACTCGAAAAACCTCGCACTATCATGACGGTCAGTTTTAGCTTTCTCTACTGAGGTGTTAACCCAGCTCAACTGGGGCACAATTGCAGTAGTTCTCCCAACGCTACCTTAGCCAACATTGCGGAACGTAAGGTACCAAAACATGGGAGCCGGGCAAACCCAACTATTGACCAAAGACATGATTCGGAGCCGATGCATATAGTGTTATAAGTTCGGGGTGCCACACTCACGAGAGTGTTCGGTCTTCTCACACCATGTTATGGGGTGCTTAAGCCCCTGGTGTATTGGCCGTACCAAAGTGTACGGTTGCAGAATGTCATGACTGAACATATTTGTATATATAAAAAATAAATCAGTACAATAATAGATAAGAGCTATGTATTGTTTATTAAAAAAGGGCTGCTGCGAAAGCAGAACGATACAAGTAGTGTGATAAGCAAGTGATGGGATTATTTGACATGTCCCCCTCCAGGGGCAAGCTGCGGGATTTTAAGTAAAACAGGTATTAAGCTCGTTATAGAGACCACCTGGACATTTGCTGTTGCATCGTATGTTCGGCGAGTGTGTTGCCGGACAGGCCTTCCGAATAGTTGGGTCCTGAAAGTGTATAAAAAGGAAACGGCGGAATAGGGAGCCCCTTGGTGCGGTTGAGCCGCATTCTGGGCGTGCCGTAGTTGTGCCCCTCCCCTTATGCCCATGGTATCTCTAAGGCGTAATTATGTACGCGTGGTACCGATATCACCATCTGGTGAGGGCTGGGGTTGGGGCCGCACTGCTATGCTTGCTCGGAACATGCCAGTCGGATTTGTTGTAGGTTGCTTCAGGCTCGCTTGACGTTGTCTGGACATTTGACACCTGGGTTGGAGGATTGCCTTGAGAGGCTACTCTGTACTTCCGCCGCTAGGGCCGCCATGTGCTCCTCCGTTCGGAGAGAGCGTTCGGTGTTTCCATTTACTGTGATGACTCCGCGTGGTCCTGGCATCTTGAGCTTGAGATATGCGTAGTGCGGCACCGCATTGAATTTTGCAAATGCGGTTTGTCCGAGCAGGGCGTGATAGCCACTGCGGAATGGGACTATGTCGAAGATTAGCTCTTCGCTTCGGAAATTATCCGGGGATCCGAAGACCACTTCGAGTGTAACCAAGCCTGTACAGCTGGCTTCTATACCTGGTATGACGCCTTTGAAGGTTGTCTTTGTGGGTTTAATCCTTGAGGGATCGATGCCCATTTTTTGCACTGTATCCTGATAAAGCAGGTTCAGGCTGCTGCCGCCGTCCATTAGGACTCTGGTGAGGTGAAATCCGTCAATAATTGGGTCTAGGACCAACGCGGCGAAACCGCCGTGACGGATGCTAGTGGGGTGGTCCCTTCGATCAAAAGTGATCGGGCAGGAGGACCACGGGTTGAACTTTGGGGCGACTGGCTCCAACACATAGACGTCCTTGAGAGCATGTTTCCGCTCCCTTTTGGGGATGTGGGTTGCGTATATCATGTTCACCGTCCGCACTTGCGGGGGGAATCCCTTCTGTCCTCTATTGTTCGGCGGTCGGGGCTCCTCCTCGTCATCGCTATGCAGCCCCTTATCTCTGGTTTCGGCACTTAATTTGCGTGCCTGCTTGAACACCCAACAATCCCTGTTGGTGTGGTTGGCTGGCTGTTCGGGGGTGCCGTGTATCTGGCACGAGCGATCGAGTATCCGGTCTAAGCTGGATGGGCCCGGAGGGTTTCTTTTGAATGGCTTCTTCCGCTGACCGGGTTTGGAGCCTCTGAATCCGGCGTTGACTGCCGTATCCTCAGTATTGTCGCTATTAATGCGGCACTTGTGCTTGTTGCGATGTGACCTGCCATTGTTGTCCTTGGTATCCGAATTGCCAGGGCTCTTGGTTATGTCATTGCTGTGAGCTAGCCAGCTGTCTTCTCCCGCACAAAAGCGGGTCATGAGTGTCGTGAGGGCTGCCGTAGATTTCGGCTTTTCCTGTCCTAGGTGCCGGGCAAGCCATTCGTCTTGGATGTTGTGCCTGAAGGCAGCAAGGGCCTCGGCGTCCGGACAGTCGACTATTTGATTTTTCTTAGTTAGGAACCGTGTCCAGAATTGTCTGGCCGGTTCCTCTGGCTGCTGGATTATGTGGCTTAGGTCATCGGCGTCTGGTGGTCACACATAAGTGCCCAGGAAGTTGTCAAGGAATGCGGATTCCAGGTCCTCCCGGCAACTAATTGACTCTGCTGGCAGGCTGTTAAGCCAATGTCGAGCTGGTCCTTTAAGCTTGAGCGGGAGGTATTTGATGGCATGTAGATCATCACCGCGGGCCATGTGGATATGAACGAGATAATCCTTGATCCATACCGCAGGATCTGTTGTGCCATCGTATGATTCGATGTTCACGGGTTTAAAGCCCTCGGGGATTTGATGATCCATTACTTCGTCTGTGAAGCATAGTGGGTGTGCGGCGCCCCTGTATTGGGCTATATCACGACGCAGCTCAGATGAGCTTGGTCTGTTGTATTCGGCCTGGCCGTACTTATCATGTCCGGTGTGACGGCTAGCGTCACGTGAAGCGGAGCGCCCATGCGATCCGTAGATCGATCTTGTTTGCCTTTCCTTATTCTCCAATATGTCCCGCATGTCTGTTGCGTCTCCCCGTACTCTGGTATGTTTTGAGCGGTGCCGGGGTGCGGCTTGGGTCGAGGGCCTGAAGGCCTCTCTGTCGCGGCCACGGGGTGGCCGATCGGGCGCATTGTATGCTGGTGATGTAGGTTTAGTTGCTTCCTCCTCAAGTTGGGGTAGAAGCATGCGCTTTGGGTAGCTCTTGGAGGGGCGCTCGAGTTTATACTCTTCGGCCGCCAGGACTTCGGTCCATCTGTCGGCTAGAAAATCTTGGTCAGCTCTAAGCTGCTGATGTTTTTTCTTGAGGCTGTTTGCCGTGGCCATAAGCCTGCGTTTGAAACGCTCTTGTTTGACGGGATCCTCTGGCACGACGAATTCGTCGTCGTCGAGGCTTGCCTCCTCTTTGGAGGGAGGCATATAGTTGTCGTCCTCAACCTCTCTATCGGCCGCTCTCTCATGAGGGCTGGCTCCTTCGTCCTCCTACACTGAATCCTGCTGGAGGGGGTTATCTTCGGCACTGTCCGGTGTGTTGTCATCTCCGATGCCAGAATCGCCGTTTTTTGCTTTGGCGGGACTTAGAGCGGCGCCGCTGACGTCGGCGCTTGGGTTGCTTCTTGGAGGGGTCATCCTCCGTTTTTTCCTCGCCATCCCCTGCTTTGGGGGTGTCCACCATGTATATGTCATATGACGAGGTGGCTTTCCAGTTCCCTATAGGTGCTGGTTCTTGCTCGTCTCCTTCATCGGCGTCCATACCATCGATGTCTTCGGAGTCAAAGTTGAGCATGTTGGTTAAATCGTCGACAGTGGCTACGAGGTGGGTGGTGGGTGGGCCTCGAATTTCTTCGTCGTCCGCATCCGAACCATGCTGACCGTAATCCGGCCAGGGCTCTCCTGACAAAGAGAGAGACTTTACTGAATTCAGGATATCGCCAAAGGGCGAGTGCTGAAAGACGTCTGCGGCGGTGAACTCCATGATCGGAGCCCAATCGGGTTCGATTGGAAGGGGTGCGGAAGATTCGGAGTCCCGAACGGAGTCCGGCACCTTGGAGTCACGGGCCTTGCAAAGGACTAGGCTGGTATTCGGCTCTATCGCCATAGAGATTGTGGCTCCTGGGGCGGCGTCTAACCGTCCGTCCCCAGTTAGCGCGATCGGCTCTGGGCTAATGGTCGGAGCGGACACCTGAGTGGCACTCTGGGCGCTGTCTGGCGGCAGAGCTAGGTCATGCCCATCGAGACAGTGCGGCATGCTCGGTCGCGGCTCGAATCCGTCGAAGATCAAGTCCCTGCGGATGTCGGCCGTGTAGTTTAAGCTTCCAAACCTGACCTGATGGCCAGGGGCGTAGCTTTCGATCTGCTCCAGACGGCCAAGCGAGTTGGCCCGCAGTGCGAAGCCGCCGAATACGAAGATCTTTCCGGGGAGAAAGGTCTCACACTGGACCGCGTCGTGGTTGATGATTGAAGAAGCCATCGGGCCTAAGGGCGACGACACAGAGGAACTCTCAATGAAAGCACCAATGTCGGTGTCAAAACCGGCGGATCTCGGGTAGGGGGTCCCGAACTGTGCGTCTAGGCGGATGGTCACAGGAGACAAGGGACACGATGTTTTTACCCTGGTTCGGGCCCTCTCGATGGAGGTAAAACCCTACTTCTGCATCATTAATATTGATGATATGGGTAGTACAAGAGTGGATCTACCACGAGATCAGAGAGGCTAAACCCTAGAAGCTAGCCTATGGTATGATTGTTGTTCGTCCTACGGACTAAAACTCTCCGGTTTATATAGACATCGGAGAGGGCTAGGGTTACACAGAGTCGGTTACAATGGGAGGAGATCTCATATCGTATCGCCAAGCTTGCCTTCCACGCCAAGGAAAGTCCTATCCGGACACGGGACGGAGTCTTCAATCTTGTATCTTCATAGTCCGGGAGTCCGGCCAAAGGTCATAGTCCGGCCATCCGGACACCCCCTAATCCAGGACTCCCTCAACCACGTTGACAAGCTTGATGTTCTTGTCCTTCATATTCTTGATGCAGTTCTGGAGTCCGGTCAGCTCTGCAGGTTCGCCCCAGGCCAGGACCTTCCTTTCCCAGGAGGTGAGCCGCATGGGGGTTCTGGATCGGAATTTGGGGGCCGCCGCCCAGTTGGCGTCGCGCGGCTCGGTGATGTAGAACCACTCTAATTGCCACCCTTTGACGGTCTCCGTGAAGGAGCCGTCAAGCCAGGTGACGTTAGGCACCTTGACCACCATGGCCCCTCCGCACTCCACTTGCTGGCCTCTCACTTTCTTTGGCTTCACGCAGAAGATTTGTAGCCACAAGCCAAAGTGAGGCTTGATGCAGAGGAAGGCCTCACACATGACGATAAACGCCGAGATGTTGAGGACAAAATTTGGGGTTAGATCATGGAAATCTAGCCCGTAATATAACATGAGCTCACGGACGAAGGGATGAAGTGGAAACCCCAGTCCACGGACGAAGTGGGCGAGAAACACGACCCTCTCGTGGGGTTCTGGGGTTGGAATGACCTGCCCATCATCCGGTAGCCGGTGCGCGATGTCTGCGGCCAAGTATCTAGCCGCCTAAAGATTCACGATATGCTTCTCCTTCACGGGGGAAGCCACCCACTTGCCTCCTGCTCCGGGCATGTTTAGCTATGCAGAGAAGGCTTGGACTAGGGCGCTGGATCTCGAGGAGGCAAGGACGAGCAAAGAAGGAAGAAGGCGTGGGTGAAAACGGGGAACCCTTATCCCTTTATAGAGGCGACGAAAGCGGTGCGCCTCCCCACTTGCCCGTTGAGAATCGCTTACTTCCCAAGCGCCACGATTGATGGCGCAGTGGGATTACCCATACCCGTATTGATGAGAATCCCGTGATAAGGCGACACGATCTCTGCTTTGACAAGACGTGTCAAGGAAACCGCCTCGCAATATACGTTGTGGCTGGTTGTGGGAAAACGGTTCGAATAATGACCCGACCGTAATGGCATGTCACATTGTCTAAAAAAGTTGTCAGCAGATTACATTTGTGAAATATCATTCTCTCTATGGTGGTATGTTAAGATCATTTTGCAGATCCGGACACAGTTTAAGTGTTCGATGATTACTTTGGAGCATTCGGAGAAGGAACCCGCCTTGCAATGCCGAAGACAAGACTGCGCGCCAGACTCATCGTCATTCAAGCCTGGTTCAGGGGCTACTGAGGGAGTCCTGGATTAGGGGCTATCCAGACAGCCGGACTATATGCTTCGTCCGAACTGTTGGAGCGTGAAGATACAAGACTCAAGACTCCGTCCCGTGTCCGGATGGGACTCTCCTTTGCGTGGAAGACGAGCTTGGCGATCCGGATATTATATTTCCTTCCTTGTAACCGACTCCATGTAAACCCTAGCCCCCTCCGGTGTCTATATAAACCGGAGGGTTTGGTCTTTAGAGGGACGAACACAATCATAATCATCATAGGCTAGCTTCTAGGGTTTAGCCTCTACGATCTCGTGGTAGATCAACTCTTGTACTACTCATATCATCAATATCAATCAAGCAGGAAGTAGGGTTTTACCTCCATCGAGAGGGCCCGAACCTGGGTAAACATTGTGTCCCTTGCCTCCTGTTACCATTAGCCTAAGACGCACAGATTGGGACCCCCTACCCGAGATCCGCCGGTTTTGACACTGACAGTCATGATATCACCATCGTGTCCTATGGATGCGTCGTCGCATCTCCCATGGGGTGCCAGAAGGTTGACCATGTGGTTGCTCGCCGTGGCGTCCCTACACGCGCTCTGCTCACCGTTGAGGCAAATTTACAATGACAACGGTTAATAATTGGCTTACATATCCAGGATAATTTAAAATGCCACATGCCGCAAGGCACAAAACACTCACGACCTACTTATGCATACAATTATAATAAAATATAGGTTGGCGGCCTTCCGATGGCGGTCTTCTCGGACTCCATGATCAGCATATCACCCTTGCGGCCATTCATTATGTGTAACTTACTAATCATCGCACACGAGTACTAGCAGACGAATCGTGTGCGATACTCCTAGCCACCGCAAGCAACTAGTCTGCATTTTTAAAGTTTTTTGTATGAACAGAATCGCACACCAAACTTACTATAGTAACCGTCTGTGTTATAATTTCTCGTCGCAAACAGTTCATCCGAGTGGGTTGTTTGCTGCGTATCACACACATCTGGTTTACATGAACCGTTTGTGTTCCTTTGGCTCATCGCAAATGCCGCATATCACACACATCTTGTTAAGATGAGCCATTTCTGTTCTCTTGCCTAATCGAAAATAGTTTGCGCAAGTGAACCGTATGCCGTATATCACACACACCTTGATCTGGCTGACCATTTCTGTTGCATTCCCTAACAGCTCATAGTTCATCAGAGTGAACTATATGCCATGTATCGCACACACATTGATATGGCTACCCATTTATGTTGTTCTTCCTCATCGCAAATAGTTCTGCTGGATCAACCATATGCCCAACATCGCGCACGTAACTAAAATCTGAACCGTGTTTGATGTCTTCGCCATCACAAAAGTTTTGCACCTTTTTTGACGGTTTTTCACACCACCGTTTGCGATTATTGCATCGCACATAGTTTCATCGAAGGGTCTCTGATCGTAGTGTAGCGTTAGCAGCATCATGCAGTAGTGCTTTCATGTTAGGATTTCTCATCGTGTGGCGGAATTTGGTATCATGTGCTTCAAATCTATTCAAGGTTTCAACGGTGACAACTAGTACTTCAAGACGTTGATCCTTAGGGGCACGTGCACGGATAAGAGCATCTCTAGCAGACCCCTTATAAGGCTAACCCTTATAAGAGATTTACAGTTTGCGATTTCGCTCGGATAAGGGGCGAAAATAGCTGCGGCAGAACAGAAACCTCAAATGGACCTTTAAAATTTAAAAACAAAATTTCAGGTGAGAGAAGAACACAAGCAGTAGAACTAGGTGCATCCATACATACTTGATCATCCATACATAGTTGATTGATACATCCCCCCGCAGTCACAACTTATCTGTTTTGGATGTTTAATGGGATTTATTATGCACTTTTATAATATATTTTTGACTAACCTATTAACCGGAGGCCCAGTGCAAATTGTTGGTTTTTGCCTATTTCAGTGTTTCGCAGAAAAGGAATATCAAACGGAGTCCAAACGAAATGAAACCTTCAGGAGAAACGTTTTTGGAACAAACGCAATCCAGGAGACTTGGAGTGGACGTCAAGGAAGCAACGAGGCAGCCACGAGGTAGGAGGGCGCGCCCCCACCCTCGCCGGCCCCTCGTGGCTCCACCGACCTACTTCTTTCGCCTATATATACTCATATACCTCGAAAACATACAGGAGCACCACGAAACCCTATTTCCACCACCGCAACCTTCTATACCCGTGAGATCCCATCTTGAGGCCTTTTCCGGCGCTCCACCGGAGGGGGAATCAATCACGGAGGGCTTGTACATCAACACCATAGCCTCTCTGATGATGTGTGAGTAGTTTACCACAGACCTTCAGGTCCATAGTTATTAGCTAGATGGCTTCTTCTCTCTCTTTGATTCTCAATACAAAGTTCTCCTTGATCTTCTTGGAGATCTATTAGATGTAATACTTTTTGCGGTGTGTTTGTCGAGATCCGATGAATTGTGGGTTTATGATCAAGATTATCTATGAACAATATTTGATTCTTCTCTGAATTCTTATATGTATGATTTGATATCTTTGCAAGTCTCTTCGAATTATTAGTTTGGTTTTGGCCTACCAGATTGATCTTTCTTGCAATAGGAGCAGTGCTTAGCTTTGGGTTCAATCTTGCAGTGTCCTTTCCCAGTGACAGCATGGGCAGCAAGGCACGTATTTTATTGTTGCCATCGGGGATAAAAAGATGGGGTTTATATCATATTGCTTGAGTTTATCCCTCTACATCATGTCATCTTGCTTAATGCGTTACTCTCTTCTTATGAACTTAATACTCTAGATGCATGCTGGATAGTGGTCGATGTGTGGAGTAATAGTAGTAGATGCAGAATCGTTTCGATCTACTTGTCACGGACGTGATGCCTATATTGTTGAGTATAATGTTCATTAGGAAAGACGAGATAGACTAGGATTTGTTCTGGCTTGTCTTGTATTCCAAGTAGATAATTGTACTCCTATATATATATGCACACGAGGCTCAAGCAATACAACGAACTATTCCACCAAATCCCTCTCTCCCTTCTAACATGGTATCAGCCTAATCGATCCTAAACCCTAGCCACCGTCGCTTCCGCACCCGCGTGCTGCCCCCGGGGGCCGAGCCACCCGTACCTAGGGTTCGTTACCGGTCGTGTTGACCGGCTGCCCTAGAGAGTCTTTTCCCCGAGCCCTTGCTCCGGGTTTCTTTCTCGCCGGTAGCTTTGATCGGCGTCTACTTTTTGGTTTTCCGATCTAAGATCGGTTTGCATCGCCCGCCGCCACCGTCTGTCATCTACAACGCGGGTCTTATTCGTTGACATCTTCATTGTCCCCGGCAGCACATGTCTTGCGAGCGCGCTGGTACGGCCGCTTCTACTTGCGCTAGACTCGCGTCTTCGCCGCGTGGCTAGCGGCCACTCATGCGTCGTTGAAGCGCCGGCCGCCCGACCACAAGTCCACAAGCCACGCGATGTATCATGCATGCTTGGCAGCTCAGTGCTCATGCACGTTGCATCCTTGATGTGTGGCTGCACGTGTACGCAGCTGTGGTATGTGGCGGCACGTGTGTACGCGTCTATCGGCTTCTTGAACAGGGCATGTCCGTGTCGGTTGCACGCGTCTGTCCATCCGTCCGCGCGACGCATGTTGCGGTTACCTACATCATCATCCCGACTCGGCGGCCTCGCGCCATGCGGCGGCCAATCATAGCCGCCCTGCCGCCCGTTGTCACCGGCTTCATCTCGGACTCCGCCGCCACCTCGTCTCCACCGAGCGGCGTCCCCGACCTCGTGCGCGATCGGATTGATCAATCGACCGGCGCCGTGATCCACCTCATCTACACCGTGCGACCGACCTGGCCCGTCGGTGGCGCGCGCCTCCGCAGGTCCCGTGAAGACCGTCCCGAGTTTAGTGTGCCCCTCTACCGATTGAGCAACGGGTTGCCGCTGCATTGCCCCGTCGGGCCGCAGCGCCGCCGCCCCGTGGTTCTTCTCCCGGCTGCATCGACCCACGTCACCGCTATGTCGCCCCTTCGGGCAGTAGTGCCGCGGCCCGTGGTCCACCGCCGCCCCGAGGCCGTCCACTCCAGGTCGTCCCCGTGGCAGCACCGACCCCCGCGCCGCCGCTGCGTCGCCCCATCGGGCCATAGCGAGCGTGGCACACGGTCCACGCCGCCGTCTCGAGTCCATCCCCACGGTTGCACCGACCCACGGTTCTCCGCCATGCCGCCGCTTCGGGCTGTCGCGCCGCGGCCCGCGGTCCATGCCGCCGCCCCGAGGTATTCCGCCGTCGCCTTGACCTGCCTGCCGCCGCTGCGTCGCTCTTCAGGCCATAGTGCCGTGGCCCGCGGTCCACCGCCGTCGCTGTGCATCGACTTCCCGTGGTATGCGTCGCGCCGCCTCCCTTGGCGCGTGAACGCCACCGTCCGCGCCGGACTTCGTCATTGTTGTTGGATTCTCCTCACCTCCTTCGAGCACCGCCGCCGCGCTCCTAACTTAGCCATCGCCGTCAGGTCGGCGCCGCCGCCGTCAGGCCGGTGCCGCCGCCGCTGCCGCTCTTCTTTGGCCGCCTCTACTGCTACACCCGTAGCCGCCGCCGCCCCCCGTCCACCTCCCTTCATCTTCGCCCAGCAACAGCCCGTTGCCAGCGTCGCCGTCATCTACCCTGAGCACTTTGTCTACTCCGACAACTGTGGGCGACTTTGGCCCCGCGCCGATGGACGCCGCAATTGTCGTCGAGTTCTTCTCTGCTGGCCCCTCCAACTTCTCCGACATGGCGTACAACTCATGCGGTCCCTCGTCTACACGTGCCCGGTGCTGGCAACACCGATGCATGCCTTCATCCATGATGTGTCCCCTGTCCTAGCAAGCCTGGTGCGACACTTCGTCAACTTCGTCTTCGTCTGTCTACGCATGCCCGGTGCTGGCAACACCAGTGTGTGCCTTCGTCTACGATGTGTTCACGGGCTTGGCAAACCCGCCGCGACGCATCGTCAATGACATCATCTTCCCGGTGCACCCCTACTTCGACACCACTACACCCATGCTAACTCGGCGCCCCCTTGCGCCCACGGCCCACGGCGACTTCCTCGACACCGGCCACCCTGACTCGACATCGACCACGGCATTCTTCGCACGGCTACCTCGACCACGGCTCCACCACCCACGCTCTCGGCTACCTCGACAAACGGCACAAAGGGCTATGGCCTTGCTTGAGAAACCTCGTCGGTTGACACTCCAGCCGCGACTCCGCGATGCGTCGACCGTTACGACTGTGGGGGGTGTCCGTCGGCTTGCCTTCGGATTCTTCTCCATTCTCACCGTCTGCGTCGCTACCGTTGTGACTGCGGGGGGGATGTTGAGTATAATGTTTATTAGGAAAGACGAGATAGACTAGGATTTGTTCTGGCTTGTCTTGTACTCCAAGTAGATGATTGTACTCCTATATATATTCCCATGAGGCTCAAGCAATACAACAAACTATTCCACCAAATCCCTCTCTCCCTTCTAACATATATACATGATCATGCCTAGATATTCTCATAACTATGCGTTTTTCTATAAATTGCTCGACAGTAATTTGTTCACCCACCGTAAGACATGCTGTCTTGAGAGAAGCCACTAGTGAAACCTATGGCCCCCGGGTCTCTTTTCCATCGTATTTATCTCTTTTATTTACATTGCATCTCGTTTACTATTTTGCAATCTTTACTTTTCAATCTATACAACAAAAATACCAAAAATATTTATCTTATTATCTCTATCAGCTCTCACTTTTGCAAGTGGCAGTGAAGGGATTGACAACCCCTTTATTGCGTTGGTTGCAAGGTTCTTATTTGTTTGTGCAGGTACAAGGCGACTTGCGTGTAACCTCCTACTGGATTGATACCTTGGTTCTCAAAAACTGAGGGAAATACTTACGCTACTTTTCTGCATCACCCTTTCCTCTTCAAGGGAAAACCAACGCATGCTCAAGAGGTAGCAAGAAGGATTTCTGGCGCCGTTGCCGGGGAGGCTTACACCAAGTCAAGTCAAGATTTGATCTCTCGACAACTCACCGATTTCTGGCATCGTTGCCGGAAAGATCTACGCACAAGTCAAGACATACCAAGTACCCATCACAAACTCTTATCCCTCGCATTACATTATTTGCCATTTGCCTCTCGTTTTCCTCTCTCCCACTTCACCCTTGCCATTTTATTCGCCCTTTTTCCATTCGTCTCTTTTTACTTGCTTCTTGTGTGCTTGTGTGTTGGATTGTTTGTCGCTATGGCTCAAGACAATACTAAATTGTGTGATTTTCCCAATACCAACAACAATGATTTTCTTAGCAATCCGATTGCTCCTATTACCGATGCTAAATCTTGAGAAATTAATGCTGCTTTATTGAATCATGTCATGAAAGTTCAATTCTCTGGCCTTCTTAGTGAAGATGCCGCTACACATCTAAACAACTTTGTTATTGTGCAATATGAAAAAGAAGAGAGATGTGGATAATGATATTGTTAAATTGAAGTTATTTCCGTTTTCGCTTAGAAATCGTGCTAAAACTTGGTTCTCTTCTTTGCCTAAAAATAGTATTGATTCATGGAATAAGTGCAAAGATGCTTTTCTCTTTAAGTATTTTCCTCTAGCTAAGATCATCTCTCTTAGAAACGATATTATGAACTTTAAGAAACTTGATCATGAGCATGTTGCACAACCTTGGGAGAGGATGAAACTAATGATACGTAATTGCCCTACGCATGGTTTGAATTTATGGATGATCATACAAAAAAATTATGCCGGATTGAAATTTGCTTCTAGAAATCTTTTAGATTCGGCTGTGGGAGGCACTTTTATGGAAATCACTTTAGGATAAGCTACTAAACTCCTATATAATATTATGGTTAATTATTCTCAATGGCACACCGAAAGATCTACTAGTAAAAAGGTTCATGCAATTGAAGAGATCAATGTTTTGAGTGGAAAGATGGATGAACTTATAAAATTGTTTGCTAATAAGAGTGTTTCTTCTGATTTTAATGATATGCCCTTATCCACTTTGATTGAGAATAATAATAAATCTATGGATGTGAATTTTGTTGGTAGGAACAATTTTGGTAACAACGCGTATAGAGGAAACTTTAATTCTAGGTCGTTCCCTAGTAATTCCTCTAATAATTATGGTAATTCCTACAACAATTCTTATGGAAATTTCAATAAGATGCCCTCTAATTTTGAGACTAGTGTTAAAGAATTTATGATTTCGCAAAAGAATTTCAATGCTTTGCTTGAAGAAAAATTGGCCAAGATTGATGAGTTAGCTAGGAACGTCGATAGAATTTCTCTTGAAGTTGATTCTTTGAAAATTATTTATATTCCACCTAAGCATGATATCAATGAGTCTCTCAAAGCCATTAGAATTTCCATTGATGAGTGCAAAGAAAGAACCGCTAGGATGCATGCTAAAAAGGATTTGTGAAAGCGTGTTCTTCTAGTTCTCATAATAATAAGGATGAAGATATGAAAGTGATTGATGTGTCTCCTATTAATTTTTTTTCCAATATGAGTCTTGATAAAGATGGGATTGGAGATGAGTCAACTTTAGCTAAAAGGCGTCCCAATGATTCGGAGTTTTTAGATCTTGATGCAAAAATTGGTAAAAGTGGGATTGAAGAGGTCAAAACTTTACATAGCAATGAACCCACTATTTTGGATTTAAAGGAATTTAATTATGATAATTGCTCTTTGATTGATTGTATTTCCTTGTTGTAATCCGTGCTAAATTCTCCTCATGCTTATAGTCAAAATAAAGCTTTTACCAAACATATCGTTGATGCTTTAATGCAATCTTATGAAGAAAAACTTGAATTTAGAAGTTTCTATCCCTAGAAAACTTTATGACGAGTGGGAACCTACTATTAAAATTAAGATTAAAAATCATGAATGCTATGCTTTGCGTAATTTGGGTGCTAGTGTTTCCATGATTCCTAAAACTTTGTGTGATATGCTAGGTTTCCATGAATTTGATGATTGTTCTTTAAATTTGCATCTTGCGGATTCCACCATTAAGAAACCTATAGGAAGGATTAATGATGTTCTTATTGTTGCAAATAGGAATTATGTGCCCGTAGATTTCATTGTCCTTGATATAGATTGTAATCCTTCATGTCCTATTATTCTTGGTAGACCTTTCCTTAGAACGATTGCTGCAATTATTGATATTAAAGAAGGAAATATTAGATTCCAATTTCCATTAAGGAAAAGCATGGAGCACTTTCCTAGGAAGAAAATTAAATTACTTTATGAATCTATTATGATAGCCACTTATGAATTGCCAACCAAAGATGGTAATACCTAGATCTATTCTTGTTTTTATGCCTAGCTAGGGGCATTAAACGATAGCGCTTGTTGAGCGGCAACCCAATTTTATATTTGTTCTTTACTTTTTGTTCCTATTTAGTAATAAATAATTCATATAGCCTCTGGTTAGATGTGGTTTTGTGTTTTAATTAGTGTTTGTGCCAAATAGAACCTTTGGGAAGACTTGGGTGATGTCTTTATGATCTTGCTGTAAAAAACAGAAACTTTTGCACGCACGAGATTAGTTTTAATAAACCACAGAAACGTGCTTTTCAGTTGATTATTTCTAAATAAGATTAATAAACAAATTACCTAGGACTTACTCATTTGGTAGAATTTTTGGGGTTCCATAAGTATTCGAGAGTTATAGATTGCTACACACTGTTCTGTTTTTGACAGATTTTGTTTTTCGTGTGTTGTTTGCTTATTTTGATGAATCTATGGCTAGTATCGGGGGGTATGAACCATAGAGAAGTTGGAATACATTAGGTTTAACACCAATATAAATAAAGAATGAGTTCATTACATTACCTTAAAGTGGTGGGTTTTTTTTCTTGCACTAACGGAGCTCATGAGATTTTCTGTTGAGTTTTGTGTTGTGAAGTTTTCAAGTTTTGGGTAAAGATTTGATGGATTTTGGAATAAGGAGTGGCAAGAGACTAAGTTTGGGGACGCCCAAGGCACCCCAAGGTAAAATTCAAGGACAACTAAAGAACTAAGATTGGTGATGCCCCGGAAGGCATCCCCTCTTTCATCTTTGTCTATCGGTAACTTTACTTAAGGCTATTTTTTTATTCACCACATGATATGTGTTTTGCTTGGAGCGTCTTGTATGATTTGAGTCTTTGCTTTTAAGTTTATCACAATCATCCTTGCTGTACATACCTTTTGGAGAGACACACATGAATCAGAATTTATTAGAATACTCTATGTGCTTCACTTATATCTTTTGAGCTAGATAATTTTGCTCTAGTGCTTCACTTATACCTTTTTAGAGAACGGTGGTGGTTTTATTTTGTAGAAATTATTGATATCTCATGCTTCACTTATATTATTTTGAAAGTCTTTTAGAACAGCATGGTAATTTGCTTTGGTTATCAAATTAGTCCTATTATGGTGGGCATCCAAGTTGGGTAAAATAAAAACTTTCATATGGAGTGCATTAAACACTATGATAAATTTGATACTTGATAATTGTTTTGAGATATAAAGGTGGTAATGTTAGAGTCATGCTAGTTGGGTAATTATGAAACTGAGAAATACTTGTGTTAAAGTTGGCAAGTCACGTACCATGCACGTATGGTGAACATTGTGTGACAAATTTGAAGCATCGGGTGTTCTTTGATTGCCTTCCTTATGAGTGGAGGTCGGGATCACGCGATGGTTAACTCCTACCAACCCTTACCCTAGGAGCATGCGTAGTAGTACTTTGCTTCGAGGGCTAATAAACTTTTGCAATAAGTATATGAGTTCTTTATGACTAATGTGAGTCCATGGATTATACGCACTCTTACCCTTCCGCAATTTGCTAGCCTCTACAGTATTGTGCATTGCCCTTGCTCACCTTGAGAGTTGGTGCAAACTTCGCTGGTGCATCCAAACCCCATGATACGATACGCTCTATCACACATAAACCTCCTTATATCTTCCTCAAAACAGCCACCATACCTACCTATTATGGCATTTCCATAGCCATTCCGAGATATATTGTCATGCAACTTTCCAGCGTTCCGTTTATTATGACACGCTCCATCATTATCATATTGCTTTGCATGATCATGTAGTTGACATCGTATTTGTGGCAAAGCCACCTTTATAATTCTTGCATACATGTTGCTCTTGAATTATTGCATATCCCGGTACACCGCCGGAGGCATTCACATAGGAGTCATATTTTGTCCTAAGTATTGAGTTGTAATTCTTTAGTTGTAAATAAATAGAAGTGTGATGATTTCTATTATTAGAGCATTGTCCCATGTGAGGAAAGGATGATGGAGACTATGATTCCCCCACAAGTCGGGATGAGACTCCGGACGAAATAAAAAAAGAAGAAAAAGAGAGGAAAAAAAGGCCAAAGAAGCCCAAATAAAAAAATGAGAGAAAAGAGAGAAGGGACAATGTTACTATCCTTTTTCCACACTTGTGCTTCAAAATAGCACCATGATCTTCATGATAGAGAGTTTCTTATTTTGTCACTTTCATATACTAGTGGGAATTTTTCATTATAGAACTTGGCTTGTATATTCCAATGATGGGCTTCCTCAAAATGCCCTAGGTCTTCGTGAGCACGCAAGTTGGATGCACACCCACTTAGTTTATTTTTTATGAGCTTTCATACATTTATAGCTCTAGTGCATCCGTTGCATGGCAATCCCTACTCCTCGTATTGACATCAATTGATGGGCATCTCCATAGCCCGTTGATTAGCCGCGTCAATGTGAGACTTTCTCCCTTTTTTGTTTTCTCACATAATCCCTATCATCATACTCTACTCCGCCCATAGTGCTATGTCCATGACTTACGTGTTGGGGAACATAGTAATTTCAAAAAATATCCTACGCACACGCAAGATCATGGTGATGCATAGCAACGAGAGGGGAGAGTGTTGTCCACGTACCCTCGTAGACCGAAAGAGGAAGCGTTAGAACAACGCGGTTGATGTAGTCGTACATCTTCATGGCCCGACCGATCAAGCGCCGAAAGCACGACACCTCCGAGTTCTAGCACACCTTCAGCTCGATGACGTCCCTCGAACTCCAATCCAGCCGAGTGTCGAGGGAGAGTTCCGTCAGCACGATGGCATGGTGACGATGATGATGTTATACCATCGCAGGGCTTCGCCTAAGCACTGCTACAATTATCGAGGAGGACTATGGTGGAGGGGGGCACCGCACACGGCTAAGAGATCAATGATCTGTTGTTTTTTCTAGAGGTGCCCCCTGCCCCCGTATATAAAGGAGCAAGGGGGGGAGGGGGCGGCCGGCCAGGGAGGAGGCGCGCCAAGGGGAGTCCTACTCCCACCAGGAGTAGGACTCCCTCCCTTCCTTGTTGGATTAGGAGAGGGGGGAAAGAGGAGGGAGAGAGAGGAAGGAAAGGGGGGTGCCGCCCCCCTCTTGTCCTATTCGGGCTAGGGGGGAGGGGCACGCGGCCCTGCCCTGGCCTCCTCTCCTCTTCTCCACTAAGGCCCACTATGGCCCATTAAGCCCCCGGGGGGTTCCGGTAACCCCTCGGTACTCCGGTAAAATCCCGATTTCACCCGGAACACTTCCGACATCCAAATATAGGCTTCCAATAAATCAATCTTCATGTCTCGACCATTTCGAAACTCCTCTTCATGTCATCCGGGACTCCGAACAACCTTCGGTACATCAAAACTCATAATATAATCGTCATTGAACTTTAAGCGTGCCGACCCTACGGGTTCGAGAACTATGTAGACATGA
Source organism: Triticum dicoccoides (assembly GCF_002162155.2). Taxonomy (NCBI): domain Eukaryota; kingdom Viridiplantae; phylum Streptophyta; class Magnoliopsida; order Poales; family Poaceae; genus Triticum; species Triticum dicoccoides. Next base: position 463,618,141 of record NC_041387.1, on the reverse strand, counting down.
CCGAGGCACGTCTCTAGTCAATAACCAATAGCGGAACCTGGATGCTCATATTGGCCCCCATATATTCTACGAAGATCTTTATCGGTCAAACCGCATAACAACATACGTTGTTCCCTTTGTCATCGGTATGTTACTTGCCCGAGATTTGATCATTGGTATCTCAATACCTAGTTCAATCTCGTTACTGGCAAGTCTCTTTACTCGTTATGTAATGCATCATCCCACAACTAACTCATTAGTCACATTGCTTGCAAGGCTTATAGTGATGTGCATTACCGAGAGGGTCCAGTGATACCTCTTCGACAATCAGAGTGACAAATCCTAATCTCGAAATACGCCAACTCAACATGTACCTTTGGAGACACCTGTAGAGCTCCTTTATAATCACCCAGTTATGTTGTGATGTTTGGTAGCACACAAAGTGTTCCTCCGGTAAACGGGAGTTGCATAATCTCATAGTCATAGGAACATGTATAAGTCATGAAGAAAGCAATAGCAACATACTAAATGATCAAGTGCTAAGCTAACGGAATGGGTCAAGTCAATCACATCATTCTCCTAATGATGTGATCTTGTTAATCAAATGACAACTCATGTCTATGGCTAGGAAACTTAACCATCTTTGATTCAACGAGCTAGTCAAGTAGAGACATACTAGTGACACTCTGTTTGTCTATGTATTCACACATGTATTATGTTTCCGGTTAATACAATTCTAGCATGAATAATAAACATTTATCATGAAATAAGGAAATAAATAATAACTTTATTATTGCCTCTAGGGCATATTTCCTTCAGTCTCCCACTTGCACTAGAGTCAATAATGTAGTTCACATCGCCATGTGATTTAACACCAATCTTCACATCTGTATGTGATTAATACCCATAGTTCACATCGTCATGTGATCAACACCCAAAAGGGTTTACTAGAGTCAATAATCTAGTTCACATCGCTATGTGATTAACACCCAAAGAGTACTAAGGTATGATCATGTTTTGCTCGTGAGAGAAGTTTAGTCAACGGGCCTGTCACATTCAGAGTCGTATGTATTTTGCAAATATTCTATGTCTACAATGCTCTGCACGGAGCTAGTCTAACTAATTTCTCCCACTTTCAATATGTATCCAGATTGAGACTTAGAGTCATCTGGATTGGTGTAAAAGCTTGCACCGATGTAACTCTTTACAATGGGCTCTTTTATCACCTCCATAATCCAGAAATATTTCCTTAGTCCTCACTAAGGATATTCTTGACCACTATCTAGTGATCTACTCCTAGATCAAAATTGTACTCCCTTACCAAACTCAGAGCAAGGCATACAATAGGTCTGGTACACAGCATAGCATACTTTATAGAACCTATGACTGAGGCATAGGGAATGACTTTTCATTCTTTTCTATTTTCTGCCATGGTCGGGTTTTTTGAGTCTTACTCAACTTCACACCTTGCAACACAGGCAAGAACTCCTTCTTTGACTGTTCCATTTTGAATTACTTCAAAATCTTATCAAGGTATGTACTCATTGAAAAATCTTATCAAGCGTCTTGATCTATTTCTATAGATCTTGATTCTCAATGTGTAAGCAGCTTCACCGAGGTCTTTATTTGAAAAACTCTTTTCAAATATTCCTTTATGCTTTCCAGAAAATTTTACATTATTTCCGATCAACAATATGTTATTCACATATACTTATCAGAAATGTTGTAGTGCTCCCACTCACTTTCTTGTAAATACAGGCTTCACCGCAAGTCTGTGTAAAACTATATGCTTTGATCAACTCATCAAAGCGTATATTCCAACTCCGAGATGCTTGCACTAGTCCATAGATGGATCACTAGAGCTTGCACATTTTGTTAGCATCTTTAGGATTGACAAAACCTTCTAGTTGCATCATATACAACTTTTCTTCAATAAATCCATTGAGGAATGCAGTTTTGACATCCATTTGCCAGATTTCATAAAATGTGGCAATTGCTAACATGATTCGGATAGATTTAAGCATCGATACGAGTGAGAAAATCTCATCGTATTCAGTACCTTGAACTTGTCGAAAAACCTTTTGCGACAAGTCGAGCTTTGTAGATAGTAACACTACTATTAGCGTCCGTCTTCCTCTTGAAGATCCATTATTTTCTATGGCTTGCCGACCATCGGGCAAGTCCACAAAAGTCCACACTTTGTTCTCATACATGGATCCAATCTCAGATTTCATGGCCTCAAGCCATTTCACGGAATCTGGGCTCATCATCGCTTCCTCATAGTTCGTAGGTTCGCCACGGTCAAGTAACATGACCTCCAGAATAGGATTACTGTACTACTCTGGTGCGGATCTTACTCTGGAAGACCTACGAGGTTCTGTAGTAACTTAATCTGAAGTTTCATGATCATCATCATTAACTTCCTCGCTAATTGGTGTAGGAATCACTGGAACTGATTTCTGTGATGAACTACTTTCCAATTCATGAGAAGGTACAATTACCTTATCAAGTTCTACTTTCCTCCCACTCACTTCTTTCAAGAGAAACTCCTTCTCTAGAAAGGATCCATTTTAGCAACGAATATCTTGCCTTAGGATCTATGATAGAAGGTGTACCCAACAGTTTCCTTTGGGTATTCTATGAAGACGCACTTCTCCAATTTGGGTTCGAGCTTATCAGGTTAAAACTTTTTCACATAAGCATCGCAGCTCCAAACTTTAAGAAATGACAGATTAGGTTTATTGCTAAACCGTAGTTCATACGGTGTCGTCTCAACGGATTTAGATGGTGCCCTATTTAACGTGAATGTAGCTATCTCTAATGCATAACCCCAAAATGATATTGGTAAATCGGTAAGATACATCATTAATCGCACCATATCAAATAAAGTGGGGTTATGAAGTTCGGACACACCGTTACGCTGTGGTGTTCCAGGTGGCATGAGTTTGTGAAACTATTCCACATTGTTTTAACTGAAGGCCAAGCTTGTAACTCAAATATTCATCTCCATGATCAGATCGCAAAAACTTTGTTTTTCTTGTTATGATGATTTTACACTTCACTCTGAAATTCTTTGAACCTTTCAACTATTTCAGACTTATGTTTCATCAAGTAGATATACCCATATCTGCTCAAATCATCTGTGAAGGTCAGAAAATAACGATACCCGCCACGAGCCTTAATACTCATTGGTCAGCATACATCAGTATGTATTATTTCCAACAAGTTTGTTGCTCGTTCCATTTTTCCGAAGAACGGGGTTTTAGTCATCTTGCCCAAAAGGCACGATTCGCAAGCATCAAATAATTCATAACGAAGTGATTCCAAAAGTCCATCTTTATGGAGTTTCTTCATGCGCCTTACACCGATATGATATGGCAGTGCCACAAATAAGTTGCACTATCATTATCAACTTTGCATCTTTTGGCATCAATATTATGTATATGTGTATCACTACGATCGAGATCCAACAAACTATTTTCATTGGGTGTATGACCATCGAAGGTTTTATTCATGTAAACAGAACAACAATTGTTCTCTGACTTTAAATGAATAACCGAATTGCAATAAACATGATCAAATCATATTCATGCTCAACGCAAACGCCAAATAACATTTATTTAGGTTTAATACTAATCTCGAAAATATAGGGAGTGTGCGATGATGATCATATCAATCTTGGAACCACTTCCAACACACATCGTCACTTCACCATCAACTAGTCTATGTTTATTCTGTAACTCCTATTTTGAGTTACTAATCTTAGCAAACGAACAAGTATCAAATACCTAGGGGTTACTATAAACACTAGTAAGGTACACATCAATAACCTGTATATCAAATATACCCTTGTTCACTTTGCCATCCTTCTTATCTACCAAATATTCAGGGCATTTCCACTTCCAGTGACCATTTCCTTTGCAGTAGAAGCACTCAGTTTCAGGCTTTGGTCCAGGTTTGGGCTTCTTCGCGGGAGTGACAACTTGCTTGCCATTCTACTTGAAGTTCCCTTTCTTTCCCTTTGCCCTTTTCTTGAAACTAATGGTCTTGTCAATCATCAACACTTGATGCTCTTTCTTGATTTCTACCTTCGTCGATTTCAACATCACGAAGAGCTCGGGAATCGTTTTCATCATCCCTTGCATACTATAGTTCATCATGAAGTTCTAGTAACTTGGTGATGGTGACTAGAGAACTCTATCAATCACTATCTTATCTGGAAGATTAACTCCCACTTGATTCAAGCGATTGTAGTACCCAGACAATATGAGCACATGCTCACTAGTTGAGCGATTCTCCTCCATCTTTTAGCTATAGAACTTGTTGGAGACTTCATATCTCTCAACTTGGGTATTTGCTTGAAATATTAACTTCAACTCCTGGAACATCTCATATGGTCCATGACATTCAAAACGTCTTTGAAGTCCCGATTCTAAGCCGTTAAGCATGGTGCACTAAACTATCAAGTAGTCATCATACTGAGCTAGCCAAACGTTCATAACGTCTGCATCTGCTCCTGCAATAGGTCTGTCACCTAGCGGTGCATCAAGGACATAATTCTTCTGTGCAGCAATGAGGATAAACCTCAGATCACGGATCTAATCCGCATCATTGCTACTAATATCTTTCAACATAGTTTTTCTCTAGGAACATATAAAAAATAAACATAGGGAAGCAACAACGCGAGCTATTGATCTACAACATAATTTGCAAAATACTATCAGGACTAAGTTCATGATAAATTAAAGTTCAATTAATCATATTACTTAAGAACTCCCACTTAGATAGACATCCTTCTAATCATCTAAGCGATCACGTGATCCAAATCAACTAAACCATGTCCGATCATCACGTGAGATGGAGTAGTTTTCAATGGTGAACATCACTATGTTGATCATATCTACTATATGATTCACGCTCGACCTTTCGGTCTCAGTGTTCCGAGGCCATATCTATATATGCTAGGCTCGTCAAGTTTAACCTGAGTATTCTGCATGTGCAACTATTTTGCACCTGTTGTATTTGAACGTAGAGCCTATTACACCCGATCATCACGTGGTGTCTCAGCACGAAGAACTTTCGCAACGGTGCATACTCAGGGAGAACACTTATACCTTGAAATTTAGTGAGAGATCATGTTATAATGCTACCGTCAATCAAAGCAAAATAAGATGCATAAAAGATAAACATCATATGCAATCAAAATATAAGTGATATGATATGGTCATCATCATCTTGTGCTTGTGATCTTCATCTCCGAAGCACTGTCATGATCACCATCGTCACCGGCGCGACACCTTGATCTCCATCGTAGCATCATTGTCGTCTCGCCAACTATTGCTTCTACGACTATCGCTACCGCTTAGTGATAAAGTAAATCAATTACAGGGCGATTGCATTGCATACAATAAAGTGACAACCATATGGCTCCTGGCAGTTGTCAATAACTCGGTTAAAAAACATGATCATCTCATATAATAAAATATAGCATCACGTCTTGACCATATCACATCACAACATGCCCTGCAAAAACAAGTTAGACGTCCTCTACTTTGTTGTTGCAAGTTTTACGTGGCTGCTACGGGCTGAGCAAGAACCGTTCTTACCTATGCATCAAAACCACAATGATAGTTCGTCAAGTTAACGTTGTTTTAACCTTCTCAAGTACCGAGCGTAGCCACACTCGGTTCAACTAAAGTTGGAGAAGCTGACACCCGCCAGCCACCTGTGTGCAAAGCACGTTGGTAGAACTAGTCTCGCGTAAGCGTACGCGTAATGTCGGTCTGGGCCGCTTCATCCAACAACACCGCTGAACCAAAGCACGACATGCTGGTAAGCAGTATGACTTGTATCGCCCACAACTCACTTGTGTTCTACTCGTGCATATAACATCTACGCATAAAACTGGCTCGGATGCCACTGTTGGGGAACGTAGTAATTTCAAAAAAATCCTACGCACACGCAAGATCATGGTGATTCATAGCAATGAGAGGGGAGAGTGTTGTCCACGTACCCTCGTAGACCGAAAGCGGAAGCGTTAGAACAATGCGGTTGATGTAGTCGTATGTCTTCACGGCCCGACCGATCAAGCACCGAAAGCACGGCACCTCCGAGTTCTAGCACACGTTCAGCTCGATGACGTCCCTCGAACTCCGATCCAGCCGAGTGTCGAGGGAGAGTTCCGTCAGCACGACGGCATGGTGACGATGATGATGTTCTACCGTCGCAAGGCTTCGCCTAAGCACCACTAAAATATTATCGAGGAGGACTATGGTGGAGGGGGCCCCCGCACATGGCTAAGAGATCAATGATCTGTTGTTTTTTCTAGAGGTGCCCCCTGCTCCCGTATATAAAGGAGCAAGGGGGGAGGGGGTGGTCGGCCAGGGAGGAGGCGCGCCAAGGGGAGTCCTACTCCCACCGGGAGTAGGACTCCCTCCCTTCCTTGTTGGATTAGGAGAAGGGGGAAAGAGGAGGGAGAGAGAGGAAGGAAAGGGGGGGGCGCCGCCCCCCTCTCCTTGTCCTATTCGGACTAGGGGGGAGGGGCGCGCGGCCCTGCCCTGGCCTCCTCTCCTCTTCTCCACTAAGGCCCACTATGGCCCATTAAGCCCCCGGGGGGTTCCGGTAACCCCTCGGTACTCCGGTAAAATCACGATTTCACCCGGAACACTTCCGACATCCAAATATAGGCTTCCAATATATCAATCTTCATGTCTCGACCATTTAGAAACTCCTCTCCATGTCCGTGATCACATCCGGGACTCCAACCAACCTTCGGTATATTAAAACTCATAAACTTATAATATAATCGTCATTGAAACTTTAAGCGTGCGGACCCTACAGGTTCGAGAACTATGTAGACATGACCGAGACACGTCTCCGGTCAATAACCAATAGCAGAACCTGGATGCTCATATTGGCCCCCACATATTCTACGAAGATCTTTATCGGTCAAACCGCATAACAACATATGTTGTTCCCTTTGTCATCGGTATGTTACTTGCCCGAGATTTGATCATCGGTATCTCAATACCTAGTTCAATCTCATTACTGGCAAGTCTCTTTACTCGTTATGTAATGCATCATCCCACAACTAACTCATAAGTCAAATTGCTTGCAAGGCTTATAGTGATGTGCATTACCGAGAGGGCCCGGTGATACCTCTTCGACAATCAGAGTGACAAATCCTAATCTCGAAATACGCCAACTCAACATGTACCTTCAGAGACACCTGTAGAGCTCCTTTATAATCACCCAGTTATGTTGTGACGTTTGGTAGCACACAAAGTGTTCCTCCGGTAAACAAGAGTTGCATAATCTCATAGTCATAGGAACATGTATAAGTCATGAAGAAAGCAATAGCAACATACTAAATGATCAAGTGCTAAGCTAATGGAATGGGTCAAGTCAATCACATCATTCTCCTAATGATGTGATCTTGTTAATCAAATGACAACTCATGTCTATGGCTAGGAAACTTAACCATCTTTGATTCAACGAGCTAGTCAAGTAGAGGCATACTAGTGACACTCTGTTTGTCTATGTATTCACACATGTATTATGTTTCCGGTTAATACAATTCTAGCATGAATAATAAACATTTATCATGAAATAAGGAAATAAATAATAACTTTATTATTGCCTCTAGGGCATATTTCCTTCATTACGCTCATGTATTATGTGAGGGTTGAAAAGGCTGAAGCGTGTTAAAAAGTATGAACCAATTGCTTGGCTGAAACCGGGGTTGTGCATGATGGGAGCATTTTGTGTGACGAAAATGAAGCATGGCCAAACTATATGATTTTGTAGGGATAAGCTTTTTTTGGTTATGTTATTTTGATAAGACAAAAACTGCTTGGTTAGCATGCTTAAAGTATTAGTATTTTTATGTCAATATTAAACTTTTATATTGAATCTTTTGGATCTAAACATTCATGCCACAATAAAGAGAATTACATTGAAAATTATGTTAGGTAGCATTCCACATCAAAAATTCTGTTTTTATCTTTTACCTACTCGAGGACAAGGAGGAATTAAGCTTGGGGATGCTTGATACATCTCCAACGTATCTATAATTTTTTATTGTTCCATGCTATTATATTATCTGTTTTGGATGTTTAATGGGCTTTATTATGCACTTTTATATTATTTTTGTGACTAACCTATTAACCGGAGGCCCAGTGCAAATTGTTGTTTTTTGCCTATTTCAGTGTTTCGCGGAAAAGGAATATCAAATGGAGTCCAAACAGAATGAAACCTTCGGGAGAATCATTTTTGGAACAAAGCAATCTAGGAGACTTGAAGTGGATGTCAAGGAAGCAACGATGCAGCCAGGAGGTAGGAGGGCGCGCCCCCCACCCTCGTGGGCCCCTCGTGGCTCCACTGACCTATTTCTTTTGCCTATATATACTCGTATACCCCGAAAACATCCAGGAGCACCATGAAACCCTTTTTCCACCGCCGCAACCTTCTGTACCCGTGAGATCCCATCTTGGGGCCTTTTTCGGTGCTCCGTCGGAGGGGGGAATCGATCATGGAGGGCTTCTACATCAACACCATAGCCTCTCTGATGATGTGTGAGTAGTTTACCACAGACCTTCGGGTCCATAGTTATTAGCTAGATGGCTTCTTCTCTCTCTTTGATTCTCAATACAAAGTTCTCCTCAATCTTCTTGGAGATATATTCGATGTAATACTTTTTGTGGTGTGTTTGTCGAGATCCGATGAATTGTGGGTTTATGATCAATATTATCTATGAACAATATTCGATTCTTCTCTGAATTCTTATATCTATGATTTGATATGATGCGGGCAAGACACCATTGATCGATAATTCTACTAAAGTTGAGCCATTTGATGAGTCAAGGCATGAAAAAGTTGCGGAAAATAATGCCAAGCATACGACCAGATTATGTCGAGGAAATGATGGTCGTGTGCGACAGCTTTGTGGACCAAAAATTGCTTCTGTATTTGGAAAGAAATTAATGCATGTTGATCCTTATCATACAGTGCATGTATCAATACCTAGCAGAATGTACAACAAAAGGTCCAGATCGGATGCTAAACAGGAACCGAAGACGGAAGATATAATTCCAATGTTTCGTACGCCTCCGAAGATAATAAGGATCGGTAGTTTCCTGTTTAAACTACAGGCATGCAATTTATAGGATCTGTCAAGGGATAAGTCTTCGTCTTTTATTTAAACAAGTCATTTTATCTTTGGTGTAATTTGCTTGTACGTGGCAGACGTGCACTAGTTACGTACATGTTTTGAGTATAGGTTAATTGCAAGGTGATCAATATGGCCGAATAATTAATTAGTCAAATCCTTAGTTTGTTAGGAGAGGTCGTTTCAATTTAGTTTGGCTTAGTCTATTCCAAGTTCGCGTCGCCTATAAAAAGGGCCGACCAAGGCCGATGTAGAGATCAGTTTTAGTTTGTTTTCAGAGTTATGAAATATACAGAAAAACGTCTGACGTAGGGATGATCATATCTTGTGTATCATCTGTGATTTTCCATCGTGAAAATTTATTAGCGACGAAGGGTTGATCATCACATCGATACCTACGTGCTGATCCAAGGGGATCATTATTTTTATTCGTGTATTTTCGTACGCGGGTGAAAATTGTTCTTGGAGGTTGCCAGGAGGAACAGGGAGACGAATTGCTCATCAAACATCGTCGTGAAAGATCGGCCCGTCTGCGCGCGTGAATTAGCATCTCGCTAGTCCGCGCCTCATCAAGTGGTATCAGAGCTAAGGTTAGTCACAGCGATTTAGTTTGCAATATCGTCTATGGAGGCGAGTATGGATGTGTTGAGCAGGAACGTATTGATGGAGGAGGAAGGCATCAGCGAGGTTGTCCTTTTTCACACATGTTGCATCGTGAAGGAACGGTGTGTCAATTTGACGATTGATGAAGGTCCCGCGGTCAACATGGTGAGCATCGAAGTGGTGGAAAAATTGGGGCTGAAGATGGCACCTCTTGAAAGACCATACACATTAAAGTGGTTCAAAGGTGAAATCAAAATTACTCATCGGATTTTGCTAATTTTCGATTTGGGGAAATATTGTTGTGCGGAATTTTATCACGTTTGTCCAGTGCCCATGGTGTCGTGCCATCTGCTACTTGGGAACCCATGGTGCACGTGTGTCGGGGCTGTTCGGAATCTCAAGAAAAATAGTTTCTCTTTATCATGGAAGGGTCAAAGAGTTTGTTTTATTCCTATGCCAGTGGATGTGTTCATGAAGGATTAGAAAAGTCGTTTGCTGAAAAGAAAAAAAGAAGAACAAGAAATAAAGGAAGAAATCGATGCACCGGTAGAAGGGCTGAATCTTTTGGTGGAGAAGGTGCAAGAGGATGGTGGTGCAAAGGGGCACGGTGGAGTGTTTTTAGAACACAATGTCAGATCAAGAATCTTGCTTGCAAGATGATAATTGATGGTGGCAGCTTTACCAACGCCATTAGTAAAGATGTTGTGCATGCATTGGGTTTGTCCATGTGGCGACATCCGCAACCGCACTACGTGGAGTGGCTATACAATTCTGGAAAATTAAAGATCACGCATAAGGTGCGTGTGAAGTTTGCAGTTGGAGATTATATTGATACAGTGGACTGTGATGTTGTGCCGATGGATGCATATCAATTGTTGTTGGGAAGACCATGGCAATTTGATCATGATGCAGTCCATGCTGGAAGATCCAACACATACACATTCATGCATGATGGAAGAAAGCACGTGTTGAAACCAATGGCAGACAGTGCAATCATCATAGAGATGCAAGTTCCGGAGAGGAAGGTTGTACAAAAAATAGACTTGAAACTGAGGATGGTTTCTCTTCAAGGAAGGGAGGATGATGCGGGCAAGACACCATTGATCGATAATTCTACTAAAGTTGAGCCATTTGATGAGTCAAGGCATGAAAAAGTTGCGGAAGATAATGCCAAGCATACGACCAGAATATGTCAAGGAAATGATGGTCGTGTGCGACAGCTTTGTGGACCAAAAATTGCTTCTGTATTTGGAAAGAAATTAATGCATGTTGATCCTTATCATACAGTGCATGTATCAATACCTAGCATAATGTACAACAAAAGGTCCAGAACGGATGCTAAACAGGAACCGAAGACAGAAGATATAATTCCAATGTTTCGTACGCCTCCAAAGATAATAAGGATCGGCAGTTTCCTGTTTAAACTACAGGCATGCAATTTATAGGATCTGTCAAGGGATAAGTCTTCATCTTTTATTTAAACAAGTCATTTTATCTTTGGTGTAATTTGCTTGTACGTGGCAGACGTGCACTAGTTACGTACATGTTTTGAGTCTAGGTTAATTGCAAGGTGATCAATATGGCCGGATAATTAATTAGTCAAATTCTTAGTTTGTTAGGAGAGGTCGTTTCAATTTAGTTTGGCTTAGTCTATTCCAAGTTCGTGTCGCCTATAAAAAGGGCCGGCCAAGGCCGATGTAGAGATCAGTTTTAGTTTGTTTTCAGAGTTATGAAATATACAGAAAAACGTCCGACGTAGGGATGATCATATCTTGTGTATCATCTGTGATTTTCCATCGTGAAAATTTATTAGCGGCGAAGGGTTGATCATCACATCGACACCTACGTGCTGATCCAAGAGGATCATTATTTTTATTCGTGTATTTTCGTATGCGGGTGAAAATTGTTCTTGAAGGTTGCGAGGAGGAACAGTGAGACGAATTGCTCATCAAACATCGTCGTGAAAGATCGGGCCGTCTACGCGCGCGAATTAGCATCTCGCTAGTCCGCGCCTCATCATGATATCTTTGCAAGTCTCTTCGAATTATCAGTTTGGTTTGGCCTACTAGTATGATCTTTCTTGCAATAGGAGAAGTGCTTAGCTTTGGGTTCAATCTTGCGGTGTCCTTTCCCAATGACAGCAGGGGCAGCAAGGCACGTATTGTATTGTTGTCATCGAGGATAAAAAGATGGGGTTTATATCATATTGCTTGAATTTATCTCTCTACATCATGTCATCTTGCTTAATGTATTACTCTGTTCTTATGAATTTAATACTCTAGATGCATGTTGGATAGCGGTCGATGTGTGGGGTAATAGTAGTAGATGTAGAACCGTTTCGATCTACTTGTCATGGACGCGATGCCTATATACATGATCATGCCTAGATATTCTCATAACTATGCGTTTTTCTATCAATTGCTCGACAGTAATTTGTTCACCCAACGTATAATACGCTATCTTGAGAGAAGCCACTAGTGAAACCTATGGCCCCTGGGTCGCTTTTCCATCGTATTATATCTCTTTTATTTACATTACATCTCGTTTATTATTTTGCAATCTTTACTTTTCAATCTATACAACAAAAATACCAAAAATATTTATCTTATTATCTCTATCAAATCTCACTTTTGCAAGTGGCCGTGAAGGGGTTGACAACCCCTTTATCGCGTTGGTTGCAAGGTTCTTATTTATTTGTGCAGATACAAGGCGACTTGCGTGTAACCTTCTACTGGATTGCTACCTTGGTTCTCAAAAACTGAGAAAAATACGTACGCTACTTTGCTGCATCACCCTTTCCTCTTCAAGGGAAAACCAACGCGTGCTCAAGAGGTAGCATTGATTTACATATACTAGATCGGAGGAGGCCGCCTACCCCTACCCCCAATGCCCAAAATGTGGCTCACTGGAGCCCTCCGGGTGCGGCGGCGGAGATCATCAATCATCGTTGTGGAGGCGGGGTCGACGAAGATGGCATCCTGTGCGGCGGCTTTGCGGAGCCACGCGGCCATGTTGTCGTTGAAATCGCGAGCCCCTGCTCGTATAGGACGGTGTCGAGTTCCTCGTCCCGGCGGCAGCGTTGCGCCGCCTCCTCCTCCCGCGCACTGCGCATGAGGATGGCCACCTCGATGGCGTCCGCATCGGAAGAGGAAAGAAAATCCTCCGGCCCGGCGACGCCAGCACTCCGCCGCTCCGCCTCCACCTCCCTCTTCACCGGTGGGAGCGGCATATGCGAGCTAGCCGACGCGACAAAGCTGCCCGCGCCGGAGGAGAGCCGATCCTGCCGCCGGTCGTACTCCTCCCTCTAGCGACGGAAGAGGGACGACGGCGGCTCAAGGCCCCGGTTCATGTACCACCGGGCGGACCGCTTCCTTGCCGCGTAGGCGGCGACGTAGTACTTCCACTCGGGGTCCTCGCTAGTCGTGACCACGGCCGGAGCTCCACATTTCGTGCCATATAGTGGCGGATCTGTCTGCAGTAGCAGAGTGGGCGGCGGATTTGGGTTGCCGGCGGCAAGAAGTCAGGGGGAAAGGGAAGATTGCAGTGGCGAGGGGAATAGGGTTTCGCCCCGTATAGCGGCCGCAGACTCGTAGATATACTGCGCGGGGAGGAGGTGGTTTCCGGGCCACCGTAAATGTTTTACAGACCGGGGCGACTATACGGGGTCTGTCTGGCCCAATAAACAGGGCAAACCCATATAGTCGCCGGAATTATATGGGCCGAGCGCTTTTAGAGCGTCTGCTAGAGATGCTCTAAATTCAACCGGTAGTGCCTTGCAACAGTAGTCCGTCGGGTGCTCGTTCTGGTGACGATAGTGGTTGTTTAATGGTCTTTAAAACTCGATGGATCATTTTAGAAGAAAAATGAAAATAAAGAACAATTTTTTTAAAGCAGGAAGAAAAGGGGGAAACGGATGGCGGAGAGAGATGCCAAGTGTCGAAGCGGAAGGTGGTGCCGTGCGGTGCGTTCGCTCAGCCAATTCAACCGGATTTGAGAAAGTCTCGCGTCCGCCCCCCTCCAGAACCTTCCCGCAGGCCCTCTCTATTTATTCACACGCGCGCGCGTGCGCGATCCAACGGGAAAAGAGGGGCGGTGTCGCAGGTGGTAACTGACATACGCAGAGGCGAAGCTGAAGACAGAGACTCGAGAGGCTTCGGGAGGACAGGATCGCAGTCGCAGCGGCGACGAAGCAAAGGTATTTCCTCGCCTTCTTCCTCGCGTTTCGTCAGTAGCATGATACTATCATGTGAAGGGTGCTGCGAATTTCATCCTGCCTTCTGTTCTAGGTTTGATTTGGCGATAGTTTTAGCACATACAGCTCATAACCCGCAGATCATAGAGAGCCATGAGACCCATACTTGCCAGTAGGAAAACGTATGTTGGGGTTCGGAGGCTGATTGATCCTCAATTTTTTTTATCCTCAATTCTGGTTCGCAAATGCGCTAGATCTATATGACATGAAGCAAATTAAACCGAGAATTCCTATGTTGTTAGCGGTTATGTTTCCCCAATTCGTGTTCTGTGCGTAGTGGTTTCATCTGGACTGCGATTGTACCTAACGCGATGAGGAAAACAGATTTATCACTGAACCCCGTAACTTGTACGGGAACGTTGAATTGGTGGGAAGGAAACTGTTCCGGGAACAGACAGTCAACACTGAACTGAACACGAAACAAGGTTGTATTAGGTCTCCAAGCTTTTGGACACGCAACAATCTATGACCACATATCTTCGACGCTGCAAAGTGTAAACTGACAGTGGATTGTTGCATGCTTGAAATCGAGCTGTCGCAGTGATCAGAGCTTCTATGGTCAGGTTAGATATTTGTATGATCTATTGGCGCTATGCGGTAGTATGTTGCGAAGCCATGGTACATTTAGAAATGTAGTTACATGCTACTTATCTGAGTTTTTTCTATACGAGTCCTCTGGTGGGTGCTGATTCATTTGCCTGTCTGTCTTGCAGATGTCGTATTCGAGGTACAGGAGTCGTTCAAGGTAAACATCCTTTATCCTCAGAAATGCTAATATTATGTTTGTGTCCATGTTCTATATTTTGGAGTCTAGGCATTTCTGGCTCTAATTTTAGGGAGTGATTGATATCCATGTAATGTGTTAGGAGTGTGGACTCGAGTGATGTTGAGAACCCTGGGAACAATCTCTTCGTGACTGGTTTATCATCTCGTCTAACTGATCGAGATCTGGAGAAGCATTTCTCTACAGAGGGAGAGGTAAACTTATGGAAATGTTTGCTGAGGAAACTGGTACCCATGTGAGAAGATTGCTAACAATTCCACTTATTTATCTTGCTGGATGTGGCACAGGTGATTGATGCAAGTATAGTACTTGATCCATGGACAAGGGAATCACGGGGATTTGGGTTTGTTACCATGGCTACTCTTAAGGAGGCAGAACACTGCATCAAATATCTCGACCGTTCAGTGCTGGAAGGTCGTGTCATTACTGTTGAGAAGGTATTGCCAAAAGACTGTTAACTCTCTGATATTTGTCCATTCTCCTTCTCCTTCTATATGGAGTGGAATTATTATGTACAGATTAGCCTTCCAAGCTAAATATTTGAATGTTCTTCTTGTTTGAAGATTTTGTTGACAGCAGCAGGTTGATGCCCGCAGCTGTTTGGCATCAAATTCAAAAGATACACAACCTAAGATCGAAACAATGCTACCTCACCCAAAGGGTTGTACGCCCGCCATTATTGTTTTTTCATACTATTTGTGTTCTTCAGATCCCCAATAATGTATTGAATCTTGCTTTTGACATAAAACACAAGTACTGATTTTGAGCCCCTTCTCCACCACAGGCAAAGAGAAGACGAGGCCGAACCCCAACACCAGGAAGGTATCTGGGCACCAAATCATCGCGTGGTAAGTTATTGTGACATGATTTATCTTCGACACCTTGGTACCATGAATTATGTGCTAGAAAGTGAGCACCGCTGACACTTCATATCACATCTGATTATTGACATTTGATTATGTGGTGATACCAGGAAGGAGGTATTCCCGAAGCAGGTCACCTGTTAGGAGAGACCGTTACAGCTCACGCTACTCGCCTGAGCGAGAACGCTCTTATTCTCCTTATCGCAGAGGACGATCATACTCTCGTCGTGACAGATCATACTCTCGTCGTGACAGGCGTAGATCATACTCCCCTGATGAAAGGAGGCGATACTACTCTCCCTATGGCAGAAGGAGATCATACTCTCCTTCTGACAGGTCGGAGTCTCCCTACGACAGGCGTAGGTCCTACTCACCCTATGACAGGTCCTACTCACCCCGCCATGGTCATCGCCACCGTTCAAGATCTCCATACCGTTACAGAAGGCAGAGGTCGCACTCCCACGACCGTTCTGTTTCAGCATACTACAGCAGGCGCTATTCTCCAAGGAGCAGAAGACGGAGCTACTCTCGCAGCATATCGCCACGCAGGAGCTACTCCCGCAGCTGCTCCCCGGTTTCAGAAGAATCAAGGAGCTGTTCTCCACGGAAAGGATGCGCCGGAAGCAAGCCATCACGCAGCAGGTCACCTGGCAAGAGGCGTTCTAGAGAAAGCTATGCTCACAGCCGCAGTTCATGCTCCAGGTCCGTCTCTCGGGAGCGCTCAACCTCAGCAAGCACATGATGTTTTACGAAGCGCCTTGCCACCGTATTTCCGTTGTAATGTTGGAATTTTAGTAACTCTGTTGTAATGGTATGATCGTGCACCTGTATTTCGTCATGACTGTTAGAATAAATCCGAGGTACGTGAACGATCCATCGAGGAACAAGCAATCACAGACAATGACGACACCGAGATTTGTTAACGAAGTTCGGCGAACTCACCTACTCCCCGGGACAATGACTACGGGTGCTCCTTCCCGAGATATCACAACACCGGCCACCCGGACACCGGCACAAGCCGCCAGCACCCCTTGCGAGCTTGTCGCTATTTAGTCGTCATGTGTTACAACGTGGGGTGTCTCCTCATATATAAGAGGCCAAGGGTACAACGTGTCCGACTCCGACACTACACGTATCCTACCCACACTACAACACCAAGTCCAAGTGTAACCCAACTAGTACAAAATATTCGACACAAACACAACAAACTCCACCTTGACAAATATTCTTCACCACCTTGAATTTGTCCATGCGTCAAACTTTCATGTACTCTGGACTTGTGTTGTCTTCTTCGTAGCTTACCGAGAGCTACTCGACGAGTCTGCCCCAGACCCGCCGCCACCGTGAGACCCCGCTGCTACTCCCGCAACTCCAGTCTCCGTGACTCCACCTGCAATAGTGCTTCCTTGCAACTTGTAAAGATGCGAAGCCGTCTTCTCTCCAATCATCACGGTCACCTCATCTTCTATGATTCTCATGGTCTTCTTATCCCGATCACAACGGAATACCATACCATCATTATGAAGAACACCAAGCGAAATTAGATTCCTCCTTAGCCCTGACACATGCCTGACTCCCCGAAGCATCCGCTCAACTCCGTCAAACATCTTGATTTTGATGTCACCTACTCCAGCAACACGATAACCTGTGTCATCGCCCACATAGGCTAAACCAAACTCACCAGACTTGTACGAAGAGAACCACTCCTGTTGGTTGTCGCATGAAAAGAGCAAGTTGAATCCAACATCCACGCTTCACCTTTGTTTGACCGCCTGTCTGATACTATGAGAACATCACTACTGATGTCTGAGTCATCACCATGAGTTGCCTTATTAGCACTTGCCCCGCCATTGAGTTCTGGACAGTCCTTTCTCATATGTCCCCACTGCTTACACTTGTGACACTGTATATTCTTTTTTTTTCTTGTTCTTTCCAGCCTCATATCCCTTCCGCCACTGCTCACCCTTGACTAGCAAACCTTCATCATGAGAGACTTCCACCGCGTTCTTCTTTCTCATATCATAAGATAGCAATGCCGCAGTAATATCCTCATTCTTGACGGTCTCCTTGCCGTGCGTCAAAGTAGTGATCAAATGGTCATAGGATGATGGCAATGAACAAAGATGCAGAATTGCCCTATCCTCGTCATCAACCGTCGCACCCAAGCGTGCTAGATCCGTCACGACTTGATTAAAGGCGTTCATATACTCCACAAGATCCGACCCCTCCTGCATCCTCATCCCATACAACTTTTGCTTCAGATACACCTTGGTCGTCGCAGTCTTGGACATAAACTGACTTTCCAGCTTCTCCCAGATCTTCTTCGGCGAATTCTCATCCATCACATGATAAATAATCTGGTCCGACAGACACAACCGTATAGTCCCGGCTGCTTTCAACTGTAACTCCTTCCAGTCATCCGCCTTCATCTTAGCTGGCTTGGCTTCCTTCAACAACGCCTTCAAGCATCATCCTTGTTGTGCCAACAAATCTTTCGCTCTTGTTTGCCATAACCCAAAGCTTCCAGTTCCGTTGAACTTCTTCACCTCAAACCTGATACCCGATAACGCCATGATTCTTTGTACGGCTGACTCCGTAAAAAATAACCGAGCAGTCTTCCCGTGATCCGCAAGTACACGAACCAAACCTCCGCGTACTGCTACTAGCGGTCAACGAACTAGTTGGTCTTCACGTCAAAGTGCTCCCTTGGCTCAACTACAATACTAGCGCTATTTGCTTTCCTGCCAAAGCCTGTCCTCTCGATGGATGCGAAGCCCCTGATGGATTTTTTCTGGCCGATCTCGATCTGATCTATTGCCTCGTCTTGTCCCTAGCCGGCTGCCTTATTTTATACTGCGCGTGCAAGGCTCCAGCAGTCCGGCTCGGCTACGAGTTCTATCGGGACTCGGTCCCTTTTGTTTCCAAAACAAATCCCACGTCCGCTGCTTCCGATTGCAAGAGATAATATCGTCAAAATCTGAACCTACCAATCGAGTCACGCTCAGCTGCCCCTGCACGCGACCTGCCGCTCGGGCTGCCTGCCCGTGTCCCTGATGGACTGCATCATGGACTGCATCTGGGCCCAGCTGCTAGCTCCGCAGGCCACGTCTCGATCTCGTCGATTCCGAGTAGGCACCGTGACGCCACGCAAATTTTCCGACCTCACCGACGCCTGATTTCTCCACCTCTAGATCAAGCGAATAACCACCTCGAAACCTAGCTCTGATACCACTTGTTAGAATAAATCCGAGGTATGCGAACGATCCATCGAGGAACAAGCAATCACAGACAATGACGACACCGAGATTTGTTAACGAGGTTCGGCGAACTCGCCTACTCCCCGGGGCAATGACTACGGACGCTCCTCCCCGAGATACCGCAACACCGGTCACCCTGGCGCCGGCACAAGCCGCCAGCACCCCCTTGCGAGCCTGTCGCTATCTAGTCGTCATGGGTTACATCGTGGGGTGCCTCCTCATATATAAGAGGCCAAGGGTACAACATGTCCGACTCCGACACTACACGTATCCTACCCACACTACAACACCAAGTCCAAGCGTAACCCAACTAGTACAAAATATTCGACACAAACACAACAATGACTCTGGACTTGAATACCATATGCATGCTATATGCTGTACTTGATGCTTCTGTGTTTTCAGTCTGGTTGGCAGTTTATATCATGGATTTGGCTAACGGATAGTTTTGTATGTTCTGATGCGGCATAGTTGCATAAAGAGAAAAAAAAACAGGTAGTGGGTTGCACCTATTTAAGAATAAAGGATTTATAGCATACTAAGTACAAAGAAAAAACACAGAAATTTTCATATGGATTTGCTTTATTCTGTAAGAATTTCATAGGAATATTGGTAGAGTCATTTATTTGTTCCATCTATTATTTATTTGTTTCAGATGACCCAGTCGGCATCTTTTTATAGGAATTCGATACTGCAATTTTCCTTTATTTCAAATGCCCTAAGAGTCTCTGTAGATCGTAGGATTTTTGTTGTACTATTTGAATTTTAAGAATTCTTCTTCTGTAAGAATTTCATAGGAATATTGGTAGAGTCATTTATTTGTTCCATCTATTATTTATTTGTTTCAGATGACCCAGTCGGCATCTTTTTATAGAAATTCGATACTGCAATTTTCCTTTATTTCAAATGCCCTAAGAGTCTCTGTAGATCGTAGGATTTTTGTTGTACTATTTGAATTTTAAGAATTCTTCTTCAAAGTCCATTGCCTAATAGGAGCAGGTTACCAAATTTCTATGAAATTCATTCATATAGCTCCATACTGTAAGATCTCAGTATGAACTCGAACATCATTTGTCGAATACACTTTCACTCTATTTTTCTCCACCCTCTCCTCAATCCTCTGAAATTGCTTCCTGTGCAACAGCATATATTGCAGAATTTCTGAGTTCTGAAATATCTTTCTCTACCTTCTCCCCTCAACCCTCTCTTAAATTCCTTCCTAGCAAAAGCTGTAAAATTTCTGTGTTATGCAGAATCTCATGATGAGTATTCGGAAATCATGGAAAATTTCACGGCAAGTGACATCTCAATCTTCTGTTCTTTTATTTCAACGTAATAAATCCCTGCTTCCTGTAATCCATATAGAACATATAACAGCCCGTTCACCATACAGATCCAAAGATAAGAGAAGGTGGAAAATCACGACCAGTAAAGCTGAGGCCAAGCCGCAGCAAAATTTCAAGATATTCGTGGGTTAAACATAACATTGTGCAGATTGTTTCACAGATGGTACAACAACTAATCCAATACTGTTCGTAGAACAACAATACAGTGGGCAAAGCTCAAGAACAGAAAAATGCCATTACAACTGGGCACATTATTACAAAAATGCGTGTCCGAGCCATGTCAAAATGGTGTAGTACACAAAGATATCCATGTTGGCCAGATGAACAGCTTACCCAAAAATGTTGCCCCTAAGATACAAAGGCAGTTCAGAGTGGGTCGCTTTTACTTGAGCTTTCAGTCCCGTAATTGGCACTGTAAGGTGGAATGTCCCTAATACCGCATCGTGGGTTTCACTGGCATCAAACATGTATGTACAGTCAAACTGGTGGTGGTCTTTTTAGCCTCCGACTGATGGATAGAGGGGAATTACAGACTGAGGACAATCTGTCCTTGCCCCAGCCAGAGAGTAGTATGCCAGAATCTGTGCCTGACCCTCTGGGCAAGGCTCATCTTGATTTGGTGCAATAAACTCAATGTTCCAGAAGGGGCGTACCATTGCCATGAGATCGGTGCCAGTAGGAGATGCCTTGTATCCCTGCACCCAAAGATATCTGAGTGACTTCAGCTGTAAGGCTGCAACTGCCAATGCACGTTCACTAAAGCAGCAACTCCTTAGCTCCAATTTCTGCAAGCTTGGGCATCCTCGTGCAAATGCCAGCAGTCCATCATCAGATCCCCCGGCATTCCCAAGCAACATGTAGCGGACGGTCTTGCTAAATTCACCAACATAGGAAAGGCCGATATCTGATAGAGCTCCAGGTCTCACATAAAATGCAAACCTCCGGAGTTTGGTGCAACCTCTCAGCAAAGCCCGAACCCCGTTGTCAAGGGGCAGTTCGGTTATATGCACCTCTCTATCAAGCAGGACAAGTCGGAAATCATTCAGGTTTTTGCTGAACGTACCAATGGCCTCAAGAGCTGCATTTGTAATGTCAGACACATGTACTGCCCAGTACTCCAAATCAGGACAGCCTTGAGTAACAGCCATCAGTCCTACTTGTGTCACTCTACCCTGTTCGTCCTCAAGACCTCCTTGGTCATCGTCTCCTCTCTCGACTCTGAGTCGCTGTAATTTCTTGCAGGTCTGTGCAACGACTTCCAACCCTCGATCCCCTATCACATCCCTTACCTGTTGGAAGACAAATTGTCAACAAAACGCGTTTGAGATAGCATATTCACTATCTGACCTCCAGACAGGAAACATGGCGAAAACATTTAAAATAATTTGCCAGGACATACCTCCAAAACTTCTAGATTTGGGCAGCGCTGGACTAATTGACAGTGATCCTCTGTGGTAAGGAATGTAAACTGAAGGTCCAGCTTCTTGAGTGTGGCGCCATATGGAAATAATATCTGCATCTCATTTGTTCCCATGTAGAGCAAACTCAAGCGCTGTACTGAAGGAGGGAAATAGTAGTTAGCATAATTCCCACCCTGATCTTGATCATCAAAGGAACCACCAGCAAAGTCTTGTAGCGTTTCTGCTGTACGGAACAGGTCAACCAGGTCAGACATGAAACAGTCGCTAATCTTGAGAGTTCTCAGCCTTCGGCAATTTCGCACAAGGAGGAGAAGATATGCAGGGGATGCCCTGAGATCTGTCAGAAAGAAATTCAGCGTCTCAAGGACAGTATTGCTGGTAGCAAGCTCGCGGAGCCATTCATCATTTTCTTTCTCAGCAACAGAACTTTCTTCAAGAAACAAGGTTTCCAGTTTCCTGCACATGACAAGAAATATGATTAATTAAACTAGTAACCTATGAATGTATGCTCTTACATTCTTACTGAACTTCTACAACACCATTTTGATAATCTGCTTTTCAAAACTATCTCCACCAAGCATCATAGTTCTCTAAGAAAGTATAAACAACTAAGCAAAGTCCCCAACTCAGTAAGGCAGTTAAAGTCCACATTTCCTAATTTCTGCTCCAAAGCTAGAATTATTCCCAAATTACAAAGAGTAGCCTGATGTTTTACTACATGAAAAGGTGAGACGTTACACTTACTTTTCCCCTTTCCAAATGAACAAAAGAATATCTTATATATACTCGCTTTACAAACATCCCATCTACCAACCCTTTCCAAATAGAACAAAACACAATTTCTGAAGAGAAAAACTAACTAGAACAATTGAAACTACAAATTAATTTGTAGGACAAGAAAGAGATACCGCAGTAATTAATAAACGAACTAATGCATGCATATCATTTGTGAACCGGAACAAGGAGGGGAGAAATTACTTGCAGCAGCGGGCGAGGAGAGCGAGGGAGGACGTGGAGAAGCCGGAGCATCGGTCAAGCTTGAGGGAGACGAGCATGTGGGCCTTGGCGCGCACGAGCACGGCGACGTCGTCGTCGGAGACAATCATTCGGCGGAGGTGCAGCACCTTGAGGAAGTGGAAGGAGGCAGAGAGCTCGCGGATCCAGGGCGAAGCGGAGCCGCCCCAGTCCTCGGGGATGAGGTTGAACATGGAGGCGCGGGGCTTGGCCTTGAGCTTGAGCGACTCGAGGCAGGGGAAGCGGCGGAAGAGGCGGTCGGGGGTGGTGGAGTAGGCCATGGCGACGGTGACGTGCTTGCGGCTGAGCGCGTCGACCTTGCACCAGTGGCGGCAGACGAGCGAGATGGCGTCGCGGTCCCAGGGGTCCTCCACGCACCCCATGACGAGCCCCAGCGCCACGTCCGGGATCCCGAAGCTCATGGTCCTCCCCAGGTGCCGCTCGTCGCCGCCCATCGCCGGGAGCCGGCCCCCGATCTGCGCCCCGATCTGTCCCGCCGCGGATTTCAACGGGGGTGGGGGGTGGGGTTGGGATGAGGCTGAGGGAGGGAGGGAGGGCGGGCGCGTGCGCCTGGGTGTAGAGTGGGAAAAGGAAAGGGGGTATGGGATGGGAATTGGGAAATTTTCAGGGGTTCTTCCCGTCGTCCGGACGACGCAAAAGCCTTTTTCTGCGGGTGGTGTGCGGCTGCGCGATGGGGGCGGCCTCTGCCCCCTTCCTCCTCTGGCCGTCGCGGGGCTGCCAAATGGGACCCCCGACCCCCCCGGGGGAAGATATTTTTTTCTCTCTCTGCCAATCTTATCTCTCCGTGCTGTGGTTGGTCGGGTTTTTCCTTCCTTTCCCTGGGCTAGGTCTAGGTATAGGGCTTTTACGGTTACCGCTGCCTGCGCGGGACAGATCCAGCGGCGGACCGCTAGATTTGCAAATCTTATAAACACGGCAAATATCTATGCATGCCATGCACTTCTACTGCTACTATTCATTATTAGGTCCGTACAGTGGTGTGGCTCAATTTTCTTTTTTTGGCTGATATGTGAGGAGAAAAAGAATAATACATGCACACTAAGCAACAATAATAAACACAAGTGACATGAGCTATTGCTACTATCATTGCATTTTTCCCTGCCATGTTTAATTGTTATTAATGAGCAAAGTATTTCAATAAAATCTGCCTTTTAACACCTCATGAGTCGAGTCAGCTATAAGGCACTTCTCAGTGCTTCATGGTGTACATGTGCTAAGAAAATCACATAAGCCAAAAAAATGACATGGCACATCAATTACGGGATGAGAGAGCATTTTGGTGACCTAGAAAGAACCAATGTCAAGCATGCCTACCTAGTCAAAACATTTAAATGAAGGAAACTCACCAATGCTTGAAAGGGTTTAGGTGCAAAATTATTAAATGAAATGAGCTTAGCTACAACAAGTTAAGCACATGCTCCCTCTCTCCATGAATAAGTATACATATAGAAATTTTAGGACACATTATGGAGTGGAGTAAAAAAATACTCTCTCCGATCTTTTTTAGTCTGCATATAAATTTGGTTCGAAGTCAAAGCATCTCTACTTTGACCAAACTTATAGAAAAAAATATCAACACGATGCAAAATCAATATTGTTAGATTCGTTATGAATTGTAGTTTCATAGTGTGTGTGTGTGTGTGTGTGTGTGTAGCATTGTAGATGTTGATATTTTTTAATATAAATTTGGTCAAACCTTGTGATGCTTTACTTGATACAAATCTAATACGTGAAGTAAAAAAGGACCGGAGGGAGTACAGTGGGAAGGTGCAAGCCATCATCTCTCTCCTCTTTAATTACTCCACCCTCAATGAGCTAAGTGCATGTAGAAAGTTAGTAGACCATGTGTTAAAAATTATTGGTCTTGATTACCTGTGATGAGAGATAACCATTTTTTTAACTTTAAAGTGCATTAAGATAGAAATACACTCTTTTATGGACAAATTTTGAATGTCCAGACATACACTTGTTCGTGGACTGAGGGGGTATAAATTGGGGACTTGAATTGCTAAGCTATTTAGTGCACTTAGCACCTCGTCTAAGGCTGGTTATAGTGGGGAGTAACTTAGACTAGTAACATGCATATGTCACTAGTCTATGTTACTACCTTCATAATGGATAGTAATATATAGATGTAACATGCAAGCCTTCATTAATTGAGATATACTCATTTTACCTCGGGTATGTTATGTTACAGTAATATATTATGTTATCACAAGCATCTCTCTCCTCATTAAATCCATGCCACATAAGCAAATTTGTCTTGGGATGTGTTATGTTACTACCTAAGTTACTCCCACTATGACTAGCCTAATAAGCACCTTTGCGTTGGAAGAGACCTAAAACATCATGTCTAAACAAAAGCCAAGATGCATTTGATGCATCGGTCAAAAAGGGTATCTATTTTAGGCACTTTCATCGATGAAATATCTTATCTTGCGTAGTAGAGGATTTCTTTGGCTAAAACTGATTGATACAGATGCTTAAAGTGGGACGATGAAATGCGGCCATCACCGGAGAAGGCGTAACGCAATTAACATCTTCTAGGTCGACAGATTCGTCATATTGGGGTAGGGAAACCTAGAGGCGGCAATGGATAACTTCTATGAATTCTTCATAGTTCGGGGCCAGATCATGCATACACTTTAGATCTTGCATTTTGGATATTCCCAACCTATATTTGGCTCACCTCAAGATACCTATTAACGGAGGAGGACATGTGGGCAGTAGTCAAAGCCTTGCCACTGGATAAGTAGTCGGGGCCTGACGGTTTTACCCACAAGTTTTACATGGCTTGCTGGGGGGTAATTAAGTGTCATATCATGCGCGCGACGGATGCATTCTGGAAGGGCGACATGCATGGTTTCGGCGACATTAATAGGACATTGGTTGTCTTGCTACCTAAGAAGGAAGGAGCGGTGGAATCTAGCCATTATCGGTCGGACAGCCTGGTTCATGGGCCGGTGAGATATGTGGCAAGGCTTTGGCGAATCGCCTCTTCACATAATTGTCGCGCTTGTTGGGTGTTGGAGATATGCCCTAGAGGCAATCATGTATGATGATATTTTCTATGTGTTTATGAATAAAGATAGTCCTTGGACATTATCAATGATGTGTATCAGCAAGCACGTGACTTGTTTGTGGGACTATGCATTGTATGATGATTGTCCTAAAAGGTCCCTAGTCGAAAGGGCTGTGTGGACGTGCAACCAACTAGACTAGCATATGACACGGTCGATGGCTTGGTCTCACTAGCCATGGAACATTGAATGATAACCGGGTAATATGGACTCGGAAGGATCTGGTCCGATCTGACATAGTCGGATCCGATTCGAGATAAGGTCCGAGTCGGACAGACCCGACTATAAGACACAGCGATATGTCGTTTGTGGGTCTCTAGTACAACATACGTTCTATGTCCCAAGACCTGAGTTGGCGCATGTACTCGGGATGGTGACATACTTGCTTTGGGCCAACCAAACTCTACTCCGTGACTGGGTAGTTACAAAGGTAGGTTTCGAGCTTGCCTAGACCCATGCTGTGAGACATGGTCGAGCAAGATGGGATATACTCTGGGCCCCTCATGTGATTCGACCAAGATAAGCATGGCCATGCGACAGGGATTATGAGATAATCCGGTTTGTGGTCGGCATCCCTGGAATGAGAAAGAGGCCGAGCTAGCACAAGGATGACAGACTTGCTTTTAGCCCGACAACATATATTGTGTGGAAAAGTGAACATAAGTTTGATGTATAGGTTCGCCTAACCAGCTTCATCAGACAATTGGAGTCGGCACGCTTTGCTAGAGGCCGCTACCGACTAGCCAAGCCAGATGTGATCTGACTCGCGACAAAGTGAACGAGAAGCGCGCTTAAGGGAAGGAACCTGTAAGGTCTGATCCGACTCCATGAGTCAGGTGTGATCCTACTCGGACTTGAATCTAGGCCGAACAGATGTTGGGCTTTAGGGTCCGTGCGAGGCCCGAGTGTTGTGCCCGCGACGGATGCCTATATAAAGTGGAGGTGCGGCACACTCATTTAATTGATCGCTTCGGCGCTGTCACTAGGGTTTGCATGTGTTGCGAATAGCCACCTCTACTAGCCGCCGACTGTGTGATCGGACCTAGCAGTTCGCCGCACGGTGTTCCTCCTGCATGTGTGGCTACCATTAGAGGCAGTGCACTTGTGCCACTTCGGCGAACCTATACGTGGGATCCGACGACCGGTTGTTTGGGGAGATCGGACGAGGAGGAGACGATCCACGCGGACGCGCTGCCCCAAATCTTCTTCTGCTGCACGGCACTGCGCGTCTAGTGGCAACGATCTATGATCCATCTCCCATAACATGTTCTTGGTTGTTCTGCGCGTAGGAAAATATTAATTTGCAGTCAACGCACCCTACCGTAGAACTCAACAATGGTATCAGAGCCTCTGCTATAGGATTTGGCTTCAGATCATATGCATATGAGATATGTGGAGGCGGCAGATGAGATCGGTTGTCGTTTATGAGATTGGCTATGTGCACGGTTGATGAGATCAACTACACATGGGGATCGTTGGGGCTATGTTTTCTATCAATCGGAATCGATGAGGTCGTGACACAACCTACCCCTACCAGTCAGTATCCGTCATTGGGGTTAACAGTCAAACGTAAATCCGAATCGGATTCGCGATAATCGATAAGATCAGTCAGATCCCCGATGTTGCACCTTCGCAAGTCAAGTACGTCTAGTGGTGGGCTCATAAAATTGGGGTGCTACTAGGTGTCCTTGAACTGAAGGGTTCGTGTTGGACACGGACATGCACTGCACCAGGTTAACTTGACAAGGCTATCAAAATGGTTTTGGGCCTTGTGGCAAGGAAGGTTGGGAGCCGGGGTATGAGATGCCTTCCCGACCGACAGGAGTCGTATAGAGCTATGATTTGCAAGGAGTTGCTTACACTACAAAAAAGTACACTTCCGTGATGATACGTGTTTGTCACAGTAGGTCACATTTTCTGTCATGCATGTACCTCCATGAAGATTTTATGACAGAATCAAGATAGTCATACCTATTGTCGGTGTCAAAACCGGCGGATCTCGGGTAGGGGGTCCCGAACTGTGCGTCTAGGCGGATGGTAACAGGAGACAAGGGACATGATGTTTTTACCCAGGTTTGGGCCCTCTCGATGGAGGTAAAACCCTACTCCTACTTGATTAATATTGATGATATGGGTAGTACAAGAGTAGATCTACCACGAGATCGGAGTGGCTAACCCTAGAATCTAGCCTATGGTAAGATTGTTGTTCGTCCTACGGACTAAAACTCTCCGGTTTATATAGACACCGGAGAGGGCTAGGGTTACACAGAGTCGATTACAATGGGAGGAGATCTTCATATCGTATCGCCAAGCTTGCCTTCCACGCCAATGAAAGTCCCATCTGGACACGGGAGGGAGTCTTCAATCTTGTATCTTCATAGTCCGGGAGTCCGGCCAAAGGTCTTAGTCCGGCCATCCGGACACCCCCTAATCCAGGACTCCCTCAGTAGCCCCTGAAGGCTTCAACGACGACGAGTCCGGCGCGCAAGTTGTCTTCGGCATTACAAGGCGGGTTCCTCCTCCTAATATTTCATAGAAGATGTTGAACACCAGGGTAGTGTCCGGCTCTGCAAAATAAGTTCCACATTCCTTTGTAGAGAGAATAATATTTGTATCAATCGGATCTGCTGACGTATTTCGTGGCGTGACATCATGCCACAGCCAGGCTCTTTATTCATTTTATTGTTCCACCTCAGCGCATTTAGTGAGGCGGTTTCCTTGGCACATCTTGTCAAAGCAGAGATCGTGTCCCCTTATTCCGGGATTCTCATCAATACGGGTGTGGGTAACCCAACCGCGCCATTAACCGCGGCGCTTGGGAGATAAGCGAGTTTTATTAGGCCGGTGGAGGGCCCGTAGTTTTGGCCGCCCATATAAGGGGATAAGAATCCGCCCTTTCCATTCACGCCCTCTTCCTCCTCTGCTTATCCGTCCGTGCACGCTCGAGCTCCAGCGCCCAAGCTCGCACTTCCCACCTCAACCTTCTCCAACCATGTCTGGAGCGGGAGGCAGATGGATGGCCTCCTTCGTCACGGAGGGACAAATCAAAAACCTGAGGAAGGCCGGATACTTGTCTAACGACATCGCGCACCGGCTTCCAGATGTGGGGAAACTCATCCCCACCCCCAGGCCCCATGAGAGGGTTGTGTTTCTTCCCCATTTCCTCCGTGGACTGGGTTTTCCTCTTCACCCGTTCGTCCGGAGGCTCATGTTCTACTACGGCCTAGACTTCCACGATCTGGCCCCAAACTTCATCCTCAATATCTCGGCGTTTATCTCGTGTGCGAGGCCTTCTTCCGCATCCAGCCCCACTTTGGCCTATGGCTGAAGATCTTCAGCGTCAAGCCAAAGGTCGTGCAAGGCCGACAGGCAGAATGCGGAGGCGCCATGGTGGGCAAGATAGCCAACGTCACCTGGCTCGAGGGTGCCTTCGTGGAAACCATCAAAGGGTGGCAATCTAGGTGGTTTTATATCACCGAGCCGCGTGACCCTAAATGGGCAGCGACCCCCGAATTTCGATCCTGCATCCCCACCCGGCTCACATCTTGGAAAGAGACGGGCCTGTCGTGGGGCAATCCGGAAGAGGTGACCGGACTCCAAACATGCGTCCGAGGCCTGGTGACCAAGAAGGTCAAGCTTGTCAACATGGTCCAGGTCATGCTCTTTCGCCGGATCCTCCCGTGTCAACGACGGGACTTCAATTTGTGGGAGTTCGACCCGGCCCGGCACCAGACTCTATCCCGGATCTTCGAAACGAAGCACGAGGACGCCTGGAAGGTGCTTTTCAAGAGTTCCGAGGTCTCCCCTCCCGTCACCGAGGATCGCGGATTCTGCGCCAAACGTCAAGCCTACGAAGTAAGCTTACCTTTAGTCCCTTACGGGATACCCGAATTTCATAGTGTGATTTTATGTGGGATCTAAACTCCCGTTCCTTTGACAAGACTGGAAGAGGACATCCAGACAGTTCGACTGTCCGGCCCCTTTGCCCGAAGGCCCAGTAGACGCACACTTAGCGAAGCTACTGGTTCTGGCACCCCACGTGGTGCCGGAGAAGAAGGCCAAGGAGAAGGCCACGGGGACCCGAAAGAGTTCCCGACGCCCGGTGTCGTCGGATTTGCCCGACGGCCCCAACGCACCCTCCGCCTCCGAAGACGAGGAGGAGGAGGAGGAAGAAGACGCCTCTCCCCCTCCAACGGGGGGAGGAGAGAAGAGAAAGGCCGCCCCAACTGGGGAAGCCGGAGGGTCCAAGAAGGGGAAGTCCCTTCTGCCGGACTACGCCCCCGACGCCGAAGACGGCGGGGAGGACTGGCCATCCAGGGTCAAGCCCCTGGCAAAATCGTAAGTGTCCGGCTACCCGAATGACTTATTGCACTCCTTTATTATTTGATAGCTTCTAACACCGAAGCTAATCATGCAGTCCGCCCAGAGCTCAGCTTGGCGATTCATCGAGCGGATCTCTGAATTCGTCGGATGTGAATAGCGCTTCACTTCCGACGGCCTCCTCCCCTCTCCCTACAGACGACGCTGAGGTGGAGTCCCGTAGGGGAAAAAACCAGGAGGAGGTGGTCCTAGAAGCGCCACAAGGCGACCTTCCGGACTCCCAGCCCAAAGGGGGTAAAGCCCCGGAGGGATCTAAGTCCGGCCCCGGGCCGGACACTGCTCCGGAACCATAAGTGGTTCCAGAGCCCGACAGGCGGAGCCTTCATAAGAAGGGCAAGCCCGCGACGCGGGCGACTTCCGTCCACCCGGAGGCGCTGGACAATTTGCTGGAGGCGCTTAACAGCGCCTCCATCGACGAAGAACACCGCACTGTTATGAGTGCGGTGATTCAGAAGGTTCAGTCCGCCAAGAGCGGGCTGACGGAAGCCTGCACAAGCCTGTTAACGAGCTTTGAGGTATGTGTTCAAAAACATATATAAAAAATGTTACCGCATAGATAGTAGCATCTGATGCTCAGTTCGGTGTTCGGAAAGAAAAGCCGAACTGAGGATCTCAAAAGATATATGCAGGAGTCTAATAGAAATATGTCAATATGGGAATGCAGGCTGCGCTGCTGACCTCTGCCGCACTGACTGCGGAGGTCAATGCCTTGAAGGAAAGCCTCGAGCGGTCCAAGAGCGAGCTCGGCCGTGCCAGGAAGCAGCTCGAGGATAAAGAGGGTACATAGTACCTCCTGTAAATGTATATAGAAATACTTGGTTGCATAATAATAACAGGACCAACGTTAATGTTGCAGGAGCCACGACCGAGGTGGCGACCCTGAAAGAGGCGGTTTCGAAGGCCGAAAAGAGTGCAGCCTTGGAGCGCACCGAGCGAGAGAAGCAGGAGGCGCGGGTGGCGGAGGTACGGCAAGAGCTCCAGGCTCTCGTGGAAAAACACAAGAGTTTGGAGCGTGACTCGAAGACTCGAGAGTCCGAGCTTGCCTTGGCTCTTGAGAGTGCCAAGACCGCTAAGGCCGAAGCCCAAAAGGCCCTTCAGGAGATCGAGGCGACGAAGAAGATAGCGGTGGGTAAGGCATTCTTTATGCAAAGCAAAAATATAAAAGTTAATTATCTGCTACTTACCCGAATCCGGAGCTCTCCAGGAGCGTTCGCCGATCTGCCCCGTAGTGTGTCTGATGCCGCCGCATACTACCAAGCCGAAGAGGGGAGCTCGACGGAGAAAGTGTTCTGGTATCAGTATGCTGAGGCCGAACATCCGGTGCCCCTGAGCGACCAGCTGAAGCAGCTGGTTGAGCTCCACAAGGTGGCCGAATAGGCCATGAAGGGCCTCATAGCTCGGCTGTGGCCTGGAGAAGTCATGCCTGGGAGCTACTTCGGTCTGGTGCGGCGGCTGGTGGACGCGTGTCCGTGGATTGAGGTCGTCAAGCGCTCTGTTTGTATTGAAGGTGCCCGTCGGGCCTTGCCCGTGCTAAGGTGCACTGGGGCAAGCTAGACGCGGAGAAGCTGTTGACGGACGCGCCACCACCGAGCAAGGAGTATCGTACGCCCGAGATGTATTATAATGGCGTTCTGAAGGGTGCCCGCCGCATAGCGGATGAGTGTTCCAAAGATGTAATTTTTGAGTAAACTCACATTTGTTATCCTGTACGCTGAAGCTTTGTTCATATGCGTTAAGCAACGCTTGTTAATTTAAAATATTACCTTCTGTGCGGCCGTTTATCAAATCTGAGAGATGCAAGTCATCAGCTTCGACCCCCATGCCACGAGTGCTGGGGTGTTCGGGATAAACCTGAGCGCTCTTGTTCCCATTCTTGGGTCCATCTAGGGAGGCGTTCAACACAACGAACCAGTCCGTCGGACTTATAATGCTTTATCACTCTCACTTAGCCATAGAATTCTATAATTTTATATTTCGGCGAAGCCCCTAGTATTCGGAAGACCGAGTTCGGGGCGCTATCCACGCCTAGGCCGGACAAGTCCGGTTCCTCGCTCGAAGCGGCATAAGTCTTTAAGGACTCGAAGAAACCTCGCGAATAGCGACCGGTCTCTCGCACTATCATGACAACCAGTTTTAGCTTTCTCTACTGAGGTGTTAACCCAGCTCAACTGGGGCACAATCGCAGTAGTTCTCCTAGCGCTACCTTAGCCAACAATGCGGAACGTAAGGTACCAAAACATGGGAGCCGGGCAAACCCAACTATTGAACAAAGACATGATTCGGAGCCGATGCATATAGTGCTATAAGTTCGGGGTGCCGCACTTGTTAGAGTGTTCGGTCTTCTCACACCATGTTATGGGGTGTTGTAAGCCCCTGGTGTATTATCCGTACCAAAGTGTATGGTTGCATAGTGTCATGACTGAACATTTTTGCATATAAAAATAGATAAGTACAATAATAGGTAAGCGCTATATATTGTTCATTAAAAGGGGGCTACTTCGAAAGCAGAACGATACAAAAAGTGCGGTAATCAAGAGATGGGAGTATTTGACATATTCCCCTCGAGGGGCAAGCTACAGGATTGTAAGAGAAACAGGTATTAAACTCGTTATAGAGACCACTTGGACTTTTGACGTGGCTTGCTTCCTCCCTGGCTATTGCATCATTGGTTCGGCGAGAGTATTGCCGGACAGGCCTTCCGAATAGTTGGGTCCTGAAAGTGTGTGAAAAGGAAAACGGCGAAATAGGGAGCCCCTTAGTGCGGTTGAGCCGCATTCTGGGCGTGCCGTTGTTGTGCCCCTCCCCTTATGCCCATGGTATCTCTAAGGCGTAATTATGTACGCGTGGTACCAGTATCGCCATTTGACGGGGGCCGGGGTTGGGGCCGCACTGCTATGCTTGCTCGGAACATGCCAGCCGAATTTGTTGTAGGTTACTTCGGGCTCGCTTGACGTTGTCCGGACGTTTGGCACCTGGATTGGAGAACTGCCTTGAGAGGCTACCCTGTACTTCCGCTGCCAGGGCCGCCGTGTGCTCCTCCATTCGGAGAGAGTGTTCGGTGTTTCCGTTTACCGTGATGACTCCGCGAGGTCCTGGCATCTTGAGCTTGAGATATGCGTAGTGCGGCACCGCATTGAATTTGGCAAATGCGGTTCGCCCGAGCAGGGCGTGATAGCCGCTGTGGAATGGGACTATGTCGAAGATTAACTCCTCGCTCCGGAAGTTATCCGGGGATCCAAAGACCACCTCAAGTGTGACCGAGCCTGTACAACTGGCTTCTACCCCTGGTATGACACCTTTGAAGGTTATCTTTGTGGGTTTAATCCTTGAAGGATCGATGCCCATTTTTCGCACTGTGTCCTGGTAAAGCAGGTTCAGGCTACTGCCGCCGTCCATTAGGACTCTGGTAAGGTGGAATCCGTCGATAATTGGGTCTAGGACCAGTGCGGCGAATCCGCCGTGATGGATGCTGGTGGGATGGTCCCGTCGATCAAAGGTGATCGGGCAGGAGGACCATGGGTTGAACTTTGGGGCGACTGGCTCCAACGCATAGACGTCCTTGAGAGCACGCTTCCACTCCCTTTTGGGGATGTGGGTTGTGTATATCATATTCACCGTCCGAACTTGCGGGGGAAATCCCTTCTGTCCTTTGTTGTTTGGCAGCCGGGGCCCCTCCTTATCATCGCTATGTAGCCCCTTGTCTCTGGTCTCGGCACTTAACTTGCCTGCCTGCTTGAACACCCAACAATCCCTGTTGGTGTGATTGGCTGGTTACTCGGGTGTGCCGTGTATCTGGCAGAGCGATCGAGTATCCGGTCTAAGCTGGATGGGCCCTGAGGGTTTCTTTTGAATGGCTTCTTCCGCTGACCCGGTTTAGAGCCTCTGAATCCGGCATTGACTGCCGTATCTTCAGTATTGTCACCGTTAATGCGGCGTTTATGCTTGTTGCGACGTGACCTGCCGTTGTTATCCTTGGTATCCGAATTGCCGGGGCTCTTGGTTATGTTGTTGCTACGAGCTAGCCAGCTGTCTTCTCCCGTGCAGAAGCGGGTCATGAGTGTCGTGAGGGCTGCCATAGACTTCGGCTTTTCCTGTCCTAGGTGCCGGGCAAGCCATTCGTCTCGGATGTTGTGCCTGAAGGCTGCGAGGGCCTCGGCGTCCGGACAATCGACTATTTGGTTTTTCTTGGTTAGGAACCGTGTCCAGAATTGTCTGGACGATTCCTCTGGCTGCTGGATTATGTGGCTTAGGTCATCGGCGTCTGGTGGTCGCACATACGTGCCCTGGAAGTTGTCAAGGAATGCGGATTCCAGGTCCTCCCAACAACTAATTGACTCTGCTGGCAGGCTATTAAGCCAATGTCGAGCTGGTCCTTTAAGCTTGAGCGGGAGGTATTTGATGGCGTGTAGGTCATCACCACGAGCCATGTGGATATGAAGGAGATATTCCTCGATCCATACCACGGGATCTGTTGTGCCATCGTATGATTCGATGTTTACGGGTTTGAAGCCCTCGGGGATTTGATGATCCATTACTTCGTCTGTGAAGCATAGTGGGTGTGCGGCGCCCTTGTACTGGGCTATATCGCGACGCAGCTCGGACGAGCTTGGTCTGTTGTATTCGGCCGGGCCATACTTATTATGTCCGGCGTGATGGCTAGCGTCACGTGAAGCGGGGCGCCCATGCGATCCGTAGATCAATCTTGTTTGCCTTGCCTTATTCTCCAAGATGTCTCGCAGGTCTGTTACGTCTCCCCGTACTCTAGTATGTTTTGAGCGGTGTCGGGGGGCGGCCTGGGTTGAGGGCCTGAAGGCCTCTCTATCGTGTGGCCACGGGGTGGCCGATCGGGCGCATCGTACGCTGGTGATGTAGGTTTAGTTGCTTCCTCCTCAAGTTGGGGTAGCAGCCTGCGCTTCGGGTAGCTCTTGGATGGGCGTTCTAGTTTATACTCTTCGGCCGCCAGGACTTCGGTCCATCTATCGGCTAGCAAGTCTTGGTCAGCTCTAAGCTCCTGCTGTTTCTTCTTGAGGCTGCTTGCCGTGGCTACGAGTCTGCGTTTGAAACGCTCTTGTTCGACGGGATCCTCTGGCACGACGAATTCGTCGTTGTCGAGGCTTGCCTCGTCTTCGAAGGGAGGCATGTAATTGTCGTCCTCGTCTTCTTTGTCGGCCGCTCTCTCATGAGGGCTGGCTCCTTCGTCCTCTTGCATTGAATCCTGCTGGAGGGGGTTGTCCTCGGCACTGTCCGGCGTGTTGTTATCTCCGGTGCCGGAATCGCCGTTTTTGCTTTGGCGGGACTTAGAGCGGCCCCGCTGACGTCGGCACTTGGGTTGCTTCTTTGAGGGATCATCCTCCACTTTCTCCTCCCCATCCCCCGCTTTAGGGGTGTCCACCATGTATATGTCATATGACGAGGTGGCTTTCCAGTTCCCTATAGGCACTGGTTCTTGATCGTTTCCTTCATCGGCGTCCATGCCGTCGATGTCTTCAGAGTCGAAGTCGAGCATGTCGATTAAATCGTCGACAGTGGCTATGAAGTGGGTGGTTGGTGGGCTACGAATTTCTTCGTCGTCCGCATCCCAACTGTGTTGGCCGTAGTCCGGCCAGGGCTCTCCTGACAAAGAGAGAGACTTTAATGAATTCAAGATGTTGCCGAAAGGTGAGTGCTGAAAGACATCCGTGGCGGTGAACTCCATGACCGGAGCCCAATCGGGATTAATCGGAAGAGGTGCGGGATTTACGGAGTCCGGATCCGAGTCCGGCACCTTGGAGTCACGGGCCTTGCGAGGGACTAGGCTGGTCTCCGGCTCTATCGCCATAGAGATTGCAGTTTCCGGGGCGGCGTCCAACCGTCCGTCCCCGACTGGCGTAGTGGGCTCCGAGCTAATGGTCGAAGCGGACACCAGAGCGACGCTCTGGGCGTTGTCCGATGACAGAGCTAAATCATGCCCATCGAGACAGTGCGGCGCGCCCGGTCGTGGCTCGAATCCATCAAAGATCAAGTCCCCGTGGATGTCGGCCGTATAGTTTAAGCTTCCAAACCTGACCTGATGGCCAGGGGCGTAGCTTTCGGTCTGCTCCAGATGGCCGAACGAGTCGGCCCGCAGTGCGAAGCCGCCGAATACGAAGATCTTCCGGGGAGAAAAGTCTCATCCCGGACCGCATTGCGATTGACGAGCGAAGAAGCCATCGGGCCTAAAGGCGACAACACAGAGGAACTCTCAATGAAAGCACCAATGTCGGTGTCAAAACCGGCAGATCTCGGGTAGGGGGTCCCGAACTGTGCGTCTAGGCGGATGGTAACAGGAGACAAGGGACACGATGTTTTTACCCAGGTTCGGGCCCTC
The DNA here is from genome assembly GCF_002162155.2 of Triticum dicoccoides. Lineage (NCBI taxonomy): Eukaryota > Viridiplantae > Streptophyta > Magnoliopsida > Poales > Poaceae > Triticum > Triticum dicoccoides. The sequence goes on along the minus strand of NC_041387.1, from coordinate 463,581,629 downwards.
TCGATGGAGGTAAAATCCTACTCCTGCTTGATTAATATTGATGATATGGGTAGTACAAGAGTAGATCTACCACGAGATCGGAGTGGCTAAACCCTAGAATCTAGCCTATGGTATGATTGTTGTTCGTCCTACGAACTAAAACTCTCCGGTTTATATAGACACCGGAGAGGGCTAGGGTTACACAGAGTCGGTTACAATGGGAGGAGATCTTCATATCGTATCGCCAAGCTTGCCTTCCACGCCAAGGAAAGTCCCATCCGGACACGGGACAGAGTCTTCAATCTTGTATCTTCATAGTCCGGGAGTCCGGCCAAAGGTCTTAGTCCGGCCATCCGGACACCCCTAATCCAGGACTCCCTCACCTATGCTGTCGTAGAAGTGTTCCATGACATTACCAAAATTATCATCATGGAAGTGTCCACTTCAATGACGATAAATCGCGCATCATGGAAGTGCTTTCATCAAGGGTGACTGACACGTGGCATCCATCGTAACAGGTCACCACTAAGCTATCGGGTCTGGTTTTGGATCTGATAACCCGCTAACAGCCCGGACCAATGGGGATTTTCCACGTGTAAATTTCTCATTGGCCAGAGGAACCACGTGTCGGCTCACTGTTGGGACAGATGGCATCAGCTCATTGGACCGAAGGCGCCTATGATACGTCGACACGTGTCACGACCCAACAGAGGCCCATTCCGGTGAAAAGGCCGGCCCATTTGACTTGGTCAAAAGGTAGCGGGCCGGCCCACAGAAAGCCTGTTGATGGCCTGTTCGCATATAGCCCATTTACAGCCCGCAAAGTCACAGCCCATTACGACCTATCCGAATTAGGCCCAGTAGCCTCATCTAGGCCGTCCAATATGATTCTAGGTCGTTGTAACTTCCGGCCCATGTATGGCCCATGATGTCTTTCGGCCCATATGATCCCTTTATAACTCTTGGCCCATTAACGGTTGTGAGTGTCAAAACCGGCAGATCTCGGGTAGGGGGCCCAAGCTGTATGTCTGAGGATGAATGGTAACAATGAACAAAGGGACACAATGTTTACCCAGGTTCGGGCCCCCTTAAAGGAGGTAAAACCCTACATCCTGCTTGATTGTATTCGATGAGTATAGGGGTTAAAAGAGTTGATCTACCTCGAGATCGTAATGGCTAAACCCTAGATTGTCTAGCCTATGAATGTTATGATCCTATCTCCGGTCTAAGCCCTCCGGTTTATATAGACATCGGAGGGGCCTAGGGTTGTACAAAGTCGGTTTACAAGAAAGGAAACAGTGTATCCGGACACTTAATCTTGCCGTTCACGCATACAAGAGTCCTAACCGGACACGGGAGGTGGCCTTCTTCCTTTATCTTGACGGCCCATCAGTCCGGCCCATATTGAATAGACCAAATGCCCGAGGACCCCTTAGTCCAGGACTCCCTCAGTAGCCCCTGAACCAGTCTTCAATGACGATGTGTTTGGCACGCGGATTCTCTTCGGCATTGAGAGACGGGTTCCTCTCCTTGAACGCCATACACCGGCTTTTCCTTTATGAAAGAGCTATATCCGACTCTGTACAATTAACACAACCCTTATTCGCGAAGGCAAAATATATAAAAAAACAGGAATAGTGTCTTTACTGACAACTTTTTTTGGCGAAGCGTCAGACTTGGCTCTTTAGTATTTTGAACCATTTTCACACTCCTCGTTTCATGTTTCGAGGTCGAGCCCCCTTGGCCCGTCTTGTCAAAACAGAGATCGCGCCCACTTATTACGGGATTCTCATTAATGGGATTTGGGTAACCCAACCGACTATGGCGCACGCTCTCATCGAGAATGGGCAAGTTTTAAGGCATAAGTGGGGGGATGGTTGGCATTTCTACTGCCTATAAGAGGGCAAAAGATTCCTCCTTTCTTCCCCACGCCTTCCTCCAGCCTCTGCCTCCCAATCTCTCAAGCTCCAGAGCCTAAAAAAAGTTCTCATCTTCCTCACCGCCACCACCTTCCCCAACCATCGCCGGCTCATGCTCCAAGAGCAAGTTGGAGGCCTCCTCCGTCATAGAGAAGGAAGTGAAGAATCTCCAGAGCGCAGGGTACCTGGCCGCAGACATTGCGCAGAGGCTCCCCGACGAGAGCCAAATCATCCCCACTTCAGAGCCCGGCGAAAGGGTTGTCTTCCTCCCCCATTTTCTTAGAGGGCTAGGATTTCCACTCCATCCCTTCGTCCGGGGCCTCATGTTCTATTATGTGCTAGATTTCCATGATCTAGCCCCGATTTTTTTCCTCCACATATTGGCGTTTATCGTCGTGTGTGAGGCTCTACCCCGCATCCCACCATACTTCGGCTTATGGCTCAAAATCTTCAATGCAAAGCCGAAGGTGGTCGACGGGCAACATGCGGACTGTGCCGGGGCCATGATAAGCAAGCTGCCCAACGCCACATGGCCCAAAGGGGCCTTCATCGAGACCATCAAGGTCTGGCAGCAGGAGTGGTTCTACATCACTGAGCCGCGTCGCGCCAACTGGGCAACAATTTCGAAGTTTAGATCTGAACCCCCATGAGGCTCACTTCATGGACCGCTAAGGGCCTCGACCGGGGGTCCTAGACGGAGGTGCAGATGCTGCAGAAGCGCATCACCAACGTGCTGGGAAAAAACGTCGGTCTCACCAATGTGGTGCAGATCATGCTCTTCCGCCGCATCCTCCCCTGCCAACACCGGGCCTCCCACATGGGAGTTCAATCTGGAGGAGCCGCGGACCCTGAAGCACTTCTTCGGCACCACACACGAAGGAATATGGAAGCTGCTCTTTAAGGCCCAAAAGAGCTGGCCCATGGAGACCGAAGATGTCGGGCTCGACATAGAGAATCCGGCCACTCCTGTAAGTATTAACCTTTCCAAAAACGTGTATGATCAATATTTTTAATCACCAGGAATCTTATCAGCTCACTTCTCCACAGGTTTGGACAACAAAGGCGAAGCAGATCAACAGTCCGGCTCCGCTGCCCGAAAACATAGTGAAAGGATCGATATAGTTGACTAGAGGGGGGGGGGGGTGAATAGGCAACTAACAATTTTTAGACTTTTCTTTAACAATTTAAACCTTGCAATGAAATAGGTTGTCTAGATGTGCAACTACGTGGACAACCTATATGATGCAAAGACAATAAGCACACAAGCAAGCAATGGATATAGCACAAGTAAGCTTGCAAAAGTAAAGGGATAAGATAACCAAGAGTGGAGCCGGTGGAGACGAGGATGTGTTACCGAAGTTCCTTCCTTTTAAAGGGAAGTACGTCTCCGTTAGAGCGGTGTGGAGGCACAATGCTCCCCAGGAAGCCACTAGGGCCACCATAATCTCCTCACGCCCTCACACAATGCGAGATGCCGTGATTCCACTATTGGAGCCCTTGAAGGCGGCAACCGGACCTTTACAAACAAGATTGGGGCAATCTCCACAACACTTGGAGGCTCCCAACAATACCGCGAAGCTTCACCACAATGGAGTATGGCTTCGAGGTGACCTCAACCGTCTAGGGTGCTCAACACCCAAGAGTAACAAGATCCGCTAGGGATAAGTGGGGGGGAATCAAATATCCTGTGGTGGAAGTGTAGATCGGGCCCTTGTCACCCAATCCCGAGCAAATCAACAAGTTTGATTGGCTAGGGAGAGAGATCAAGCGAAAATGGAGCTTGGAGCAACAATGGAGCTTAGAGAGAGAAGAGGTAGTCAACTAGAGGTAGAAGACACCCCTTATATAGTCGTGGAAAAAATCCAACCGTTATCCACATGTTCAGCCCGCGACACATGGTACTACCGCTCCAGGGGCGCGGTACTACTGCGAGGCTGTGCGGTACTACCGTGGCTGACCACAGTACTACCGCGACAGCAGCACAGGCCGGAACTAGCCTGACAAGGGGGCAGTACTACCGCTTGCGCGGTACTACCGCACCCACTTGCGGTACTACCACGAGGCAGGAAGGTCACGGCCTGGGAAGGGCGCGGATGAAATAAATTACATCCGTGCCTACTTCCGCTGAACCTGAGGTGGTACAAAAATCCGATGCGGTACTACCGCTCGCGAGGCGCCGTACTACCGTTGCAGGCGCGGATGTAAAAAATTACATCCGCGCCTACTACTGTGACACTACGGTACTAGGTAGGAGGGCCACGGTACTACGACTCCTAGGGAGCGGTACTACCGTGGGCCACCTCGGTACTACCGCGCTGGACGAGCGGTACTACCGTGGAGGGTGCGGATGTAAAAAATTACATCCGCCCCTACTACCGCACCGGAGCGGCACAAGGCCTGGGAGCCGCGGTACTACCGCTCCAGATGAGCGGTACTGCCGTGACACACAGCGGTACTACCGCTTGTACTTGCGGTACTACCGCAAGTACAACAGTAGTTGTCAGATTTCCGCACAACCAAGATAACACAGGGAAGCTCCAAAATGTAGGAAAGGAGGAACAAGTGTACGTGTTGATTCCACCCAAACCTTTCCGACGCGGACCCCCTCTTAATAGTACGGCTCTCCTACGACTCAAATCCACCAAAGAGAAACGTAGAATGACGCCGACTTCAATAGTTTCCGAGGGGCACCGAATCGTCTCGTGCCTAGAGATGAAGAATCTGAGAAACTCAAGGCACACGATTAGTCCGCAAATGCATTGTCATCAATCACCAAAACACCTGAGGGATAAATATGCCCTTACAATCTCCCCCTTTTTGGTGGATTGATGACAACACGGGATTTGCATATAGATAAGATAATTTAGAGCAGAGGCAAACCCCACCTCTCTAAAATATAGATGGGCTCCCCCTAGATGTGTGCACTTTAGATGAATGCTTTGGACTGCATAGCACACAGACTAGGATCAACACTCCCCCTATATTTTAGAGACCAAGGCATGATAATAAGCATAGCATAGCATAAAGATAGCACAATATAACACAAGCTCGCTAGGATAGATAGAGTGCATATGTCTTACACCATACGAAGTAAAGCTACCGAGGTTCAAACGAGAAAGCAGCAAATAGTTCAAACGAGAAAGCAGCAAACACACGACACACTTGCAAATCCCTACACTCTCTCCCCCTTTGGCATCGAGACGCCAAAAGGCAGAGAGGACACCTACACACAAGATGTGGCTCAAGCAGAGAACTCGTCCCAAGCCTCTCCATCGGTCTCCTCGGCAGCAGGGATGGTCTCCTCGACATCCTCCTCAGACTCAGTCCACCTGTAGCCCTGCTTCTCCATCCACTCGGCCTCTGGAGTGATGTGCTCCTCAGACCCGCTAGACACTGCCTCACCATAGAGCTGCAAGATCTTGTTGTCCCGGCGACGACTCTCCTTGGACGCCACGTGAGTCCTATACTGCCCCTTGGCTTGCATGCAGAAAAGAGTCTTCATCTTGTCCTTCAGCTTCTTGGCCCATGATGGCATAGTGGCACTCTGGGAAGGCCTAGCAGCAAGTCCCTCAGCAACATCCTCGGCGCCAACATCCTCCTCATCAACAGCAGCCCTAGCAGCGGTCGCCTTGGCACGAGTAGTGGTGTTGGCTCAGTTGGATTTGATACGCAGGCAGATGGGCTGATGGCGAACCCAGTCTGGAGCAAGAAACTCCTCATCAGGGAACATCTTCTCCCAAGTCTTCGAAATCAGCAGAAACAGATAGGGCCCATAGATAGGCACCTTGCGGTTGAACACTGCAAACCGGAGCTCACACCACATGATGTGTGAGACATCAAGTGGCTGAGACTGAGATGAACGAGCCTCCTCGCAGATGAGCATCATGTCCACCATATAGGCATGAACCTTGTCTTTGTCACCGATGAGAGGGAACAAGGAGTTGTGGAAGATGCGATACATGATATCCAGAAAAGAGTTGAGCACCAAAGTTGTCTTGCCATTGGCGAGAGCCTTCTCAACCATGAATGGTGCAAGCCTGTCCTTGTTGGCAGACTCAGCATTGGCATGGGGGCGAACACCCACTGGAGAGTTGAGCCCATCATCAGGAACCTGGAGAAGATCCATGAACTCCTTCTAGGTAGCAGACAGCTTACGGCCATTGGTCATCTAGGTCATCCTCCGTTCCTCATCGGAGTGAAAGTAGACTGAGGCAAAGAACTGACAGATGAGCTCAGGGTCATAGTTGAGGTGGAAGGTTAACACATGCTCAATGCCAAACTGCTCCACCAAGTCCAGAGCCTCTCCAAAGTAGTCACGGAACTTGTCCTTCCTCATGTGATGCATATCAATCCACTTCACCTCCACATAGGTATTCTGCTTGTTCTTGATGACATCCAGATAGATGTTGGTCTGTTGCTTGTTCCAGAATAGCTCACAACCTCTGATAGTGGAACGCGGGTGCACATAAGGGTGAAGCTGCCTGAGACGGACATAATTAGCTTGGGCTATCTCATCCATGCCCTTAGCGGGCTCCTTGTGCTTGCTAGCTGAGTGCTTGACATTGCGCTTGGAGGCAGACGAGCCCTCTGGAACTTCACCTGGGTTGCGCAGATGTTTGGAGCCAGTGTCACGACTGGGGTTGGACCGGCGAGAGCCACCACCTGAGACACACACACGCAAAACACCAAAGACGTGAAAAGATCAATGCAAAGGCCACGAAAAAGCACAAGAAACACATAGGAGGCATACGAGAAAGTTGGCATGCGATAGATGAGAGCCACGGTAGAACTACCACTATCTGCGAAATCTTGCTCATGCCTTAACTCGCGAAATCTTGCTTCATCCAAGGGCTTCGTGAAAATATCTGCAAGGTTATCATGAGTGTTGACATACTTGAGCTTGATCTCCCCTCGCCTAATGTGATCCCGGATGAAGTGATACCGAATCTCAATGTGCTTTGTCTTGAAGTGTTGTACCGGGTTGAGAGAAATCTTGATGGCACTTTCATTATCACACCAAAGAGGCACTTTGTCACAAATGACACCGTACTCCTTTAAAGTTTGCCTAATCCATAGGAGTTGAGCACAACAACTACCGGCCGCCACATACTCCTCTTCGGTGGACGAGAGAGACACACAACTTTGCTTCTTGGAAGACCAACTTACCAAAGAGCAACCAAGAAATTGGCACCCTCCGGAAGTGGACTTCCTATCCACTTTGTCCCCCGCCCAATCGGAATCCGTGAAACCTTCAAGCTTGAAATTTGCTCCTCTTGGGTACCATAAGCCAAAGTTTGGGGTATGAACCAAATATCGAAAGATTCTCTTGACTGCCACATAGTGACTTTCCTTTGGTGCGGCTTGAAACCGTGCACACATCCCCACACTCAACATGATATCCGGTCTAGATGCACAAAGGTAAAGCAAGGAGCCAATCATGGAGAGATATACCTTTTGATCCACCACTTTACCATTGGGATCGATGTCAAGTTGGCACTTGGTAGGCATTGGTGTAGAAGCCGGCTTGACATCACTTAGCTTGAATCTTTTAAGCATGTCTTGAGTGTATTTGTCTTGGTTGATGAAGGTTCCTTCTCTTTGTTATTTGATGTCAAAACCAAGGAAGAACTTCAACTCTCCCATCGAAGACATCTTGAACTTGGAGGTCATGAGAGCGGCAAATTCCTCATTGAAAGCTTTGTTAGGAGAACCAAAGATAATATCATCAACATATAGTTGGCATACAAACAACTCCCCTTTGACCTTAGTAAAAAGAGTGGGATCGATTTGTCCTACTTCAAATCCACGATCTTGTAGAAACTCGGTAAGGTGGTCATACCACGCACGTGGGGCTTGTTTAAGGCCATAGAGTGCCTTATCGAGTTGATACACATGATCCGGGAAGAAGGGGTCCTCGAACCCGGGGGGTTGCTTGACATAAACCAACTCATTAATGGGACCATTAAGAAAAGCACTTTTCACATCAATTTGTTGCAACTTAAAGTTGTGATGGGAAGCATAAGCAATCAACAAACGAATGGATTCAAGACGAGCAACGGGAGCAAAGGTTTCACCGTAGTCGATGCCCTCGACTTGGGAGTAGCCTTGTGCTACCAATCTTGCCTTGTTGCGAATGATGTTCCCATGAGCATCTTGCTTGTTTTTGAAGATCCACTTTGTTCCAATGACGTTGTGGTTCCCCGAAGGTCTTGGCACCAATCTCCACACCTTGTTGTACTCGAAGTTGTTGAGTTCTTCATGCATGGCATTGAGCCAATCCGAGTCTTCGAGCGCCTCATAAACCTTTTGGGGTTCAACACAAGAGACAAACACATGATGTTCACAATAGTTAGCTAATTCTCTACGAGTGCTTACCCCCTTTATTAGGCTTCCAACCACGTTTTCCATGAGATGGCCTTGGGTGGTGAGTTTGGAAGCAATCTTCGTGGCACGACGCTCTAATTCCTCCTCGGGTGTGGAAGGAGGAAGGTTAACTTGATCATCTTGAGCACCGTCTTGAGCTTGCTCATGATCTTGAACTTTCTTGAGGGGGAGAACTTGACCTTAGGCATCATTTAGAGGTTCACCACCATATTGAGGTTGATCTTGCCCTTGGTATTGTTCATGAAGGTGAGGGCCTTCACTTTGTTCTTTGGAAGCGTGTGGGTCTTGGGGAGGTGATGGCTCCACTTGAGTGGAGCATTGTCCTTCTCCTTCGGCCACAAGGGGTTCCTCAATGGGTAGGATATGACCAATACCCATTCTTCTTATGGCTTGGGGAGGAATTTCATCACCTACATCACAAGTACCACTTTGCTCCACTTGGGAGCCGTTATTTTCATCAAACTCTACGTTACACGTCTCATCAATGAGTTCGTTGGACTTGTTGAGAACACGGTAAGCATGAGAGTTTGTAGCATAACCAACAAATATGCCCTCATGAGCTCTAGCTTCGAATTTAGCCAAACGAACACCTTTCTTGAGAATGAAACACTTACACCCGAACACCCGGAAGTACTTGAGATTGGGCTTGTTCCCGGTGAGTATCTCATACGGAGTCTTGTTCAAGCCTTTGCGGAGATAGAGCCGATTGGATGCATGACAAGCTGTGTTGATGGCTTCGGCCCAGAAGTTGTATGGAGACTTGAAATCCGCCATCATGGTCCTTGCCGCATCCATCAACGTCCGGTTCTTCCTCTCCGCAACACCATTTTGTTGAGGGGTATATGGTGCAGAACATTGATGCTTGATCCCTTCATCACTAAGAAACTCATCCAAGGTGTAGTTTCTTGAACTCGGTGCTGTTGTCACTTCTTATTGTCAAGATCTTTGCATTGTGTTGACATTGAGCTTCATTTGCAAAGTCGATGATGGTTTGTTGAGTCTCACTCTTCCTCTTCAAGAAGTATACCCAAGTTTATCTTGAATAATCATCCACTATCACCAAGCAATACTTTCTACCCCCAAGACTATCAAAGGATGGGGGCCCAAAGAGGTCCATGTGGAGGAGCTCCAAGGGTCTCTTCGAGTAGATGATAGTCGTGGGAGGGTGAGCCGTCTCATGAAGTTTTCCTTCGATACAAGCACTGCAAACACGATCTTTGGCAAAACTAACATTCGTTAGTCCATGAACATGGTCCCCCTTGAGAAGACTTTGCAAAGATCTCATATTGACGTGGGCTAAATGGCGATGCCAAAGCCATCCCACATCAACTTTAGCCATTAGGCATGTCGCGGTCTTAGTGGGTTGCTCCGAGAAGTTAACCACATAGAGACCATTTTCGACATGCCCAACAAAGGCTACTTTAAGAGTCTTGCTCCACAAGAGGGCCACGATATCAATATCAAAGAAGGTGGCAAAACCCATGAGTGCGAGTTGACGAACGGAAAGTAAATTGAACGCAAGGGACTCAACAAGCATGACTTTCTTGATCGTTAGATCATGAGAAATGACAACCTTGCCAAGACCCAATACCTTAGAATGTGAGGCATCACCCTATTCGACATTGGTGGGCACAGATGGGATCTTGTGCACGTCCACCACCAAGTCCTTGCTCCCGGTCATATGATTTGTTGCTCCACTATCGAGCAACCATGATCCCCCACCAGAAGCAAACACCTACAAGAGATTAATGCTTGGTTTTAGGTACCCATTGAGTAATGGGTCCTTTGATGTTAGTAACAAGGGTCTTAGGAACCCAAATAGACCATTCAATGTACTCATAAGGAGAACCAACAAATTTAGCATAAACATGTCCATCACTAGCACTGCACAACACATAAGAGGGGTTAAAGTCGCCGACTTTGTTGGGAGAGATGGCGTTGTGGTCTTTGGCTTCACCACTCTTCCCATTGTTCTTCTTCTCCTTAGGAGCACCTTCTCCCTCCTTCACAAAGGTTTGCGTGAGCGGAGGAGGTCGATTGGTCTTGCTCTTCTTCTCCTTGTTCTTCTTCTTGTTCTTGGACTTGGGTGCGAACCCAACTCATTCCTTGCCCACAACTTCCTTTTGATTGCTCAAAAGGTCATTTAGGTTCTTCTCGCCTTGTATGCATGACACAAGACCTTTCTCGAGTTGTTCCTTCAACTTGGCATTTTCCTCCACAAGATGCACATGCTCACAACATGGGTTAGTTGCATTTGCATTATCAATTAAGACCATGTGAGGAAATGTGGCCTTTTCCTTGGTTAGCTTAACTTGGAGTTGAGCATGAGACTCCTTGAGGGTGGCATGAGCACCTTTCAAGACCTTGTGGGCCTTGTCAAGTACATCAAACTCCTCCGTGAGTCTAACATGATCAACCCCAAGTTTAGCCTTCTCGGAAGCTAGAACACGAGACACAACAAGAGCGTGATCAAGATCTTTCTTTAGTTTAGCATGACCATCGTTGTGTGACTCCTCAAGAGCCAAATGATGCCCACGCTCTTCCTCAAGAGCATTAGAGAGATCCGATATCTCATCGGCATAGTCACGACTATGACTTTCCATCTTAGTGATGGTTTCTTCATGAGCCTCGATCATGTCATTGGCTTCACCAAGTTGTTCCAAGAGAGCAACGAAATGCTTCTTGGATTTGCCCTTGAGCTTACTCATGAAGGACTCAAATTCATTGATCTCCTCATTAGACCCCTTACCATTATCAAAGTCATCCGTTGAAGGAGGGTTAGGAATAATGGTGGTTTTGATGTTGGGGGTTACCTTGTTGGTGGCCTTAGCCATGAGGCACTTGGCGGTGATGTTCTCGTTAGGTGCATCGAAGAGAGACACCCGAGGAGTTGTGACAATGGCAACGGATGCCATGGCCATTGTTTCACCATCTTCATCATCATCGTCATCCTCACGGTATTCTTCTTGAACCACCAACCCGCGAGAAGGAGTCTTCTTGGTGAAGTTGTTCTTGTTGGGGAAGGACTTGGCTTTGTCTTTTCGAATGAACTTGCCACCATTGTCTTCCCGCTTCTCGTATGGACAATCCGCAACGAAATGGCTAACATTGCCACAGTTGAAACAAGTTCTAACTCGTTTCTTCCCCTTGAGGCCACTTGAGTTGTTCTTATTGAAGTTGGGTCTTGTAGTCTTCTTACTCCAAAACTGTCTTGAGGCAAGAGCCATGTGCTCATGATAATCATACTTCGTGTCCTCGGGGTTGCTCTCCTCATCTTCCTCTTCTTCTTCTTCTTCCACACTAACCTTGGCATTCAAGGCAAGATTGGGCTTCTTTGCCCTTTGGGAACGGAGCACCACATTGTCGGCGGTCTTGTCCAAGATGCTCATTGCAACAAACTCATCCAACACTTCACTAGAGGTCATGGAGTGGAAGTCCGGTCTTTGGCGAATGACGGAGGACATGGCCTTGTTGTAGGGCATCATGGCCTTGAGGAACTTGCGCTTGATCCAGTTGTCATCTGTGTCCTTGCTTCCATGATCTCGGAGTGCGACCGCGAGTTTGGTCACTCTTCAAAAGAGCTCACGAGGTTCTTCATCCTCTTTCATTGCAAACTCATCGGCTTCATCTTGCACCACTTCATAGTTGGAGCGTTGAATGCTAGCACTTCCTCGATAGAGACGCTCGACACATTTCCATGCTTCTTTAGCCATGGCATGAGGTCGAAGATGAGGGAGATCTTCGGGAAGGATTGCATCTTGGATGATGAAGAGAGCACTTCCATTGAATTGATTGTCCACTTCTTCTCGAGGGGTGAAGTTGCTTGGATCATGAGGATAGAAACCTTCTTCAATAATTCTCCAAAGGTTAGTGTTCACATGTTTTAAGTGACGCTTGAAGCGATAGAGCCAAGCATCAAAATCTTCATTTTTCACATATTTAGGAGGAGGACCGGCATGATTCAAATGAGTAGAGGGGATCGGTCCTCTATACACCGGGGGTTCCACATTGGCAAAGATGCCGGTGCCATTTCTACCACTAGTAGACGGACTCTTTTCACTATTAGCTTCCCCCTTGTCGGGGTTAGCATCCGTCACCTTGTTAATGGGATCACCCACTTTCATTGGCGAGGTAGATAGTTTGAGTCCCTCTAGGAATTCAGAAAACATGCTTTTAACCTCGACCGTCATGGAGGTTTTCAATGTGTCTAAAGCCACATTGAATTCCTCATGAGAGACCGAGGTTCCCCCTTCGGCCGAAGACGAGACGGGATTCACATCGGAGTGCTCCTCCGCATCGTTGTTGTTGTCAACCATACTCTTCGGACGGCAAAGTCCTTAATAAAGAGACGAGGCTCTGATACCAATTGAAAGGATCGATATGGTTGACTAGAGGGGGGGGTGAATAGGCAACTAACAATTTTTAGACTTTTCTTTAACAATTTAAACATTGCAATGAAATAGGTTGTCAAGATGTGCAACTACGTGGACAACCTATATGATGCAAAGACAATAAGCACACAAGCAAGCAATGGATATAACACAAGTAAGCTTGCAAAAGTAAAGGGATAAAATAACCAAGAGTGGAGCCGGTGGAGACGAGGATGTGTTACCGAAGTTCCTTCCTTTTAAAGGGAAGTACGTCTCCGTTAGAGCGGTGTGGAGGCACAATGCTCCCCAAGAAGCCACTAGGGCCACCGTAATCTCCTCACGCCCTCACACAATGCGAGATGCCGTGATTCCACTATTGGAGCCCTTGAAGGCGGCAACCGGACCTTTACAAACAAGATTGGGGCAATCTCCACAACACTTGGAGGCTCCCAACAATACCGCGAAGCTTCACCACAATGGAGTATGGCTTCGAGGTGACCTCAACCGTCTAGGGTGCTCAACACCCAAGAGTAACAAGATCCGCTAGGGATAAGTGGGGGGGTGGGAATCAAATTTCCTGTGGTGGAAGTGTAGATCGGGCCCTTGTCACCCAATCTCGAGCAAATCAACAAGTTTGATTGGCTAGGGAGAGAGATCGAGCGAAAATGGAGCTTGGAGCAACAATGGAGCTTAGAGAGAGAAGAGGTAGTCAACTAGAGGTAGAAGACACCCCTTATATAGTCGTGGAAAAAATCCAACCGTTATCCACATGTTCAGCCCGCGACACACGGTACTACCGCTCCAGGGGCGCAGTACTACCGCGAGGCTGTGCGGTACTACCGTGGCTGACCACAGTACTACGGCGACAGCAACACAGGCCGGAACTAGCCTGACAAGGGGGCAGTACTACCGCTTGCGTGGTACTACCGCACCCACTTGCGGTACTACCGCGAGGCAGGAAGGTCACGACCTGGGAAGGGCGCGGATGAAATAAATTACATCCGTGCCTACTTCCGTTGAACCTGAGGTGGTACAAAAATCCGACGCGGTACTACCGCTCGCGAGGCGCGGTACTACCGTTGCAGGCGCGGATGTAAAAAATTACATCCGCGCCTACTACCGTGACACTACGGTACTAGGTAGGAGGGCCACGGTACTACGACTCCTAGGGAGCGGTACTACCGTGGGCCACCTCGGTACTACCGCGCTGGACGAGCGGTACTACCGTGGAGGGCGCGGATGTAAAAAATTACATCCGCCCCTACTACCGCACCGGAGCGGCACAAGGCCTGGGAGCCGCGGTACTACCGCTCCAGATGAGCGGTACTACCGTGACACACAGCGGTACTACCGCTTGTACTTGCGGTACTACCGCAAGTACAGCAGTAGTCGTCAGATTTCCGCACAACCAAGATAACACAGGGAAGCTCCAAAATGCGGGGAAAGGAGGAAAAATGTACGTGTTGATTCCACCCAAACCTTTCCGACGCGGACCCCCTCTTAATAGTATGGCTCTCCTATGACTCAAATCCACCAAAGAGAAACGTAGAACAACGCCGACTTCAATAGTCTCCGAGGGGCACCGAATCGTCTCATGCCTAGAGATGAAGAATCTGAGAAACTCAAGGCACATGATTAGTCCGCAAATGCATTGTCATCAATCACCAAAACACCTGAGGGATAAATATGCCCTTACACATAGCTACGGCCCAGATAACGAAGATGCTGGTTCTGGCGCCCTACCAGGCGCCGGAGAAGAAGGGCAAGGAGCCCCAGGGTGGTCCCCGCCGCAGAGGCCCTTCGAACACTGTGTCCGGAGAGACTGAGATCGTCTCCTCTCATGAGGGAGATGAGGAAGAAGAGGAGGAGGAGGAAAAGGAGGAGGAGGCGGCGGAAAGCGACTCCCCCCGCAAGTTGAGGAGGAAGAAGAGGACAACCTCCGAAAACCCGGAGGGGGCGACGCCAAAGAGGGGGAAGATTACTCTCTTGGTCAGTTTGGATTCAGAGTCCGAACACATCCCCAAGAGGGCCCCCAGCGCGAAGCCCCTGGCCGATTCGTAAGTATCCAAAATTTTACTCTTTAGCTTCCGCTTGCCTACCTTTGTTATGTAAGCTATATTATCATTTTGTTTTCAGTCCTCCTCATGATATTCCTAATGCCCCATCTTCATCGGGGAACTCTCTGGCGTCGGAGGAGGCAGAGACTGTCGTGCCGTCGCAAGCCCCCTCGCCTACTGCCATGGAGGACAGCGAGGTGTCACCCCAAAGGACTCCTCCTGGCCAAGGAGGGCCGGACAAGGGCGTCGAAAAGGCGCTTGAGGTTAACACCTCGATCGCTGAAGACTTGGGGGAAGCGAACCCCATGACAACGGGGAGCCCCAATAGTCCGGACCCCCGTTGCACACCATTCGGGAGACCAATACGGCTCCGGAAAGGGATGTGCAGCCCCCTTTGACACAGGGGGGAGCAACAGCTCCCGCAGCGGCCCCCATTAATCCGGAGGCTGCTGATGCTCTGGAGGAGGCGCTCCAACGCGCTTCCATCATGGAGGAGCACCACACCCTAATGGGTGCGGTTATGGAAAAGATTTAGTCTGTGAAAAGCGGACTGAACGAAGCCTTCAACAGCCTATTGACGGGCTTTGAGGTATGCGATGTAATCCTCTAACAGGTTTTTTTACATGGAAGGATGAACCCATGTATAAACAGTAGCCCCTGAGACTCCGTCCGGAATAGAACAATCCGGACACAGGATCCCTAAGCGAAGTTACTAATATACTGTGCTAATGTATGTGATAGGCATCCATGTTGGTGGAAACTACCTGTGCCGTAGAGGTTTCCGAGCTCAGTCAGAAGCTTCAATTGGCCTTTGAGGAGCTTGACCGCGTCAACAAGCAGTTTGATGAAATGCAAGGTATGCGGAACTTATATATTATAAGTAATATATGTATTGAGTATTTTAACTTATTTGATTTTGTGATTATGATCACAGTTGGCGCGACCGAGGTTGAATCCCTCAAGAGTGCGCTTGCCCAAGCCCGGAAGAAGGCGGAGGTGAACAGGGCAGTGCTACATCTTGAGCTTGCGCTGGTTTTCCTTGAAGAGGAAAGGGTGATGCAACAATAGTAGCGTAAGTATTTCCCTCAGTTTTTGAGAACCAAGGTATCAATCCAGTAGGAGGCTCCTCAAAAGTCCCACGCACCTACACAAACAAACAAAGAACTCGCAACCAACGCAATAAAGGGGTTGTCAATCCCTTCACGGCCACTTGCGAAAGTGAGAACTGATAGAGATAGTATGATCAGATAAATATTTTTTTGGTATTTTATAATATAGATTGGAAAAGTAAAGATGCAAATAAAAGTAGATTGAAAGCTTATATGATAAAAGATAGATCCGGGGCCATAGGTTTCACTAGTGGCTTCTCTCAAGATAGCATAAGTATTACGGTGGGTGAACAAATTACTGTCGAGCAATTGATAGAAAAGTGAATACTTATGAGATTATCTAGACATGATCATGTATATAGGCATCCCGTCTGCGACAAGTAGACCGACTCCTACCTGCATCTACTACTATTACTCCACACATCGACCGCTATCCAGCATGCATCTAGAGTATTAAGTTCATAAGAACAGAGTAACGCATTAAGAAAGATGACATGATGTAGAGGGATAAACTCAAGCAATATGATATAAACCCCATCTTTTTATCCTCGATGGCAACAATACAATACGTGCTTTGCAACCCCTATTGTCACTGGGTAAGGACACCGCAAGATTGAACCCAAAGCTAAGCACTTCTCCCATTGCAAGAAAGATTAATCTAGTAGGCCAAACCAAACTGATAATTCGAAGAGACTTGCAAAGATAACTCAATCATACATAAAAGAATATAGAGGAGATTCAAATATTTCTCATAGATAAACTTGATCATAAGCCCATGATACGTCTCCAACGTATCTATAATTTATGAAGCATTCATGCTATATTATTATCTGTTTTGAATGATTACGGGTTTTATTATACACTTTTATATTACTTTTGGGACTAACCTATTAACCGGAGGCCCAGCCCATATTGCTGTTTTATTACCTATTTTAGTATTTCGAAGAAAAGGAATATCAAATTGAGTCCAAACGGAATGAAACCTTCGGGAGCATGATTTTTGGAAAAGATATGATCCGTGAGACTTGGAGTTCAAGCCAGGGAAGGCTCGAGGAAGCCAGGAGATAGGAGGGTGCGCCCACCCCCCTGGGCGCGCCCCTGTCTCCTGGGCCCCTCGAGGCTCCCCCGACCGACTTCTTTCGCCTATATAAGTCCACGTACCCTAAAAACATCGAAAAGGAAGATAGATCGGGAGTTCCGCCGCCGCAAGCCTCTGTAGCCACCAAAAACCTCTCGGGAGCCCGTTTCGGCACCCTGCCGGAGGGGGGATCCCACACCGGTGGCCATCTTCATCATCCCGACGCTATCCATGACGAGGAGGGAGTAGTTCAACCTCGGGGCTGAGGGTATGTACCAGTAGCTATGTGTTTGATCTCTCTCTCTCGTGTTCTCTCTATGGCACGATCTTGATGTATCGCGAGCTTTGCTATTATAGTTGGATCTTATGATGTTTCTCCCCCCTCTACTCTCTTGTGATGAATTGAGTTTTCCCTTTGAAGTTATCTTATCGGATTGAGTCTTTAAGGATTTGAGAACACTTGATGTATGTCTTGCCGTGCTTATCTGTGGTGACAATGGAATATTCACGTGATCCACTTGATGTATGTTTTGGTGATCAAATTGTGGGTTCCGTGACCTTGGGAATCTATGCATAGGGGTTGGCACACGTTTTTGTCTTGACTTTCCGGTACAAACTTTGGGGCACTCTTTGAAGTACTTTGTGTTGGTTGAATAGATGAATCTGTGATTGTGTGATGCATAGCATATAATCATGCCCACAGATACTTGAGGTGACAATGGAGTATCTAGGTGACATTAGGGTTTTGGTTGATTTGTGTCTTAAGGTATTATTCTAGTATGAACTCTTGAATAGATTGATCTGAAAGAATAACTTTGAGGTGGTTTCGTACCCTACCATAATCTCTTCGTTTGTTCTCCGCTATTAGTGTCTTTGGAGTGACTCTTTGTTGCATGTTGAGGGATTGCTATATGATCTATCTATGTTATTATTGTTGAGAGAACTTGCACTAGTGAAAGTATGAACCCTAGGCCTTGTTTCCTAGCACTGCAATACCGTTTACGCTTACTTTTATCATTAGTTACCTTGCTTTTTTTTATATTTTCAGATTACAAAAACCCATATCTACTATCCATATTGCACTTGTATCACCATCTCTTCGCCGAACTAGTGCACCTATACAATTTACCATTGTATTGGGTGTGTTGGGGACACAAGAGACTCTTTGTTATTTGGTTGCAGGGTTGTTTGAGAGAGACCATCTTCATCCTACGCCTCCCACGGATTGATAAACCTTAGGTCATCCACTTGAGGGAAATTTGCTACTGTCCTACAAACCTGTGCACTTGCAGGCCCAACAACGTCTACAAGAAGAAGGTTGAGTAGTAGACATCAAGCTCTTTTCTGGCGCCGTTGCTGGGGAGGTGAGTGCTTGAAGGTATATCTTTAGATCTTGCAATCGAATCTTTTTGTTTCTTGTTTTATCACTAGTTTAGTTTATAAAAGAAAACTACAAAAAAATGGAATTGAGTTTGTCTCGTACGCTTCATCTTTTTAATATCTTTCGTGAGAATGATGGAAAGGAAAATTGTGCTCAAGTGCTAGAAAAAGAATGCATTAAAATGTTTGGTACTAGATCTTTGTATGATGAGCATGATTGCAGTGTTGTTAGTATGAATTCCTTGAATATCCATGATGCTAATGATATGCAAAGCCACAAGCTTGGGGAAGCTATGTTTGATGAAGATGATATTTTTAGTCCCCCAAGTTTTGATGAGCAAATTTATTATGATGAAAGCATGCCTCCTATTTATGATGATTATATTGATGAAAGTGAGTTTGGAAGAGTGTCAACTTTAGGAAGTAGTGATCCCACTATTTTGGAGGATGTTGAATCTTATTATGATGAATATGAAAGTGGATTTGGAAGACTGTCAACTTTATTTAGTGATGATTCCACTATTTCGGAAGAGGTTCCAATTGATTATGAGAACAAAGTTGCTATCTATGATGATTATTGTGATGACTTGTATGCTATTAGGAATAATGATAACCATGAAACTTGTCATCATGATTTTAGTTTTCAATTGGATTATGCCTCACATGATAATTATTTTGTTGAGTTTGCTCCCACTACTATTCATGAGAAGAAATTTTCTTATGTGGAGAGTAATAAAAATTCTATGCTAGTAGATCATGAAAAGAATGCTTTAGGTGCTGGTTATATTGTTGAATTCATTCATAATTCTACTGAAAATTATTATGAGGGAGGAACATATGCTTGTAGGAATTGCAATAATATCAAGTTTCCTCTCTATGTGTTAAATTTTTTGAAGCTATGCTTGTTTTGCCTTCCTATGCTAGTTGATTATTGTGCCCGTAAGTTGTTTTCTCACAAAATCCCTATGCATAGGAAGTGGGTTAGAATTAAATGTGCTAGTCATATTCTTCATGATGCTCTCTTTATGTTTCAATTCTTATCTTTTATGTGAGCATCATTTCATCATGCCTAGCTAGGGGCGTTAAACGATAGCGCTTGTTGGGAGGCAACCCAACTTTACTTTTGTTACTTGATTTTTGTTCCTGTTTAGTAATAAATAATTCATCTAGACTCTGGTTATATGTGGTTTCATGTTTTAATTAGTGTTTGTGCCAAGTAGAACCTTTGGGAAGACTTGGGTGAAGTCTATACGATCTTGCTGTAAAAAACAGAAACTTTGCGCTCACGAGATTAGCTGCCATTTTTTACTGGTGAGTGATTTTAGGTTGATGATTTTTGCATATGATTAATAGACAAATTACTCAGGTCCACCAATTTATTTCAGAATTATTTGAGTTCCATAAGTATCCGTTTGATACAGATTACTACGGACTGTTCTGTTTTTGACAGATTCTGTTTTCTATGTGTTGTTTGCTTATTTTGATGAATCTATGAGTAGTATCGGAGGGTATGAACCATAGATAAGTTATAATCAGTAGATACTACACTAATATGAATTTATAATGAGTTCACAATATTACCTAAGTGGTGATTTATTTTCTTGTACTAACGGAGCTTACGAGTTTTGTGTTGAGTTTTGTGTGGTTGAAGTTTTCAAGTTTTGGGTAAGGATTCGACTGACTATGGAATAAGGAGTGGCAAGAGCCTAAGCTTGGGTATGCCCAAGGCACCCCAAGGTAATATTCAAGGACAACCAAGAGCCTAAGCTTGGGGATTCCCCGGAAGGAATCCCCTCTTTCGTCTTTGTTCATCGGTAACTTTACTTGGAGCTATATTTTTATTCATCGCATGATATGTGTTTTGCTTGGAGTGTCATTTTATTTTGTTAGTATTTGCTTTCTGTTATTTATAATAATGTTTTTGCATCTATATTTTTAATAAAAATGTCAAGGATAGCCTTTACCATGCTTATTTTGCTAGTATACATGTTGCTGTTTGAAAACAGAAAGTTTACCACTGTTGCAAAAATTCCCTAGAAAAGTCAGAGAATGATATAATGTTGAAACTTTTTGCATATTGAGATCTGATAAATCTTCTACAGCGTAGTATTTTTTTCAAAAAGTTCGGAGTTAGGAAAGTATTGATACTCTTGCACTCTTTACAGACTGTACTGTTTTGGCAGATTGCTGTTATGTTCGCATTGTTTGCATATGTTTGCTTGTTTAATGATTCTATTTGAGGGTAGGAGTATTAAGTATTCAGAGGCATTTAGTATTCAATGAGGAATAATAATTTTAGTGATTTTTTATAGTAGAAAATGATAAGGTTTTGCATTGGTTTATACTAACCTATCTCACGAGTTCTTGTTGAGTTTGGTGTGGATGAAGCTTTTGATAAAAAGAGAAACCATGATATGAGAGGAATTAAGGAGACACAAAAGTTCAATCTTGGGGATGCCCAAGGCACCCCAAGATAATATTTCAAGAAGTCTCAAGCATCTAAGCTTGGGGATGCCCCGTTAGGCATCCCACCTTTCTTCTTCAACAACTATTGGTTAGTATCGGTTGAACCTAAGTTTTTGCTTCTTCACATGAGTTGTGCTATCCTTGCAATGTCATTTTATTTTGCTTTGCTTTCTGTTTGAATAAAATACCAAGATATGAAATTCTTAAATGAGATAGAGTCTTCACATAGTTACATAATTATTTAACTACTCATTGATCTTCACTTATATCTTTTTGGTGTAGTTTTTCATTACTCGTGTGCTTCACTTATGTCCTATGAGTAAATGGTTTGAATGAGTTGAATGTCATAAATCTTAAATTATATATTTTTCATATGCTTACCCCATTGGGAGTAATGACTTCACATCTAAGAAGTAGAGGTAGTAAGTTTATTTAAAGTTAGCAAGCATTGTATTGGTCATTTGAACAATCCATGAAAGAATGTTGAAGGAAGAGAGATTTCACATATAAATATACTATCCTAGACATCTTTTATAATTGTGAGCACTCATTAAGTATGACATGGTAAAGAGTTGATGTTGGACAAGGAAGATAATGTAATGGGTTATGTTTTCTCACATCTCAGTTAAAGTATATTGTCATGGATCATTCAAACATGTTGAGCTTGCCTTTTCCCCTCATGCTAGCCAAAATTCCTTGCAGCAAGTAGAGATACTACTTGTGCTTCCAAATATCCTTAAACCCAGTTCTTGCCATGAGTGTCCACCGTACCTACCTATATGCGGTATTTACCTGCCGTTCCAAGTAAATTTGCATGTGCCAAACTCTAAACCTCCAAACAATAATCTATTTTGTATGCCCGAATCGCTCATGTAGCGACTAGGGACTGTCAGTATCTTCCATGCTAGGAGGGTTATTCTCAAGATGAGTGGACTCCGCGAATCATTCACGAGAAAAATGGCTGGTAACCGGGATGCCCAGTCCCATGATCAAAAGATCAAAATCAAATAAAAAATAATTAAAACAAAACTCCCCCAGGTTTGATGTTAGTTGGAGGCACCCGTTGTTTCGGGCAAGCCATGGATTGATGATTGTTGGTGGAGGGGGAGTAAAAACTTTTACCATTCTGTTTGGGAACCGCCTATAATGTATGTAGTATGGAAGATATTGGGAACTCTTGGTGGTTATGTTGACAATGAGATCATACCTCTCAAAATTATTTATCTCTGTTTCAAAATTGAGCTCTGGCACCTCTGCAAATCCATGCTTCCCTCTGCGAAGGGCCTATCTTTTACTTTATGTCTTTTACTTTATGCAAGAGTCAAGGTGATCTTCACCTTTCCCTTTTTCATTTTATCCTTTGGCAAGCACCTCGTGCTGGAAAGATCCAATTCGATGTAAGTTAGCATGAACTGTTATTGTTGACATCACCCAAAGGTGAATACGTTGGGAGGCAACACTATAAGCCCCTATCTTTCTCAGTGTCCGATTAAAACTCCATAACCATTAGTATTGTGTGAGTGTTAGCAATTGTAGAAGACTATATGATAGTTGAGTATGTGAAGTTTGCTAAATCAAAGCTCTGACATAGACCCTTCCTGAAAATAAGATGAATTGCAATTGTTTGATGACTGAGAATGAAGTTTGCTAGTTTTTGGTCTATGCTTTAACATGTGAATAACTTGTTACTTGATCTTGAGAAGTTTTATGAGATGAACTACTGTTATGACATATAATCATGCTAGAAAAGGTGATTGAAATTATCATTGATCAAACTTGTGCACCTTCTAGCATTCACACTTCATAAATTCTTTCTTTATCATTTACCTACTCGAGGACGAGTAGGAATTAAGCTTGGGGATGCTGATACGTCTCCAACGTATCTATAATTTATGAAGCATTCATGCTATATTATTATCTGTTTTTAATGATTATAGGCTTTATTATACACTTTTCTATTACTTTTGGGACTAACCTATTAACCGGAGGCCCAACCCATATTGCTGTTTTATTGCCTATTTCGGTATTTCGAAGAAAAGGAATATCAAACGGAGTCCAAACAGAATGAAACCTTCGGGAGCGTGATTTTTGGAAAAGATATGATCCGGGAGACTTGGAGTTCAAGCTAGGGAAGGCTTGAGGAAGCCAAGAGATAGGAGGGCGTGCCCACCCCCCTGGGCGCGCCCCTGTCTCCTGGGCCCCTCGAGGCTCCCCGGCCGACTTCTTTCGCCTATATAAGTCCACGTACCCTAAAACATCGAAAAATAAGATAGATCGGGAGTTCCACCGTCGCAAGCCTCTATAGCCACCAAAAACCTCTCGGGAGCCCGTTCCGGCACCCTGCCGGAGGGGGGATCCCACACCGGTGGCCATCTTCATCATCCCGGTGCTATCCATGACGAGGAGGGAGTAGTTCACCCTCGGGGCTATGGGTATGTACCAGTAGCTATGTGTTTGATCTCTCTCTCTCTCTCGTGTTCTCTCTATGGCACGATCTTGATGTATCGCGAGCTTTGCTATTATAGTTGGATCTTATGATGTTTCTCCCCCCTCTACTCTCTTGTGATGAATTAAGTTTTCCCTTTGAAGTTATCTTATCGGATTGAGTCTTTAAGGATTTGAGAACACTTGATGTATGTCTTGCCGTGCTTATCTGTGGTGACAATTGGATATTCACGTGATCCACTTGATGTATGTTTTGGTGATCAACTTGTAGGTTCCATGACCTTGGGAATCTATGCATAGGGGTTGGCACATGTTTTCGTCTTGACTTTCCGGTAGAAACTTTGGGGCACTCTTTGAAGTACTTTGTGTTGGTTGAATAGATGAATCTGAGATTGTGTGATGCATATCATATAATCATGCCCACAGATACATGAGGTGATAATGGAGTATCTAGGTGACATTAGGGTTTTGGTTGATTTGTGTCTTAAGGTGTTATTCTAGTACGAACTCTTGAATAGATTGATCTGAAAGAATAACTTTGAGGTGGTTTCGTACCCTACCATAATCTCTTCGTTTGTTCTCCGCTATTAGTGTCTTTGGAGTGACTCTTTGTTGCATGTTGAGGGATTGCTATATGATCTATATCTATGTTATTATTGTTGAGAGAACTTGCACTAGTGAAAGTATGAACCCTAGGCCTTGTTTCCTAGCATTGCAATACCGTTTAGGCTCACTTTTATCATTAGTTACCTTGCTGTTTTTATATTTTCAGATTACAAAAACACATATCTACTATCCATATTGCACTTGTATCACCATCTCTTCGCCGAACTAGTGCACCTATACAATTTACCATTGTATTGGGTGTGTTGGGGACACAAGAGACTCTTTGTTATTTGGTTGCAGGGTTGTTTGAGAGAGACCATCTTCATCCTACGCCTCCCACGGATTGATAAACCTTAGGTCATCCACTTGAGGGAAATTTGCTACTGTCCTACAAACCTGTGCACTTGCAGGCCCAACAACATCTACAAGAAGAAGGTTGAGTAGTAGACATCAACCCACAATTCATCGGATCTCGACAAACACACCGCAAAAAGAGATACATCAAATAGATCTCCACAAGAGAGGGGGGGAACATGGTATTGAGATCCAAAAAGAGAGAAGAAGCCATCTAGCTAATAACTATGGACCCGAAGGTCTGTGGTAAACTACTCACAACTCATGGGAGGGGCTATGGTGTTGATGTAGAAGCCCTCCGTGGTCGATTCCCCCTCCGGCGGAGCGCCAGTGAAGGCTCCAAGATGGGATCTCGCGAATACAGAAGGTTACGGCGGTGGAAATTGTTTTTCGTTGGCTCCCTAGATGTTTTCGGGGTACGTGGGTATATATAGGAGGAAGAAGTAGGTCGGTGGCCGCCCGAGGGGCCCATGAGACAGGGGGGCACGCCGTATAGGGGTGGGCGCGCCCTCCACCCTCATGGCCGCCTCCATCGCTTCTTGACTTGCACTCCAAGTCCTCTGGATCACGTTCGTTCCAAAAATCACGCTCCCGAAGGTTTCATTCCGTTTGGACTCCATTTGATATTCCTTTTCTCGAAATACTGAAATAGGCAAAAAAACAGCAATACGGGCTGGGCCTCTGGTTAGTAGGTTAGTCCCAAAATGATATAAACGTGTAAAATAAAGCCCATAAACATCCAAAAGGCGTAATATAATAGCATGGAACAATAAAAAAATATAGATACGTTGGAGACGTATCAAGCATCCCCAAGCTTAATTCCTGCTTGTCCTCGAGTAGGTAAATGATAAAAAACAGAACTTTTGATGTGGAATGCTACCTAGCATAATTCTAAATGCAGTTCTCTTTATTGTGGCATGAATGTTCAGATCCAAATGATTCAAAATAAAAGTTTATATTGACACAAGAAATAGTAATACTTCAAGCATACTAATAAAAGCAATCATGTCTTCTCAAAATAACATGGCTAAAGAAAGTTCATCCCCACAAAATCATATAGTTAGGCTATGCTTCATTTTCGTCACACAAAAATGGTCCCAAATTCTACACCCCCGATGACAAGCCAAGCACTTGTTTCGTACTTAAATAATCTCAAACTTTTTCAACTTTCATGCAATACATGAGTGTGAGCCATGGATATAGCACTATGGGTGGAATATAATATGATGATGGGGATTGTGTGGAGAAGACAAAAAAGGAGAAAGTCTCACATTGACGAGGATAATCAACGGGCTATGGAGATGCCCATTAATTGATGTCAACATGAGCAGTAGGGATTGCCATGCAACGGATGCACTAGAGCTATAAATGAATGAAAGCTCAACAAAAGAAAACTAGTGGGTGTGCATCCAACTTGCTTGCTCATGAAGACCTAGGGCATTTGAGGAAGCCCATCGTAGGAATATACAAGCCAAGTTCTATAATGAAAAATTCCCACTAGTATATGAAAGTGACAACATATGAGACTCTCTATATGAAAAACATGGTGCTACTTTGAAGCACAATATATGAGACTCGCTATATGAAGGACATGGTGCCACTTTGAAGCACAAGTGTGGAAAAAGAGATAGTAACATTGCCCCTTATTTATTTATTTTCTCCCCCCCCTTTTTTTTCTTTTTCTTTCTTTTTCTTTTTTGGGCCTTTCTTTTTTTTTCTTTCGTCCTTTCTTTTTTTCTTATTTTCTTCTTTTTGGGGACAATGCTCTAATAATGATGATCATCACACTTTTATTGATTACAACACATGAATTACAACTCAAAACTAGAACAAGATATGACTCTATATGAATGCCTCCGACGGTGTACCGGGATGGTGCAATGAATCAAGAGTGACATGTATGAAAAATTATGCATGGTGGCTTTGCCACACATATGATGTCAACTACATGATCATGCAATGGCAATATGACAAAATTAATGCGTGTCATGATGATAAATGTTACGGTGGAAAGTTGCATGGCAATATATCTCGGAATGGCTATGGAAACACCATAATAGGTAGGTATGATGGCTGTTTTGAGGAAGATATAAGGAGGTTTATGTGTGATAGAACGTATCATATCATGGGGTTTGGATGCACCGGTGAAGTTTGCAACAACTCTCAAGGTGAGAAAGGGCAATGCACCGTACCGAAGAGGCTAGCAATGATGGAAAGGTAAAAGTGCGTATAATCCATGGAATCATCATTAGTCAAAAGAACTCATATACTTATTGCAAAAATTTAGATGTCATCAAAAACCAAGCACTAGGCGTATGCTCCTAGAGGGATAGACTGGTAGGAAAAGACCATCGCTCGTCCGCCACTCATAAGGATGCACAATCCAAGTACACTTCATGTTTCAAATTTGTTACACAACTTTAACCATACGTGCATGCTACGAGACTTGCTAACTTCAACACAAGCATTCTTTAAATTCATAATCACCCAACTAGCATGACTTTAATATCACTACCTCCATATCTCAAAACAATTATCAAGTATCAAATTGATCATAACATCCAATTCATTTCCTATGATAGTTTTTATTATACCCAACTTGGATGCCTACCATTCTAGGACCAATTCTATAACCATAGAAAATACCATGCTGTTCTAAAAGACTCTCAAAATAATATAAGTGAAGCATGAGAGACTAGCAATTTCTACAAAATTAAGCCACCGCCGTGCTCTAAAAGATATAAGTGAAGCTCTAGAACAAAAACTATCTAGCTCAAAAGATATAAGTGAAGCACATAGAGTATTCTAATAAATTTCAATCAAGTGGGCTTCTCCCAAAAGGTGTGTACAGCAAGGATTATTGTGGTAAACTAAAAAGCAAATAATAATATCATACACGATGCTCCAAGCAAAACACATATCATGTGGCGAATAAAAATATAGCTCCAAGTAAAGTTACCAATGAACGAAGACGAAAGAGGGGATGCCTTCCGGGGCATCCCCAAGCTTAGGCTTTTGTCCACTCTTGAATATCTTGGGGTGCCATGGGCATCCGCATCCCCAAGCTTAGGCTTTTTCCACTCCTTATTCCATAGTCCATCAAATCTTTACCCAAAACTTGAAAACTTCACAACACAAAACTCAACAGGAAATCTCATAAGCTCCGTTAGTGAAAGAAAACAAACCACCACATAAGGTACTGTAATGAACTCATTATTTATTTATATTGGTGTTAAACCTACTGTATTTCAAGTTCTTTATGGTTTATCCACTTAATACTAGCCATAGATGCATCAAAATAAGCAAACAACACACTAAAATAGAATCTGTCAGAAACAGAATAGTCTGTAGCAATCTGTAACTAACACAAACTTCTGGAACTCTAAAAATCCTACCAAAATAGGAAGTCCTGGGCAATGTGTCTATTGATCAACAGCAAAAAGAATCAACGCAAAAGCACATTTCTGTGATTTAACAAAACTAATTTCGTGCGTGCAAAGTGTCTGTTTTTCAGCAGAATCAAATCAACTATAACCATAGGTTATCCTGTAGGTTCTACTTGGCACAAACACCAATTAAAACATAAAAACACATCTAAACAACAGGTAGATAATTTTTTTTATTACTAAACAAAAACAAAAACAAAAAACACAAATAAAATTGGGTTGCCTCCCAACTAGCGCTATCGTTTAACGCCCCTAGCCAGGCATAAAAGCGAAGATAGATCTAAGTAGTGCCATCTTTGGCACTCAATTCATAAGTAGCCCGCACGATAGATTCATAATGTAATTTAACTTTCTTTCTTGGAAAGTGCTCCATGCCTTTCCTTAATGGAAATTGGAATCTAATATTCCCTTCCTTCATATCAATAATCGCGCCAATCGTTCTAAGGAAAGGTCTACCAAGAATAATAAGGCAAGAAAGATTGCAATATATATCAAGAACGATAAAATCTACGAGCACCAAATTTCTATTTGCAACAATGAGAACATCATTGATCCTTCCCATTGGCTTTTTAATGGTGGAATCCGCAAGGTGCAAATTTAAAGAGCAATCATCAAGATCATGGAAACCTAGAATATCAGATAAAGTTTTCGGAATCGTGGAAACACTAGCACCCAAATAACACAAAGCAAAACACTCATGATCTTTAATTTTAATCTTTATAGTAGGTTCCCACTCATCATTAAGTTTTCTAGGTATAGAAACTTCCAAATTAAATTTTTCATCATAAGATTGCATCAAGGCATCGACGATATGTTTGGTAAAAGCTTTATTTTGACTATAAGCATGATGAGAATTAACAACGGATTGCAACAAGGAAATACAACCTTCTAAAGAACAATTATCATAATAAAATTCCTTGAAATCCGAGATAGTGGGTTCAATGCTATTTAAAGTCATGACCTCTCCAATCCCACTTTTACCAAATTTAGCATCAAGATCTAAAAACTCTGAATTATTGGAACGCCTTCTAACTAAAGTTGACTCATCTCCAGTCCCATTATTATTAAGATTCGTATTGCAAAACAAAGATCTAATAGGAGACACATCAATAACTTTAAGATCTTCATCATTATTTTCATGGAAACTATAAGAACACGCCTTTACAAAGCAATCTTTCTTAGCATGCAATCTAGCGGTTCTTTCCTTGCACTCATCAATGGAAATTCTCATGGCTTTGAGAGAATCATTGATATCATGCTTAGGAGGAGTAGATCTAAGTTTAAGAGAATCAACATCAAGCGGAAGTCTATCAATGTTTCTAGCCAAATCATCAACTTTGAGCAATTTTTCTTCAAGCAAAGCATTAAAATTCTTTTGAGACATCATAAATTCTTTCACACTATTCTCAAAATCAAAGGGCATCTTATTAAAATTACCATAAGAATTATTGTAGGAATGTCCATAATTATTAGAGGAATTACTAGGGAACGGTCTTGGATTAAAGTTTCCTCTATAAGCATTGTTTCCAAAACTATTCCTACCAACAAAATTCACATCCATAGATTCATTATTATTCTCAATCAAAGTAGACAAAGGCATATCATTGGGATCAAGAGGAGTATTCTTAGTAGCAAACAACTTCATAAGTTCACCCATCTTTCCACTCAAAACATTAATTTCTTCTATAGCATGCACTTTTTTACTAGAAGATCTTTCGGTGTGTCATTGAGAATAATTAGCCATAATATTATCAAGAAGTTTTGTAGAATCTCCTAAAGTGATTTCCATAAACGCGCCTCCCGCGGCCGAATCTAAAAGATTTCTAGAAACAAAGTTCAAACCGGCATACATTTTTTGTATGATCATCCATAAATTCAAACCATGAGTAGGGCAATTGTGAATCATCAATTTCATTCTTTCCCAAGATTGGGCAACATGCTCATGATCAAGTTGCTTAAAATTCATATATCGTTCCTAAGAGTGATAATCTTAGCAGGAGGAAAATACTTAGAGATAAAAGCATCTTTGCACTTATTCCAAGAATCAATACTATTTTTAGGCAAAGACGAAAACCAAACTTTAGCATGATCTCTAAGTGAAAACGGAAATAACTTCAATTTAACAATATCATTATCTGTATCTTTCTTCTTTTGCATATCACACAAATCAACAAAGTTGTTTAGATTGGTAGCAGCATCTTCACTAGGAAGACCGGCGAATTGATCTTTCATAACAAGATTCAGCAAAGCAGTATTGTTTCACAAGACTCAACATCATTAAGAGGAGCAATCGGAGTACTAAGTAAATCATTATTATTGGTATTGGAGAAATCACACAATTTGGTATTATCTTGCGCCATGGCGACAAGTAATCCAA
The DNA here is from genome assembly GCF_002162155.2 of Triticum dicoccoides. Taxonomy (NCBI): domain Eukaryota; kingdom Viridiplantae; phylum Streptophyta; class Magnoliopsida; order Poales; family Poaceae; genus Triticum; species Triticum dicoccoides. The sequence continues at coordinate 463,551,659 of NC_041387.1, read as the reverse complement.
CACACAAGCAAACAGAAAAAGGCAAGGGAAAAATAGAGGAGATTGGGAAAGAGAGGGCGAATAAAACGGCAAGGGTGAAGTGGGGGAGAGGAAAACGAGAGGCAAATGGCAAATAATGTAAATGCGAGGGAGATGAGTTTGTGATGGGTACTTGGTATGTCTTGACTTGAGCGAAGACCTCCCCGGCAACGGCGCGAGAAATCCTTCTTGCTACGTCTTGAGCTTGCGTTGGTTTTCCTTGAAGAGGAAAGGGTGATGTAGCAATAGTAGCGTAAGTATTTCCCTCAGTTTTTGAGAAAGGTATCAATCCAGTAGGAGGCTCCACAAAAGTCCCACGCACCTACACAAACAAACAAAGAACTTGCAACCAACACAATAAAGGGGTTGTCAATCCCTTCACGGCCACTTGCGAAAGTGAGATCTGATAGAGATAGTATGATAAGATAAATATATTTTTGGTATTTTATAATATAGATTGGAAAAGTAAAGATGCAAATAAAACTAGATTGAAAGCTTATATGATAAAAGATAGACCCGGGGGCCATAGGTTTCACTAGTGGCTTCTCTCAAGATAGCATAAGTATTACGATGGGTGAACAAATTACTATCGAGCAATTGATAGAAAAGCGAATAATTATGAGATTAGCTAGGCATGATCATGTATATAGGCATGCCGTCCGCGACAAGTAGACCGACTCCTGCCTGCATCTACTACTATTACTCCACACATCGACCGCTATCCAGCATGCATCTAGAGTATTAAGTTCATAAGAACAGAGTAACACATTAAGAAAGATGACATGATGTAGAGGGATAAACTCAAGCAATATGATATAAACCCCATCTTTTTATCCTCGATGGCAACAATACAATACGTGCCTTGCAACCCCTATTGTCACTGGGTAAGGACACCGCAAGATTGAACCCAAAGCTAAGCACTTCTCCCATTGCAAGAAAGATCAATCTAGTAGGCCAAACCAAACTGATAATTCGAAGAGACTTGCATAGATAACTCAATCATACATAAAAGAATTCAGAGGAGATTCAAATATTTCTCATAGATAAACTTGATCATAAACCCACAATTCATCGGATCTCGACAAACACACTGCAAAAAGAGTTACATCAAATAGATCTCCACAAGAGAGGGGGAGAACATCGTATTGAGATCCAAAAAGTGAGAAGAAGCCATCTAGCTAATAACTATGGACCCGAAGGTCTGTGGTAAACTACTCACAACTCATGGGAGGGGCTATGGTGTTGATGTAGAAGCCCTCCATGGTCGATTCCCCCTCCGGCGGAGCGCCGGCGAAGGCTCCAAGATGGGATCTCATGGATACAGAAGGTTATGGTGGTGGAAATTGTTTTTTGTTGGCTCCGTGGATATTTTCGGGGTACGTGGGTATATATAAGAGGAAGAAGTAGGTCGGTGGCCGCCCAAGGGGCCCACGAGACAGGGGGCGCGCCCTCCACCCTCGTGGTCACCTCGATCGCTTCTTGACTTGCACTCCAAGTCCTCTGGATCACGTTCGTTCCAAAAATCACGCTCCCGAAGGTTTCATTCCGTTTGGACTCTGTCTGATATTCCTTTTCTTCGAAATACTGAAATAGGCAAAAAAAACAGCAATACGGGCTGGGCCCCCGGTTAGTAGGTTAGTCCCAAAAATGATATAAATGTGTAAAATAAAGCCCATAAACATCCAAAAGGGGTAATATAATAGCATGGAATAATAAAAAATTTATAGATACGTTGGAGACGTATCAGGAAGCCGCTGACAAAGCGGTGAAGGAGTTGGAGGCTGAGCAAACTGCCCGCCGCAAACATGAGGCTCGGGTGGGCGAAGTCGAGCAAGAGCTCAAGGACACCATTACCAAGTGCGAGCCTTGGAGCAGAAGACTTCAGACCAAGCATCTGAACTCGCCAAGGCTCTTTAGGATATTAAGGAGGCCCAGGTTGTGTCCTAGAGCGCTCACCAGGAGATCCAACAGGAGAGGCAGATAGCGGCTGGTAAGGCCTTTCTTCTGCAGAGTAAATTTGGAAGTAGGAGGTATATCTTGCTGACCTGAGTTTGGAGTTCCCCAAGAGCGTTTGCGGATCTTTCAAGGAGTGTTGCCGATGCCGCGCAGTTCTTCTGAGCTGAGGAGGGGAGCTCGACCGAGAAGCTGTTCTGGTCGCAGTATCTTGCGCAAGAATATCCGACGCCTCTCAGCGACCAGCTGAAGCAGCTGACCGAGCTGCACAGGGTGGCCGGTTTGGCCATGAAGGATCTAATAGTCCAGCTTTGGCCAGCCGAGCCCATGCCCAACAGCTACTTCGGCCTTGTGAAGCGGCTTGTCAGCGCGCGTCCTCGGATTGATGCCATCAAGCGGTCAGCCTGCATAGAAGGTGCCCGGATGGCCTTTGCCCGCGTGAAGATGCAATGGGCGAAGATGAAGGCTACCGAAGTGGCGACCGCAGGTCAGCCCGAGGGCAAGAATCACCGGAAGCCGGAGAAGTACTTGGAAGATGTCCTGGAAGGGGCCCGAATAGTAGAGGGCTGATACGTCTCCAATGTATCTATAATTTTTTATTGTTCCATCTATTATATTATCTGTTTTGGATGTTTAATAGGCATTTATATGCTATTTTATATTATTTTTGAGACTAACCTATTAACCGAGGGCCGAGTGCCAGTTTCTGTTTTTTGCCTATTCTAGAGTTTCACAGAAAAGGAATACCAAACATAGTCCAAACGGAATGAAACCTTCGCGATGATTTTTCTTGGACCGAAAGTAAACCAGAAGACTTGGAGATGAAGTCAGAGAGGCAACAAGGCGGCCACGAGGCAGGAGGGTGCGCCCAGGGGGTAGGGCGTGCCCACCACCCTTGTGGGGCCCTCGTAGCTCCCCTGACCTAGTTCCTTCACCTATATATACTCTTATACCCTGAAAACATCCAGGAGAGACACAAAACCACTTTTCCAGTGCCGCAACCTTCTGTACCCGTGAGATCCCATCTAGAGACCTTTTCCAGCGTCTTGCCAGAGGGGGATTCGATCACGGAGGGCTTCTACATCAACACCATTACCTCTCCGATGAAGCGTGAGTAGTTTACCATAGACCTTCGGATCCATAGTTATTAGCTAGATGGCTTCTTCTCTCTCTTTGGTTCTCAATACCATGTTCTCCTCGATGTTCTTGGAGATCTATTCGATGTAATATTCTTTTGCAGTGTGTTTGCCGAGATCCGATGAATTGTGGATTTATGATCAAATTATCTATGAATATTATTTGGTTCTTCTCTGAATTCTTATATGCTGTTCGCACACGAACACGTCACCGTGTACCCTCGACGCCGGGGGTGATGCACCGTAGCTCACGTCGAAGGAGACCCGTCCCGAAGCGCGGTATGCAAGCAATCCGGCGGGCGCTTTTGTAGACCCAAAACCCCACACGCCCGGAGGGACCCCATCTGGGCGTGCGGAGGCTATGGGCTGCCCTAGGTCGACATGATCGCCCCTAGGGCCTCGAGGTTTGCCGCCCTACAACAAGAAGAATAGACGAAGAACGAGGAAGAAGAAGAACTAGGGTTAAGGAGAAAAGATAAAAGATAAAAAGTGGTAGATGCGTTTGTTCGATTGTGTATTGTTGTTCAATCGGCCGTCACCTCTTGTCTATATATGAGGCGAATGGACTTCCCGTACAAGAAAAGGACTTTCCTAGCCGTCCAAATCATCAAAACCTAATAAAACACGGAGTACTCATGACCTTCGGCCCGGATAACCGGCTCAAGGCCCGGATGATCCGGCCTAGCCCTGTTTTTTGATAGCAGCTCACTAATCGGGCTGTAACTTTTGCATACGAACTCGGAGTAAGATGGTCTTTATATCAAAATCAACCACCTCGACGAGACGCACAACTTTTCTGCCGAACACTTTTTGATATGAGGTCATCTTGAGGGAGTTTCGGGCTGTTTTCTAACATATGCAGCAGAAAAAACTGCCCGGACGTCCGGACTTTTACCCGGGCTGTCCGGCCTCCATCCGGATCATCCGGGACTGTAATCAGGTCATCTGGCTTCAGAGCCAACCTTCTGGTATCTTTGTGCTTCAATTACCCGGATGATCCAGACCCCGGCCCGGATGATCTGGCCAAACATTGTTGCAGCGCACGGTTTTGCCTGTAACTTTTGCATACAACCTCGGATAGGGACGCTTTTTATATCAAAATCGTCTGTTTTGACGAGGCGAAGAACTTTGCAGTTGTAAATTTTCCACCTGAGGTGGGTTTAATTAGGTTTCATGCAATTCTTTAATCTGGCATCAACACGTGTATCTTAGAAATTGTCATATCTTTTGCACTTGAGCTCTGTTTTGGTCCATCTTCATATTTATTTTGATCATCTTGACGAGGGACATCAAATGGTGACATGAAATCATAATTTTAACCTCATTCCATTATAGACTCAAGTCACTCTTTGCGATCATGCCATTTTTTAGCGTCAACACATGCCCCCCTGTTTTTCGGCAAAGGTAGTATGCCGAAAAATAACTTGTACCGTGTTGGTTCTAAGGATGATGTCAACACTCAATCGGCCACTTTGCATGTGCTTGGGCGATAAATATATATCGGCCATTATTTCTTTGAATTCTTGATGCAAAATTGGGTGAAACCTTCTCAACTTCCTTAACAATCCGATGATAAAGCTCCATAGATATGTATCTCAAGGTCATACTATGAATCATATTGTTCACCTTTTTGCTAGGATTTTGCAGATAATTAATAATAAACTTTCTCCAATCCTTACTTTCGCCTGCATAAAAAAACCATTAGTGGCCAAAGCGGTGGACTTTGGTTCGGCCTTACCTCTGTTGACGAGACTAAGCATCGACTATTGACATAAATGCAATACACCATGATTAACATAGTAGCCAGATGCTTGCTGTGCCAACTCTCTTGAATTGTCATGTCTAGAAATATGAAAAATGTTAAAGGAACCCAAGGTAAATTTTGCATCTACATACCTCAAGATAAACTATAAGTGATTCATCAAAACATTGATAACTCTTGGATATTTGTTGTACTACTCATAACGAATCACCCAAAGCCTTAATATGTATAGCACCTATGGCAACCAAAAGCTCCAAACCGAATAAAATTTTATATTTGGCTTTGATCATTGTGAAAAATATTTTAAGCGGCATGAGGCTTGTTTTGGTCTCCAATTGAACTAAGGACGATGTTAGGATACTACACCAGCCATGCTTTGACATATTCTTAGGGCGATAGATAAATATCGGCCATTAACATGAGGTCCATGTAGAATTCACCTACCAAAGTATGTATAGCCGAAATAAACAAATAAAATAGGAATAAAATATTTCAGCCCCTTTGTATTAGCAACAATGTAACTAACCAAATGTATAGTAATTTGGTAATACCCTCTCATGATATAGAAAATTATATTGCATCCATGGATCAAAATAAATCCATGGAGGGTAATTGATCATACCTAGGGATGAATTCCATGGAAAATGCATCAACGGCATGGTTGAAGAAAATGTATGATGTGCTAACTAAAGATTTTGATGTTGTGATGCGCACCTTCGGTTTAATTGTTTGTTGCTTTCATTCTTTTCCTTCTTCACTTTTATTGTACTTGTTGCAATAGAAGCATGCACATCATTTTTGTCTTGATTGATCTTCTTGGGAACCCATGCCATGTTCTTCTTTTTCAGCTCTTGTGCACTAAGATTTTGTAATTTCTTCTTTTGCCAATATGATAAGCCGAGTGGGCATCTCGGCTATGATTCTGTTTTGACCAATGTCAATTCTTTCTTGGCCTTGTGCACTCTCAACTTTTTTTCTTCAGATTTGGCACTTTGACTCTCAATAATTGGTTGCTTCATCTCATTACCTATAGTAGCCAATGTCAACATTTTCATTGGCTCTTTTTCATTTGAGATCAAATCTGAAGTAGCACTCTTATGACCATCTCTTTTAACGCGGTAAACTTGTTTGACTACCTCTTTCTTCTTCCTTGAGCTCCGGACCGATTCCTTATGATTGAAACGGTCTTTAACATGTGATTGTTCAAATGTTGTTTTTCTTAGAGCTGCATAATATTGGTGAGATGTTCTAAAATAAGATGGAGAGTGTTCCCTTGTATCATACCTGTCCCATGATGGATATGGATCTACATGAGCATAGGGAGGCATCCACGACATTGGCATTGGCGGCCCAAAATAAGGATATGAACAAGTTGCATTCAAATTCTCTTCTTGCCAATATCGATCCTTGGGTTTGCGCCTAGGGGGTGATCTTGATGCTTTTGCATTAGTTGGCCGATAAGTACTGTTCTTCTCACTTATCTTCTGATATTTTTCCAATAGTTGTGCGAAAGTGACTTTCGGCTTTTTACCTTTGTGCTTACGTCGACCTTTGTTTTCTTTGGTTGTGCTTGCACCGACCTTTGGATTTGCTTGCTGCCCCCAGTACTTGGTATCTCCATTGTAGCTTTGATGGACTTGCCCTCAAGATTATGTTCATTATGCCCTTCAGCAACTTGTTTACTTGAAAGCTTGATCCCATCACCTGAAGTTTTTACCTTCACTTTAAATGGATCGGCTTGAAGCAGTCGATGCAAAAACTTTTTGCCATTGGGACCAATCGGAATAGACTGGTCATCTCTTGGTGTTTCAACAAACTTCAATCGTCCTTTTTCAATGGCCGATTTAACTATTTGACGGAACATGTTGCAATCCTCAAAATTATGCTTGAACGAATCATGCAACTTACAATACATTCGTCCTTGGATATATGGCTCAACATGGTGATCAAGAATTCTTATGTAATTATTTTTGAGCAATAAATCAAATATTTGGTCACACATGCTTGAATTGAAGGTAAACTTCTTGATTTCTAGCCGATCTTGCTGTGTGAACGGCTTTGGAGATAAGCAAACGAATCGTTCAGATTTGGAATCTCCCCATTCGGCTATACATTGTGTTTTCCACTCTATCTCCGGTGTCTTTGGATAAGATATTATATTAGCATCGGATTTCTCAAAAGAAATTAACCTTGGCTTTAAACTTCTAAAACGATAATATTTAGAACACACATGTCTCAATTGAGACCAAGTGCAAGCCAAGTAAGTGTGCAAGCCAAGTAAGAAATAAGCAAAGCTACCCAACTAGATATGAACTTTAGATAAATCAACGGGGAAAGCTTTGGCCGCAATAATAAGTCATTATCGGTCTTTATAAATGGTGCAATGGGTTAACCGATATGTTCCGTAACAATTTTATTGCTAACAAGTAGATTACCCTTCTTCATTGGTCTTTCAAAATTACTTATGAGGATTTTTCTAATAGATGCATTAACAATAAAGTTCTGACCAAATCTGAAAATAGGTAAATTACTTGCTAAACATACCTCTTCAAATATGTTGGGAGAGCATGATGGTGGTGTGACTTGAACAATATCTTGCTTTGCATTTGGATGACTCCCCAACGCCTCTTCATCATCTTTTTCTTGATTCCGTGTATCATTACATTGAAGATTTTTGTCAGCCGAATTTTGTTCGACTACTTGTTCTTGTCCTTGAAGCTTGTCGATTTCTACGGCACGGAACTCATAGGGCAGGAAGTAGGTTCCATTAACTTCAGAAAAATCAAGCACCGCTGTTTTCTTATGCTTGCCATGCCCTTTCTCAGTAATGCTTGCCTCGTTGGATTTGATGGATTCAGAATATATACTACTTGATTCAGCTTTTTCAACCGAAGCACTTTCATGTTCCGAATCATCCTTCTTTTCGTCGATACTACCAATTGGCAATGCTTCTTTTATCTGAGCCAATTCTTTTTCTATTTGTTTCTGGCGGCGAGCGGCAAAATTGGCTTTAAGCTTTTTCTCAATTTTAGACCACTCTGGATATGATTGCCCCCCAATGCTTTTAGATTCTTTCGGCAATGACACACGGGTGTTGCCGAAATTTTGCAATTGTGTAGGGGGTGTATAATATGATGTAGTACTAGGTGAAGGCATATGCATTGTTGTAAAACCATATTTTTGCTCGCCAATTTTATCAATTGGCAAAGATTCATCTTCTTGCAAAACTCTAGCTTTTATTGCGGCATAATCAGGAAATAGCCCATTTTCATGTTGTTCAAGGCAAAGAGCACCAATCCTCTTATTTTGGGCTAAACTCTTCAATGCAGCCACCACTACCTCATCTTCTACAATATAGGGCATGACCGCTCCTATAAAATTTACATTTATTCGGCTATGACCAGGAAGGTGTGAAGCCGAATTATGAACATCTAAAATTGTGTATGGTGCTGAAAAATTACTAACATGAGGTGTATCATATGATGGTTGAGAGTAACTGGCCGAGTGGCTAGTAGTAGCATGAACAATTCTCCCATCCATCGGCAAGGTTGGATTCACATATTGCAAATTAGTTGCCGATGAATAAAAAGGTGAAACACTTTCTTGTATGCTATTGGAAATTTTAACATGAGGTGTTTCAATTTGATTAACCAAACCCATCATGTTGTTCATCAGCGTATGGATTTGTGGGGTTGCCGATGCATGAGAGTTTGAATACATATGTTGTACGTTGCTAAAATCATAAGAATTTGAGGCATGAAGATTGTCTTGCATCGGCCCTTGCGGATAATTAGATGCATGATTGATAAATCTAGGGCTAGCCAATACATTATGCTCATTAGGTGATCTAGCAACAACATATGCATTATTTGCATCTACATATGTGAATTGGGTATTCATATTACCTTTGTAGATTGCAACCCCTAGATGACGATCTCTTCGTAGCAAGAACGGGCCGGAGATCGTTCAAAGCTTCGTCCCCAGCGGAGTCGCCAAAAAGTGTGTTCGCACACGAACACGTCACCATGTACCCTCAACACCGGAGGTGATGCACCGCAGCTCATGTCGAAGGAGACCCGTCCGGAAGCGTGGTACAGAAGCAATCCGGCGGGCGCTTTTGTAGACCCGAATCCCCACACGCCCGGGAGGGATCCCATCTGGGCGCGCGGAGGCTATGGGCTGCCCTAGGTCGACCTGATCTCCCCTAGGGCCTCGAGGTTTGCCGCCCTGCAACAAGAAGAACATACGAAGAACAAGGAAGAAGAAGAACTGGGGTTAAGGAGACAAGATAAGAGATAAAAAGTGGTAGATGTGTTTGTTTGATTGTGTGTTGTTGTTCAATCGGCCGTCACCTCTTGTCTATATATGAGGCGGATGGACTTCCCGTACAAGAAAAGGACTTTCCTAGCCGTTCAAATCATCAAAACCTAATAAAACACAAAGTACTCACGACCTCCGGCCCGGATGACCGACTCAAGGCCCGGATGATCCGGCCTAGCCCAGTTTTCTGACAACAGCTCACTAATCGGGCTGTAACTTTTCTATATGAACTCGGATTAAGATGATCTTTATACCAAAATCAACCGCCTTAACGAGACACACAACATTTTTGTTGAACACTTTTTGATCTGAGGCAATCTTAAGGGAGTTTTGGTCTGTTTTCTAACATCTGCAGCAGAAAAAACTGCCCGGACGTCCGGACTTCTACCCGGACTGTCCGGCCTCAAAAAGTGTGTTCGCACACGAACACGTCACCGTGTACCCTCGACATGGGGTGATGCACCGCTGCTCACGTCAAAGGAGACCCACCGGAAGCGCGGTACACAAGACAATCCGGTGGGCGCTTTTGATGACCCAAAACCCCACACGCCCAGGAGGGACCCCGTCAGGGCGTGCGGCGGCTATGGGATACCCTAGGTCGGCCTGACCGCCCTAGGGCCTCGAGGTTTGCCGCCCTACAACAAGAAGAATGAACGAAGAACGAGGAAGAAGGAGAACAAGGAAGAAGGAAAAATAAAGATAAAATGTGGTAGATGTGTTTGTTCAATTGTGTGTTGTTGTTCAATCGGCCGTCACCTCTTGTCTATATATAAGGCGAATGGACTTCCCGTACAAGAAAAGGACTTTTCTAGCCGTCCAAATCATCAAAACCTAATAAAACACAGAGTACTCATGACCTCCGGCCCGGATGACCGGCTCAAGGCCCGGATGATCCGGCCTAGCCCAGTTTTCTGACAGCAGCTCACTAATCGGGTTGTAACTTTTGCATACAAACTCGGATTAAAATTATCTTTGTATCGGAACCGCCTCGACGAGACACACAACTTTTCTGTTGAACACTTTTTGATCTGAGGTCTTCTTGAGGAAGTTTCGGGCTGTTTTCTAACATCTACAGCAGAAAAAACTGCCCGGACGTCCGGACTTCTACTCGGACTGTCTGGCCTCCATCCGGATCATCCGGGACTATACCCAAATCATCCGATTTCAGCACCAACCTTCTGGTATCTTTGTGCTTCAATTACCCGGATGATCCGGACCCCAGCCCGGATAATCCGGCCAAACATTGTTGCAGCGCACGGTTTTGTCTGTAACTTTTGCATACGACCTTGTATGGGGACGTTTTTTATATCAAAATCGTACGCTTTGATGAGGCGAAGAACTTTTCAGTTGTAACTTTTTCCATCTAAGGTGGTCTTAATTAGGATTCATTCCATTCTTAATCTGGTGTCAAGACGGGTATCTTCGAAATTGTCATGTCTTTTGCACTTGAGCTCCGTTTTAGTCCATCTTCATATTTATTTCGATCATCTTGATGAGGGCCATCAAATGGTGACACGAACTCATGATTTTAACCTCATTCCATTATAGACTCAAGTCACTCTTTGCGATCATGCCATTTTTGAGCGTCAACATAAGCATGATTTGATATCTTTGCAAGTATCTTCGAATTATCAGATTAGTTTGGCCTACTAGATTTATATTTCTTGCAATGGGAGAAGTGCTTAGCTTCAGGTTCAATCTTGCGGTGTCCTTTTCCAGTGATAGTAGGGGCAGCAAGGCACGTATTGTATTGTTGCCATCGAGGATAAAAAGATGGGGTTTTCATCATATTGCTTGAGTTAATTCCTCTATATCATGTCATCTTACTTAATGCGTTACTCCATTCTTTATGAACTTAATACTCTAGATGCATGCTGGATAGCGGTCGATGTGTGGAGTAACAGTAGTAGATGCAGGCAGGAGTCGGTCTACTTGACACGGTCGTGATGCCTATGTTCATGATCATTGCCTTAGATATCATCATAACTATGCGCTTTTCTATCAATTGCTCGGCAGTAATTTGTTCACCCACCATAATATTTGCTATCCTGAGAGAAGCCACTAGTGAAACCTATGGCCCCTGGGTCTCTTTCCATTATATTGAATCTTGTTTACATCTTACTAGTTTCTGATCTACTGTTTTGCAATCTTTTTACTTTCCGATCTATAAATCAAAAATACCAAAAATATTTACTTTACCGTTTATATATCTCTATCAGATCTCACTTTTGCAAGTGATCATGAAGGGCTTGACAACCCCTTTACTGCGTTGGGTGCAAGTTGTTGATAGTTTGTGCAGGTATTCGGTGAGTTGTGCGTTGTCTCCTACTGGATTGATACCTTGGTTCTCAAAACTGAGGGAAATACTTACGCTACTTTGCTGCATCACCATTTCCTCTTCAAGGGAAAACCAACGCAAGCTCAAGAGGTAGTAAGAAGGATTTCTAGCGCCGTTTTTTTAACAGCTAAAACAGTAGGAGAGGCTCCTACTGTGTATATTAAAGTATCAAAAAAAGGTTCTTACAAGGTCATAACCTTACATCCATAGCCATTGACAAACTAAGCTAGAAATGGGAAACCAAGGAGAATACAAGGTTATGGTACAACAAAGGATTGGGCAAAAGAGGAAATAAATGCTCTGTGCTTCTCTTTGGCTCTATGTCTGAGTAGAGAGAAATCCTCTATGAATCTTCTTGCCCATGAACCTAGCATGGGGTTAATCCTTCGGAAGTGTTTGTTATTTCTTTCTTTCCATAGACTCCAAGAGGCGTATAGGAAAATCTCCATGAACATCGGGTTGTCCCATGCTGTCTTTGCTTCTTTGATCCAATTGAGACGATCTCCATTAGTTGTCCAGTGGATGTTCAAAGTATCCCAACAAGTTGAACTGAAATGACACGTAAAAATCATGTGCTCGACTGTTTCTTCCTCCGTACTGCCACACAAGATGCAACCGTGATTGTCTCCAATGTTATAATGACGTCTCTTAAGCATGTTTCTAGTATTCAGGCGATCAGATAGCAGTAGCCAACCAAAAACCTTTATTTTCATTGTGGCCGAAGATTTCCAGAGCCATTTATAACTATCGTGTGCAGTGACCTCTCGAAAGTAGAACTTGTAGTACCTTTTTGCTGTGTAAATCACAGATCGCCACTCATAGACCCAAGCGTCTACGCCCTCTTCTGCATCATTGCCAACATGTAGTGTGATCTATTGGATATCTCGCAGTTCATTGTAAGCTTGCATGGAAAGGGGGAGGTGGAAGGTTTTGCTGAGGTTGGTGCTGCCAAGGAAGTCCCGGACCGAAATATCTTCATATAAGAGAACGCACGCGGATGTGAATGATTGAGGACCTCATCCAGCCAGAGGTCTTTCCACATAAGCGCAGTATCTCCTCTGCGAACGATCACATGCGAGATGCCTCGATAGATAGGGGTAAGTTTGAGCAAATCTTTCCACCAGAAAGAGCCACAAGGGCCTGAGGCATGTGGGATTTTGTCAGTGTAGTATGTGGACCAAATTAAATCAACCCACGGTAGATCCCAATGGTTGTAGAACTTGTGTAGGCATTTCATGAGCAAAGCATCACTTTGAGTTTGTAAGTCAAGCACCCCAAGTCCTCCACATTCCTTGGGTCTGCAAACCATCTGCCATGAGGCCAAAGAGTTGCACTTGCCCCCATCATCAGTCTTCTTAGTCGAAAGACATTGCCTTCTAATTTTATCAAGTAAATCAATAATCTTTTGTGGAAGTTTAAGGGTGCAGAGTGAAAGATGATGAGTGAAGTGATGACCGAGTTGAGAAGCGATAGTTTCCCTCCATAGGAGATCATTGATAAAGTTGCAGAGAGTCTTCGTTGAACGCCACAAACCAAAGGCATGAGATCTTGTACAGAAGGTTTTGTCGTGCCCATTGGCAATCCAAAATAGGTAAAAGGGAGCTTCCCCAGCACGCAGCCAAAAATTTGTGCAATATGTTGGGCAGTTGCAGCGTCTCAATTCATTGGCACCAGGGTTGACTTGTGAAAGTTGATCTTTAGTCCAACAGACGTGGCATAATCTGTGAGTATGTTTTTGACAAGAGTCTCTTGGTCTTGACACGCCGGTAACAAAATGATAGTGTCGTCCGCATATTGGATCACTGGGTAGTCCGATTGGTTGGGACGGTTGAAGGGCAAGTGTAGTTCATTCCTTTGAAAGGAGTCATTAATCGCAGCTTGCAATAAATCTGCCGCCAAGACAAAGATTAAGGGGGACAATGGATCACCCTGTCGTACGCCACAGACGCAATTAAATTGTTTTCCCGGGACGCCATTAAGTAGAACAGAAGATTTGGCCGATGAGAAAATTGTTTTGATCCACCCCAACCATTTTTCATTGAAGCCCATGTGCTTCATAATATCCAACATAGCCTCATGATCAATGGTGTCAAACGCTTTTGCAAAGTCCAGTTTGAGGATAACTATTGGATTTTTAGAAGCTTGGCATTGGTAGATGTACTCAAACGCCCATGCAAGGCAATCCTGGATGGACCTCTTTTTCAAAAACCCATACTGGTTATGGTGTATAATTTTCAGAATGATTTTTTGAAGCCGATTGGCGAGGAGTTTTGTAATGACTTTGAGACAGCAATTTAACAGAGTAATCGGTCGGAAGTCATTAACTCCTTGAGGTGCAGCAACTTTGGGAATGAGAGTGATTAATCCATCGTTAATGCTCTCCAGATTAAGGCCACCCTCGAAGAACTGATCACAGAGAGCATAAAAGTCCTCCTTAATTATATGCCAACAAGATTTGAGGAATGCTCCGTTGAACCCATCCGGACCCGGTGCCCTATCCGCCGGCATTTCTTTGATGACTAGATCAATCTCTTGTTGAGTAAAAGGTACAGTTAGGTCGTCCAATCCCTCAATTCGCTTGATGATGGAGGGAAGATTGAATTTCATATCATGTTTAGATGAGGTCCCAAGTCGTTCTTTGAAGGAGTGATAAATGACGATTCCTTGCTTGCATGATCATCAACTACAGTTCCATCAGGTAAGGTTAGAGAGGCAATATTGTTTCTTCTGTATCGTTCGGAAGCCATTGCTTGGAAGAACTTGGAATTCTCATCACCAAAACGGACCCATCGAATTGTGCATCGTTTCCTCTAATACTCTCTTTGGTAAGAAAGTAACTGTAGAATGTGGGCTTTGAGAATTTTCCTAAAGTTTGCCTCCGGAATGGTCAATTGCCTTCTGTTTTCCATTGTGTCCAGGTGCGCAAGAGTTTTGTTGGAGTTTTCAATTGCAATAGAGAGGCGGGAAATGTTCTTACTCCATATTTTCAGACAGTACCGTAAGTGCTTGAATTTTCTGCAAAGAATAGTTGCACTATTGGTAGAACATACTGGCTTATCCCAAGCTGACTGCACAATATCCATGAAGCCCGGGTGATGTATCCAAAAGGGTTCGAAACGAAAGAGTTTGCTCCTTGGGATCAAGGTTTCAATTGTGACTACGCACGGGATGTGGTCAGATACTGGCTTACCCAATGGTTTAACAATGGTGTTAGGGTAAGAACCCGTCCAGTTGCAAGAGGTGAAAAACCAATCTAGTTGCTCCAAAAGTGGATCCTGCTGCATATTACTCCAAGTAAAAGAGCGGCCTTTAATTGGCAGTTCAACAAGACATTGCGTACGTATGAAATCGTTGAACGTGATCATGTCATTAATGCTTCCGCCGGGCTTATTACGATTGTCGGGGCTACGGATATAATTAAAGTCCCCGAGGAGAAGCCAATCCTCGTTGGCAGGGATGTTCAAAGAGAAAAGCCAATTAGTGTAATTAGTTCGAGCTTCACCTTGACATGGGCCATAAATGTTCACTAACGTCCAAGACTTAGATGATTGTGTGGACTGAAACTTAATCACCAGAGCAAAATCTTCAGAAGCTATGACCGAGCCAGTGAAAACCGAACTATTCCAAATAGTAGCAATGCCACCCGAGGCCCCATTCGAAGGAACAAAGGCAAATTGGTCAAAACGACGGGGACAACAAGATTTGATAAACGCATGATCGATCATAGGCTTCTTAGTTTCTTGCAAGCATAAAACCGAACAACCACTAGCATTGATAGCATTAGAAAGAGCTAATTGTTTATCCCCAGAGTTTAACCCACGAATGTTCCAACAGAGCACATTCCAATTAACCAAAAGACCCATTTGAGCAAATAAACCTGAAGATTAGGTCGAAGACGAAGGACCCACGTCGGCGGATTCCAAGAGGGCAGCTTCAGTGAGTTCCTCGGTCGGGAGTGCGCATTTGAGGACGCCCACCTGTTGGATAATATGAATAGGAGTTGGGGGTGGAATCTATGGAGAGTCAGCACTATCCAGCTCCGTGATGATCACTGAGGAGGGCGCAGCAGGCGTGTGACGCGGCTTCACTTTGGACACCTTCTTCTTAGTATCAGCCAGAGCATGCACCCGAAATCCATCATATTTATTCGATCTGGCACTGCGACGGAGAGAGACCTCACATTCTGGTGCCTGCACTTTACCACGGTGCGAGGAGGCGCCGATCACACTCTGGGGCCCCTCGGAAAGAGGCAAAGAGAGGGAACAATTAGCCTGAAGCATAGACGAGTCGTCAGAGGGAACAGTCCAGGATTTCTAGCGCCGTTGCCAGGGAGATCTACGTCAAGTCAAGCCATACCAAGTACCCATCATAAACTTTTCTCCCTTGCATTACATTATTTGCCATTCTTGTGTGCTCGTGTGTTAAATCGCTTGATTCGCCTTCATGGCTAGTCCTCCTATCATTGTTAGTACTCCCGATAATGAAGCCCTCAACTTTAAACAAAGGAAGGGAGAAAATCTAAAAGATGCTTGGTACAGAATTTGCAATGCTCAAAATAGATCTACCAGAAAGCAATCTACTTCCATTCTTCTCCGTAATTTTTATGTAGGCATTACTCCTTAGAATAGATATGTTCTTGACACCATTACTGGAGGTAATTTCTTGGGAAGCCATACTTTTGATTCTTATAATGCCATGATAGATTTGTTAGGCCCACCGCCTCTTTTGGTCAATGGAACTATTTTAACCTTGGAACATGTGATGCAAAGACTTGATATTATTCAGAATAAAATTGCTACTGTAGAGTTAATCGAAAATGTTGGGGAAACCGATCACCTATGGGGTCACAAGGATCCCTTCTACGTTCGGCGGGGGATTTGTTGCACGAAGAGCAGGTCGAGCCGTTAGGACACAAAGGATTTTTATCCAGGTTCGGGCCGCGAAGAAGCGTAATACCCTAGTCCTGCTTTATCTGGTTATATGTGTGTTCTTGAGATTTTGAACTAGCTATGATGCGTGCTTTGTCCAAAAGTCCGAATCCTCTCTGTGTGTGCCTTGGGCCTCCTTTTATACACAAAGGGGTTGCCACAGTGGCACACAGGAGGTGGCAAGCTACGGTGGTACGAGCTTATCACTCGATCAACGTTGGAGAAGCACATTTAATGCGTTGCCTACGCGTCCTCTCGCTTTATTGGTGACGGCAACAGAGGCCATCTCGTCCTTCGCCGTTTTTCCTCGCCTCGCCACACGTCCGGGCCGACGAGGCATGCAGCGCCACGCTGGCCAACCAGCTACTGTGTTGGCAAAGTGGTAGGCTTCCATGAAGATCCGCATGCCGCCACGCATGCGACTGCTTTGTTGGCATGCTTATCGCCATGTTGGGGTGGTGGTGAGGTGGCGGAACCCTGCCGAGCGTGGGCCTGGCCGCGGCCCAGCGATCATCCTCGGCAAGGCTTGCTGGGTGCCTTGGAGTCGTCCCCGGCAAGGGTCTTGCTGGGGGTCTTCATCATTTGATCCCACGTGGACTCGTGGGTTATCGATCTTCGTGAGAAGCCGCATGCTACCAGGCATGTGCTCTTCAAATCTTGATCTGTAACATTGTCGATAGTGTCAGAGCTCTCAAGCCCAAGGGTGGTGGCCTTGCTGGTCTCTTCGCAAGCTGCCCCGGCGAGGGGCTTGCCGGGGGCCGCGCAGGTCGCCTCGGCAAGGCTTGTTGCCGGGCGTGGCCCTGCTTGCCTCTTGCTGCTTGCTACTCTGGGCAGCTAACTTGATATTCTTTGTACCTGTCTTGCCTTCTGCTGTCTTCCTCTGCCTCGCCAAGCTTTGCTATAGGGGTGGTTGCGACCGTCCATGCACAAGTAAGGGGTACAGAAGTACCCACACTTTTTTACACCGATACGAGTCCCAGGCCTGGGCCACTCATAAGTGCAAGGCGTAGTTGGGCCAAGCACAAAGCAGTGCGCGGGCGGGCGTGGCAGAGGCGAACCGCCACGATTTTTCTGGCAGTTGCACTTCCCCCCACCCCGCGTCGTGTGCGTGATGTGGGGGTCATGCGCGGGATGGGCGTGGCACACATGCGTCATCCCGTAGTAAATGGTAAAGAGCTGACCCGCGCATTCCCCATAAAAAGGAAAAATCGCGGGGCACTGCTCATTTACCTTTTCTGCTTCTCCCAATCTCGGAACCATCGTTCCCCTCTTCTCCCCCAAATCCGAACCAGACCTTTGCGCCTCTGCTCGCCACCGTCGCGCCTCCATCGCCTTTCGATCCCTTGCCCCTCCATAGCCGCCATGGCGCCCAAGTCTAGCAAGGGCAAGAAAGTGGCCAAGGCCGCCGCGGGGAAGGAGTTGCCGGAGAGTGAGCTGGTGAAGATGCGGAAGGAGCACACCCTCTTCTCCCATGATTGATGTGCTCACGCTCAAGGACCAGTTCCTGTGCTTGTGGGGGAAGGAGACAATGGGGCATCCTGCCACCAAGGTCATCCCTGCTCCCTTCGCCAAGGCCGGCCCGAATATTTACCCCTTCCTCATCGACTATTTCTCCCACGACCTCTGGCCCCCTTTCTTAGATTTCTTCAACGATATCATGCACACTTACGACTTCCATCTCCTGGACTTCACGCCTAATGTGGGGGCGTGCATGGACTTTTTTTCCCATCTCTGCGAGGGCTTCGCCGGGTTCTACCCCAGCACGACGCTCTTCCGCCATTATTTCTTCCCTCAGGTTCAGAAAGGGGACGCCATCTCTGGCTCCGTCGCTTGGATCTCGAGGCCTCTGTGCAAGGGTGCATATCCGGAGGGCTTCTAGAAGGAGCGGTGGGACAAATGGCGGGGCCAGTGGTGCTGGATTGTGGAAAAAGATCCATAGCAGTTCTGCGAGGTCCGTCAGAGCCTGCCGGTCCGTGGCGATGACTGGAGCGACTCCGACCCCAACGACATGAAGCTCATGGTCGCCACCACCAGGATTGTCCGCCTCGTCTCTGCCGGCCTCACGCTAGAGGTGGTTGGGGCTGATTTCATCCGTCTCCGCGTCGCTCCCTTGCACCAGAAGGGGAGGCCGGCCTGGGATTTCATGAACGCAGCGGACATCATGAGGCTCCGCCCCGGCTTAAAGCACAAATTCACCGTGATGCAGCACGCATCCGTCTGCCAGAGGCTCTTCCAGCTCAAGATGGATGAGGACGGCAATGTCGAGTGGACTGCTAAGGCTGCAAAATCCGGCAAGGCCAGCCACCCATTCAGGTTGCCAGCGGGGGTGCATCCAATGAGCAATAACTCCTGTCAGTCTGAGATCATTGCTATGATGCCCGCCTTCAATGCCCACGTCCTGGATCCAACCTGGGCCGAGCCGAAGGCGGAGGTGGTGCAACAATTCTTCGACAACTTGTCGGAGGGCTCTGTTCGCAACGAGCCAGAGCTCATCCACCCTACCACCACCCAAGAGGTGGCGTACATTGCCGCTAGGGCGAGGGAGGCAGACCTTGCCGTGGAGGCTGGCAGCTGCGGTGTCATGGAAGACGAGGCCGAAGAAGCTGAAGAGGATCAAAGGTTCCTCAAGTGGGTGGGGCCCACCGGAGAGACCAGTGGCGCTGGTGCCGGGGCTCCCCCTGCCGTGGAGGCAGCCGAAGAGCCGGCCGGGGAGGCGTCCAGGGTGGACGAGCCCTCGGCCCCAAAGAAGAGGCCCGTCTTGCAACAGACCGACTCCAACAAGCCAGTTCGCCCTGGCAAGGCCACGCAGCGGCAAGGGGCTTAGGCTGAGCCCATGCGCCAGACGAGGCGTTGGAGGCGGACGCAGCGGCGAAGAGGGCCACAACATTGAAGAAGGCCGCAGCTGCTGCCTCCTCTTCGATCAGGCATGGCGCTGCTTCCTCCTCCTTGAGCAGACGCGCCGCCGCTTCTCCTGCGACTGGGCGCGTAAGGACTCCATCTCCTTCCCCGGCGGGCTCCGTCCCAGTGACCAAATATGACCTTGGGCCGTTCAGCCCGAGGAAGAAGAGGAGGGCAGAAGAAGAGGAGGACGAGTATGCACTCTGCTCCATCCATCCATTCCCTGTTTCCTTAGTTGAATCACTTGACCTTGAGCTGATTTCATTGTTTGCAGTGACGCGGAGACACTGGCCCAAAGGGTGAAAAGGGCCAGGGCCTCGACGAGTACTGAGCCCCCAACAAGCACCCCTTGTGCTCTGGGGGTGATCTTCACCAGTCCGTAGTCCAGCCCCCGGCGCAGCCCCCAATGTGAGTTTGTCACTGGGATCAAGCACCGTAAGATTGAACCCATCACAAAGCACCTCTTGCCATTGCAAGATAAATAGATCGAGTTGGCCAAGCAAAACCCATATATCAGAGAAGAAATAGGAGGCTATAAGCAACCATGCATATAAGAGATCAAAGAAAACTCAAATAATTTTCATGGATAAAAACATAGATCTGATCATAAACCCAAAGTTCATCGGATCCCAACAAACACACCAAAAAAGAGTTACATCATATGGATCTCCAAGAGACCATTGTATTGAGAATCAAGAGAGAGAGAGAGAGAGAGAGGAAGCCATCTAGCTACTAACTACAGACCCGGCCTGTAGGTCTACAATGAACTACTCACACATCATTGGAGAGGCACCAATGAGGATGATGAACCCCTCTGTGATGGTATGTAGATTGTATCTGGTGGTTCTGGAACTTGCGTCGGCTGGAATTGATTTTCTTCGACCTTAGGGTTTCTGGAATATTGGGGTATTTATAGAGCAAAGAGGCAGTGCGGGAGGCCACCTAGGTGGGCATAACCCACCTAGGCGCGCCTGGGCCCCCATGTGCACCCTGATGGGTTGTGCCCCCCTCGGGGCACCCATTTGGTACTTCTTCGGCCCATCTTGTGTCTTCTGGTCCAGAAAAAATCCACAAAAAGTTTTGATGCGTTTGGACTCCATTTGGTATTTATTTCCCGCGCTGTAACAAACAAGCAGAAGACCTCAACTAGCACTGGGCACTATGTCAATAGATTAGTATCAAAAAATGATATAAAATGATTGTAAAACATCCAAGAATGATAATATACATCATGGAACAATAATTTTTTTATATATACAGTTAATACATATCAGCATCCCCAAGCTTAATTCCTCCTCGTCCTCGAGTAGGTAAATGATAAAAACAGAATTTTTGATGTGGAATGTTGCCTAACATGTTCATCACATATTCTTTTCTTTGTAGCATGGACATTTGGACTTTTATATGGTTCAAGGCAATAGTCTAGTTTTTACATGAAGACTTTAATACTCAAGCATATCAACAAGCAACCATGTCTTTCAAAATATCAATGCTAAAGCAAGTTATCCCTAGCCCATTATGCTCAATCATTGATCCATTCATGAAACACACTCGAATACTAGCTGTACCCAATGCTCAAGTACCATCATAGTGCCCCTTAGTTGGTGCTTTATAAGAGAAGATGGAGACTCAAGTAAAAATTAAAAATTGCATAAAGTAAAAGAAATGCCCTTCGCGGAGGGAAGTAGGGATTTGTAGAAGTGCCAGAGCTCAAAGAGAAAATTGAGAGATAATTTTTTTTGGGAGGCATAATTTTCCCACCAATGAAAATGACATAGAGTTCCCACCACTTTCCATGCTAGATATATCATAGGCGGTTCCCAAACAAAAAAAATAAAGTTTATTCCTTTTTCCACCATACTTTAACTTTCCATCGACGGGTGCCCTCCATACCAACACTTTCCAAGGAATTTATTATTCGACAACATAAATTAAATTTATTTTTCATTTCGGGACTGGGCATCCCTAATACCTTTCTCGTACTCTCGTGCAATGACAAGTGAATAAACACTCATTGTGAGAATAACACATCTAGCATGGAAAATATCGGCCACCCCTCGCCGCCTCACGAGAAGTACAAGCACACAAAAGAGAAATTTATTTTGAAAATTAGAGATGGCACATACAAATTTGCTTAGAATGGCATGGAAATACCGCATATAGGTAGGTATAGTGGACTCATATGGCAAAACTGGTTTAAAGGGTTTTGAATGCACAAATAGTGATCATACTTAGTGAAAATAAAGGCTAACAAAAAGATTGAGAAGCGTCCAGCCAAGAAACAAAAAATCTCATAAGCGAGCATTAAGCATAACTAACACCGAATAATGCATGACAAGTAGGATGTAATTTTTATTTCATAACTATTGACATTCGTGCTTGCATGGGGAATCACAAACCTTAACACCAATATTCTTACTAAAGCATAATTACTCATCAACATGACTCACATATCATATTGTCATATCTCAAAACCATTACAAAGAACCAAGTTTATTTTGCCCAATGATGTTCATGAATTTTTTTATTATATCCTCCTTGGATATCTATCACTTTAGGACTAATTCCATATGTTGCTTTTAATAAGCTCAAACAAATATAAGTGAAGAACATGAGCATAATATTTCTTCCTCTCAAAATAATTTAAGTGAAGCAAGAGAGAATTACTAACTCCCAAATAAATCTAAGTGAAGCATGAGATAATTTCTTCAAAAATAACAAAGCACACTAAGCTCAAAAAGATATAAGTGAAGCACTAGAGCAATTCCATGCTCTAAACATTTAAGTGAAGCATAGGAGCAAGCATAACATAATTTTTGGCTCTCTCAAATAGATGTGTCCAGCAAGCATTCAAGACTTAACATAAAAATCAAAACAAGCAAAATTCATAATATGTCACGAATAAAAATACAGCTCCAAGTAAAATACCGATGGTCATTAGAAGAAAGAGGGGATGCCACTCGGGGGCATCCCCAAGCTTAGTTGCTTGCTACTTCTTGAATATTATCTTGGGGTGCCTCGGCCATCCCCAAGCTTAGCCTTTTGCTAATCCTTATTCCTTCATCCATCGTAATATCACCCAAAACTTGATAACTTCAATCACACAAAACTCAACAAAAACCTTCGTGAGATCCGTTAGTATAAGAAAGCAAACCACTACTATAAGTACTGTTCCAAACCCATTCATATTTGTTTTTTCCATTATATATACTGTATTCCATCTTTTATATGGCAAAGACTCTTCAAATAAAACCATAGAATCATCAAAACAAGCACACAACGCAAAGAAAACAGAATTTGTCAAAAACAGAACAGTCTGTAGCAATCTGGATATTTCCAATACTTATGTAACTCCAAAAAATGTGAAAAATTAGGGCAACGTGGGAAATTTGTATATTAATCTTCTGCAAAAATAATCAACTCAAAATCACTTTTCTGTTAAAAATGG
The DNA here is from genome assembly GCF_002162155.2 of Triticum dicoccoides. NCBI lineage: Eukaryota > Viridiplantae > Streptophyta > Magnoliopsida > Poales > Poaceae > Triticum > Triticum dicoccoides. The sequence continues at coordinate 463,528,858 of NC_041387.1, read as the reverse complement.
GAATTATTCACATGAGCACAAAAGTTTCTGTTTTTCAGCAAGATCAAATCAACTCTCACCCAAATCATCCCAAAGGCTTTGCTTGACACAAACACTAATTTAAAACAAAAAAACACATCTAATCAGAGACAGAATTGGGTATTTTATTGGAAATAGCAAGAAAACCAAAAAGAAAAAAGATACAAGTTGGGTTGCCTTCCAACGAGCGCTATCATTTTACGCCCCTAGCTAGACATAATGCGAAGGATCTAACTGTTGTCATTTTTAGTTCTAGATCCATACAATGCCCTCATGATTGATTCATATGGTGGCCTAATTCTTGTTCTATACCCTTACTTAGTGGAAATTGAAATTTAATATTGCGTTCTTTCATAACAATCATGGCACCAATAGTACGTAAAAACGGTCTACCAAGTATAATTAGACAAGATGGATTGCAATCAATATCAAGAACAATAAAATCTATGAGCACGTAACTTCTATTTGCAAGAATAAGAACATCATTAATTATTACCGTAGGCTTTATAATAGTAGAATCCGCCAAGTGCAAATTTAAAGAGCATTCTTCAATATCGGTAAGACCAAGCACATCACATAAAGATTTCGGAATTGTAGAAACACTAGCACCCAAGTCACATAAAGGAAAACACTCATAATTTTTAATCTTGACTTTGATGGTAGGTTCCCATTCATCATGTAATTTTCTTGGAATTGAAACTTCTAATTCAAACTTTTGTTCAAAAGCTTTCATCATGGCATCAACAATATGTTTAGTAAAAGCTTTATTTTGTTCATAAGCATGGGGTGAATTTATCATGGATTGCAACAAAGAAGTACAATCAACCAAAGAGCAACTATCATAATTAAAGTCTTTGTAATCCAAAAGAGTGGGCACATCACTAATTAAAGTTTTGACCTCTTCAAACCCACTTTTATCAATTTTCTCAACAAGATTTTCACCCTCCGAATTATCGGGATACCTTCTAGATAAAGTTGACTCTTCTTCAATCCCTTTTTCATCAATATTAATTTTAATAAACAAATAATTAATAGAATAAACACTAATCATTTTAATATCTTCATCACTTTTATGAAAGCAATCACTAGAAAACGCTTTTTCTAAAAATTCTCTTTTAGCTCTAAGTATAGCGGTTCTTTTCTTACTTTCATCCATAGAAACATAAAGAGCTTTAATTGATTCTTCAACCTTAGGAACAAAATTTTTCATCTTGAGAGTTTCTACATCATGAGAAATTCTATCAATACTTCTAGACATATCATCAACTTTATTCAACTTTTCTTCTATCGTAGCATTGAAAACTTTTTGGGTTTTGATAAATTCTTTAATATTATTATCAAGATCAGAGGTGTTCCTATTATTATTATTATAAGAAGGATTACCATAGGAATTACCATATTATTAGAGGAATTACTAGGAAAAGGCCTAGGATTAAAATTACCTGTATAAGCATTGTTATTGAAATTGTTTCGCGAGATAAAATTCACATCTATGGCATCACTATTTTGCTCAATGAAAGTAGACAAAGGCACATCATTAAAATCAACAGGAGCACTTTTATTAGCAGCCAACTTCATAAGAGCATCGACTTTTTCACTCAAAGAATTTATTTCTTCTACCGAATTGACTTTTTTTACTAGTAGGAGCTCTTTTGGTATGGCATTGTGAATAATTTGCCATAATATTGTCTAGAAATTTAGTAGCTTCACCCAAAGTAATTTCCATAAAAGTACCCGCTGCGGCGAAATCTAAAAGAACGAGAAACAAAATTCAATCCCTCATAAATTTTTTGTATGATCATCCAAAGATTTAACCCATGAGTTGGGCATTTCCTTAGCATCAATTTCATCCTTTCACAAGATTGTGCAACATGCTCATGTTCAAGTTGCTTCATGATCTAGTATCTAAGGGAAATGATTTTTGCGGGCGGAAAATACTTAGTAATAAAATCATCCTTGCACTTATTCCAAGAATCAATACTATTGAGAGGCAAAGAAGAAAACCAAATTTTTGCGTGATCTCGCAAAGAAACGGAAATAATTCCAACTTCACAACATCATTCTCCACATGTTTTTTATTTTTCATATCACATAATTCCAAGAATGTGTTAAGATGGTACACGGCATCCTCATTAGGAGTACTGGAAAATTGATCTTTCATAACAAGATTCAGCAAAGTAGTTTTAATTTTACAAGACTCTGCACTAGTGGTGGGAGGAGCAATTGGAGTGCTAAAAAAATCATTGTTGTTGGTATTTGAGAAATCACACAACCTGGTGTTCTCTTGAGTCATGGTGGCTACAGAACAAGTTGCACTCAAAATAGATCTGACAAGAAAACGACAAACGAAAATGAGGGCGAATAAAACGACAAATTTTTATGAAGTGGGGGAGTGGAAAACGAGAGGCAAATGACAAATAATGTAAATTGCAAGGAGATGAGATTTGTGATTAGGAACTTGGTTGATGTTGATGATGTCTCCCCTGCAACGGCGCCAGAAATTCATTTTGATGTTGCGTGAACTACGTCGGTATTTCCCCAAAGAGGAAGGGAAGATGCAGCACAACAACGATAGGTATTTCCCTCATTGATGAGACCAAGGTTATCGAACTAGTAGGAGAACCATGCAACACCACATAAATTGGTCCTACACACAAAGAACAAATACTTGCAAACCGACGTAAGAGAGGGGTTGTCAATCCCTCACGGGTGAAAGGATATGTAAAATTGTAGTAGATTGGATAAATAGATCTCGCGGGAACGCGAGATAACATAAATTTCTAAAAATTGCAACAAGGTATTTTTGTATTTTTGGTTTAATAGATCTGAAAATAAAAGCAAATAAAAATAGATCACGAAGGCAAATATATTAGAGAAGAGACCCGGGGGCCGTAGGTTTCACTATTGGCTTCTCTCTCGAAAAATATCAAACGGTGGGTAAACAAATTACTATTGGGCAATTGATAGAACTTCAAATACTCATGACGATATCCAAGCAATGATCATTATATAGGCATCACGTCCAAGATTAGTAGACCGACTCCTGCCTGCATCTACCACTATTACTCCACATATCGACCGCTATCCAGCATGCATCTAGTGTATTAAGTTCATTTAAAAATGGAGTAATGCAATAAGAACGATGAAATGATGTAGACAAGATCTATTTATGTAGAAATAGACCCCATCTTGTTATCCTTAATATCAATGATACATACGTGTCGGTTCCCCTTCTGACACTGGGATCAAGCGTCATAAGGTCGAAACCATCACAAAGCACCTCTTCCCATTGCAAGATAAATAGATCGAATTGGCCAAACAAAACCCAAATATCGGAGAAGAAATATGAGGATATAAACAATCATGCATATAAGAGATGAAAGAAAACTCAAATAACTGTCATGGATAAAAACATAGATCTGATCATAAACTCAAAGTTCATCAGAACCCAACAAACACACCGCAAAAGAGTTACATCATATGTATCTAAAAGAGACCATTGTATTGAGAATCAAGAGAGAGAGGAAGCCATCTAGCTACTAACTACGGACCCGTAGGTCTACAGTGAACTATTCACGCATCATTGGAGAGGCACCAATAAGGATGATGAACCCCTCCGTGATGGTGTTTAGATTTGATCTTGTGGTTCTGGAACTTGCAACTGTAATTGATTTTCATTGACTCCCTTAGGGTTTCTGGAATATTGGGGTATTTATAGAGCAAAGAGGTGGTGCGGGAGGCCACCGAGGTGGGCACAAATTTTTCATCTTGGGAGTTTCTACATCATGAGAAATTCTATCAATACTTCTAGACATATCATCAACTTTATTCAGCTTTTCTTTTGTCATAGCATTGAAAACTTTTTGAGTATCGATAAATTCTTTAATATTATTCTCAAGATCAGAGGAGTTCCTCTTATTATTATAAGAAGGATTTCCATAGGAATTACCATAATTATGAGGAATTACTAGGAAAAGACCTAGGATTAAAATTACCTCTATAAGCATTGCTATTGAAATTGTTTCACGAGATAAAATTCACATCTATGGCATCACTATTTTTCTCAATGAAAGTAGACAAAGGCACATCATTAAAACCAATAGGAACACTTTTATTAGCAACCAACTTCATAAGAGCATCGACCTTTTCACTCAAAGAATTTATTTCTTCTACCGAATTTACTTTTTTACTAGTAGGAGCTCTTTTGGTATGCCATTGTGAATAATTTGCCATAATATTGTCTAGCAATTTAGTAGCTTCACTCAAAGTAATTTCCATAAAAGTACCCCCCTCGGTGGAATCTAAAAGATTACGAGAAACAAAATTCAATCCCGCATAAAACTTTTGTATGATCATCCAAATATTTAACCCATGAGTTGGGCAATTCCTTAGCATCAATTTCATCGTTTCCCAAGATTGTGCAACATGCTCATGTTCAAGTTGCTTGAAATTCATGATCTGGGTTCTAAGGGAAATGATTTTTGTGGGCGGAAAATACTAAGTAATAAAAGCATGCTTGCACTCATTGCAAGAATCGATACTATTGCGAGGCAAAGAAGAAAACCATATTTTTGCGCGATCTTGCAAAGAAACGGAAATTATTTCAACTTCGCAACATCATTTTCCACATCTTTTTCTTTTGCATATCGCATAATTCCACGAATGTGTTAAGATGGGACATGGCATCCTCATTAGGAGTAACAGAAAATTGATCTTTCATAACAAGATTCAACAAAGCAGTATTAATATCACAAGACTCCGCACTAGTGGCTGGAGGAGCAATCGGAGTGCTAATAAAATCATTGTTGTTGGTATTTGAGAAATCACACTAAGGGAGTCCTGGATTAGGGGGTCCTCGGACATCGGGACTGTATGCTTATGCCAGACTGTTGGACTATGAAGATACAAGATTGAAGACTTCGTCCCGTGTTTGGGTGGGACTCTCCTTTGCGTGGAAGGCAAGCTTGGCAATTCGGATATGTAGATTTCCTTCTCTGTAACCGACTCTGTGTAACCTTAGCCCCCTCCGGTGTCTATATAAACTAGAGGGTTTAGTCCGTAGGATAACAACAATCATAATCATAGGCTAGCTTCTAGGGTTAGCCTCTACGATCTCATGGTAGATCAACTCTTGTAATACTCATGTCATCAAGATCAATCAAGCAGGAAGTAGGGTATTACCTCCATAGAGAGGGCCCAAACCTGGGTAAACATTGTGTCCCCCGCCTCCTGTTACCATTAGCCTTAGATGCACAGTTCGGGACCCCCTACCCGAGATCCACCGGTTTTGACACCAACATTGGTGCTTTCATTGAGAGTTCCACTGTGTCGTCACCATAAGGCTTGATGGCCCCTTAGATCATCTACAATGATGCAGTCCAAGGTGAGGTTTTCCTCCCCAGACAGATCTTCATATTCAGCGGCTTCGCACTGCGGGCCAACTCGCTTGGCCATCTAGAGCAGATCGATAGCTACACCCCTGGCCATCAAGTCAGATTTGGAAGCCTGAATTACACTTCCGACATCCACGGAGACTTGATCTTTGACGGATTCAAGCCCATGACAGGTGCGGCCTACAGTCATAGCATGACCTAGATCTGCCATCTGATGGTGTTCCGGAGATCACACCTGCAGCTGCCCTAGATTTAAATCAAGAGCAGATCGTGCCATCCGAGGACGGGTGGATGGACCCCTCCATGGAGGCCGCACACTCAGCAGCGAGAGAGCTGAACACCGATCTCACTTCCAAGGAGGTCTGCGTCATCGGACCCTCGGACTCGTCTTCGGCCATAGGCTCCAAACCGCATGCATCCGTGCCCATCGTACCTAACTGGGCATCGATCATGGAGTTTAGCCCCGCGGATATCTTTCAGCACTCGCCCTTGGGTGACGTGCTAAACTCACTAAAATCTCTCTCCCTGTTAGGAGACTCTTGGCCGAGCTATGTACAGGGAAGCGGGCGACGAAGGAATTCGCTGCCCATGCACCACCCACTTTATAGCCACTGTCGATGACCTAATGAACACGCTTGATTTCGACTCCGAAGACATGAACGATACTGATGATGATGCTGGAGAAAAATGGGAACCACCGCCCCTAGGGCGCTGGACGGCCACCTCATCATATGATATATATATATATATATATATATATATATATATATATATATATATATATATATATATATATATGATGGACACGGCGATGATGCAACGGAGGATAATCCCGTTGAGAAGCAAACCAAGCACCGACGTCAGCGGCGCCGCTCTAAAGCCCTCCATAGCAAAAACAGCGATATCGGCACAAGAAAGAATAATACCCCGGACGACACTAAAGGTAACGATGACCCCGTAGACCCAGCGATGGAGCAGGATGAGCCAGGGGACACCAAACACAGTCCGGGGCCGCTGTCCGATCACAGCGGTGCCGAAGACAAAACTTATAAACCTATCTTCGGAGAGGAGAACAGTTCGGGCGACGATGCACGCATCATCCCGGAAAAGCACTTGGAACAAGAGCACCTCCACAAAAGGCTTATTGCTACCGTGAGGAGCTTGAAGAAGCAGAAGCAACGGCTTAAAGCGCACAGGATACGCTCAACCACAGATGGAACAAAGTGCTCGACACTGACGAAATATATGGCGATGATCGCCACACAAAGAGCTACCCAAAACACAAGCTACTGCTCGAATTTGACGACGAGGCTATCGCGCCCATTCCGACGAAAAATAATACCACCGATCTGCCAGACAGACCACCCCGTGGCCGAGACAGAGCGGCCAATGACGCCGCACACAAGTTAGCACACGATCACGTGAGCACTTGGACAAAAGAGCTGGTATGACCAGGTCCATCTATGGATCTAGAAAACGTGTTCCTATGCAGGATCACGACCACCGAACCGACTATATTGATCAACTACCAGCTCAGAATCAACACCGAACACTACAACCGCCGAACCCACGCCACGGCACATCCAAATACAGGGGTGCCGTGCACCCCCTATGCTTCGCCGATGAGGTGCTGGATCATGAATTTCCGGAGGGGTTTAAACCCGTAAACATCGAGGCATACGATGGAACGACAGACCCTGCAGTCTGGATTGAGGACTTTATTCTTCTCATCCATATGGCTCGTGGAGACGATCTCCATGCCATCAAATACCTGCCCCTCAAGTTGAAAGGACCAGCTCGGCACTGGTTGAAAAGCCTCCCCGAAAATTCAATTGGAAGTTGGGAGGAACTCGAGGACGCTTTTAGGGCTAATTTTCAAGGGTCCTATGTTCGACCTCCGGATGCAGACGATGTAAGTCACATAATCCAACAACCCAGAGAGTCAGCCCGTAAGCTTTGGAATAGATTTCTCACCAAGAAGAACCAAATCGTCAACTGTCTGGATGTTGAAGCCCTAGCAGCTTTCAAACACAGCGTCCGGGATGCATGGCTTGCCAGACACCTCGGCCAGGAAAAGCCGAGGACAATGGCAGCCCTAACAACTCTTATGACCCGCTTTTGCGCGGGCGAGGACAGTTGGTTGGCCCGCAGCGGCACCAGCGACCCAGGCACATCTGAAATCAGGGATGGCAATGGGAAGCCGTGACGCAATAAAAACAAGCATCGAAATAATGAAGACAGCCCAGACAACACAACAGTAAACGCCGCATTCAGGGGCTCTCGACCCGGTCAACGTAAAAATCCATTTAAAGGCAGCAGAGATGGACCATCCAGCCTAAATAAAGTTCTAGACAGATCCTGTCAGATTCATGGCACCCCCGAGAAACATGCGAATCACACCAACAGAGAATGCTGGGTCTTCAAGCAGGCCGACAAGCTAAACGCCGAACACAAGGGGAGGGAGACACCAAGTGAAGACGAGGACGAACCTCGCTAGCCGAACACTAGGGGATAGAAAAAAATTCCACCAGAGGTCAAAACAGTGAACATGATTTACGCAACCCACATACCAAAGAGGAAGCGCAAACGCACACTCCGAGACATATACGCTGTAGAGCCCGTCGTCCCCAAATTCAACCCATGGTCGGCCTGCCCGATCACTTTCGATTGCAGGGATCATCCGACTAGTATTCGTCATGGAGGTTCGGCTGCCCTGGTGCTTGACACAATAATTTACGGATACCATCTCACCCGAGTCCTCATGGACGGTGACAGTAGTCTTAATCTGATATATCAGGACACTGTCTGCAAGATGGGGATAGACCCGTCATGAATCAGCCAAAGCAGTACTACCTTTAAAGGAGTAATACCAGGCGTAGAGGCCCGCTGCATGGGCTCTCTAACATTAGAGGTTGTAATCGGTTCTCCCGACAATTTCCGAAGCGAAGAACTAATCTTCGACATTGCTCCATTCTGAAGCGACTATCATGCACTACTCGGAAGAATGGCCTTCGCTCGTTTCAATGCAGTACCGCATTATGCTTATCTTAAACTTAAGATGCCCGGTCCACGTGGCATCATCACAATTAGCGGAAATATGGAGCGTTCCCTGCGTGCGGAAGAATATGTGGCGGCTCTAGCAGCCGAACCACTGAATGGCCTCTCCAACCCAAGTAACTAATCGGTCGTCGTGACCACAGACACGGCTAGACATGTTCGGCGCACCACTAGTTGTAGCAGCCCAGATAAACCTGAGCTTGATTAACGGCTATTCCCCCATATGTGGTGCTGGGGGCTGCCCGCACGAAAAGGATCCATAATTCGGTTAGATCCTATTTACACTCAAGAAATTGAATTTCCACGGTTCATTAAGTTTAACCGACTTTACGCATGGTCACACACAATTCTTTCACCCGGGTTTTTCTTTCTTTTTTACAGATGACCATCGTGCTATACCCTTCTAGGATACGACACAACGGAGACAAAGGCGCAGACATGCAGAAGGGCCCCATTCCAAGGTTTCTTTTTAGATTAATACCCTGTGTAAACCTTTTTTTATTATCTCTTGTTGGCTCACACCCTCCTGATACTTAAAATGACCAAGAGGGATATCGGCGTTATTGGCAAGCTTATTTTTCGTCGATCTAAAATAGACGTTACAAGGGCAGCAACCAATGTGTTTTGGGGATCTATGCTCTCACCACAGCTGCTCTTTCGTCACGCTAGATTAATGCACATACCTGGAAATTCCGGGCTCATTATCAAGGGCGATACTCAACCCAGTATATGTTGTAAAGTCTGAATACCTTCGGGAGTATTTGGCGTCGCGAGTTTGGCCTTATATGCATCAGCTCTGAATCATGTCTTTGGTTAATAGTTGGGTTTGCTCGGCTCCCGTGTTTTGCTACCTTACGTTCCGCTCTATCGGCTAAGGTGGCACCGGGAGAACTACTGCGATTGTGCCCTAGTTCATCCGGATGAGCACCTCAGTAGAGAAAGCCGAAAACTGACTGTCATGATAAAGCTAGAGACTGGTCAACCATTCGATGACTCAGCGGAATCTTTGCGATTCCTCCGCATTAACGAAGGACCGGTTTCCCGGTCACGTATGTACACACACCGTATTCTTATGAACGCAGACATACCAGGGGCTATATAGTAGCCCCAACGTCAAACTCCTATGGCTAAGTGAAAGTGTTAAATCTATATTGTTTGATTGCCTCATTTGCCACGCTACCACCTCCTTAATGGACCAAGACGTTGGATCAAGTGTGATTACGCGCTTTGCTAAACACCCCCGCATTATATGCGAGGGGGCTGAAGCCGACTACTGCAAACTTTCAGGTTATATACATATATACATAAGTGGCTGCACAGGAGGCACTACAATACTTTACGGGCAAAAGTATAAATATAGCCTTTATTATCAAAAGCATTGTTTTTACAATCAAGATACATGTCACTGGAACATGGTATTCTTTGAGCACCGAGCCTCTATTAAACGGGCACCTTCTAAGAATTCTTCAAAATAGTGCTCGGGCGAGTCCTGGCCCCTGGGCGGACCCCTGGTTGCAATATTGGTGGCCTCCATCTTCGCCCAATACGTCTTAACACGGGCAAGGGACATCCGCGCACTCTCTATGCACGCCGACCTCTTGACAACATCGATATGCGGTACAACACGAATAAATCGTCGCACCAAACAAAAATAACTATCGGGACTTGGTTCCTTTGGCCACAGGTGGTCCACGACGGTCTTCATGGCAAGCCCAGATAACCTATGGAGCTCGGCCCATTCGGCCATCTGCTCATTCAACAGCAGCGGACGCCTTGGATTACTGAACTGCGGCCAGAACAATCTTTCCACCTCATGATCTTCTCGATCTTTGAAATACTGCGCCGCATCAGCAGCACTCTTTGCTAAATCCAAGTATGCGTCTGAAGAACTCCACAATTGATCAAGAGGGGCATACTTAGGATCGCCGAACTTCGTTCGCAATAAAAAGGGCTTCCCAGCCGCGATATCACCGGCTTGCCGAAGCTCCTCCCGCGCCGCTCTGATTTCAGAGTGAGTTTCCTTTGATGCTTGCAAGGCCTTCTTTAGGTCAGCCATTTTCGTTTGGTTTTCCCTTTTGAGAAGCTCATATTGGCTGGCAGCATTTTGTAGCTCAATTGCCATGTTAGCTATTTTATCCTCACTTTGGCGATGAGCAGCCTGTTCGGCTTTTAATTCTTCGGCTGCCTTCATGACAGCCGCATCACTTCTCCTGGCTTGCTCCTTGGCCCGGGCAAGCTCTGCCCGAAGGGTCTCCACAACGGCAGCTCCATCTGTAGTCAAAGCATATTATAAATCCTAGCATCATGCTCTTATTAATATTTGCTGACCACTCAAATATACATACCCTGTGCCTCATCAAGACGCTTGTTCACAAGCATGATGTCCGTATCCTCCACGTCAAGTTGCCGCCTCAGTTCGGCAAATTCTGCAGTCCAGTCAGCTGCCGGATCTACAGTCGCCTGCGAACAAAATCAGCGCTATCATTACCTGAGACTATGTTCCTCTGCTTGCCTCGTCCGGATGGCAACCAGAGTCTCAGGGGCTACCATCTATACAAAGTACACCTTGCGTGTACGGTACAATCAAACACACACACACACACACACACACACACACACACACACACACACACACACACACAGAGACATATATATATATATATATCACTTTGCGTACCTCAAAGCCTCTTAGCAGGCTCGTAAAAGCTTCATTCAACCCGCTTTTTGCGGATGAAATCCTCTCAACCACCGTACCCATTAAGGTACGATGTGCCTCTGTAGCCGCTTGCTGCAGAAGACCCGTCAATGTGTCCGGTGGCGCATCAGACAATCCGGGCCTTTTTCTGTTGGTCTCTCTAGGAGCTGAAAACCCCGGACCTCGGACGGCCAAAGAGTTACCTGCTGGTCTTTGCGGACTGGGAGAGATCCTCCGGGACGACACCTCAGGGTCGTCCGTCTCATGAGGCAGAGAAGTAGGAGGAGGCGTTTCGCTCTCCATCATCTCCGGAAGAAGATCCCCCGAAGACGAACATTGTTGAGGGAGGCTATGAGCCGAACTGCAAAAACATATGTCTCGGTCGTTATCATTAGGGAAAGAACAGGGTAGGTTCACTAAGCACCATTGTTCACTTATGGCTCGGTTAATAGCTGGCCTCCCTGAGAGCGTTGTGCAGCAATGTAGCCCTCCGGGGCGGGGCCCCCTGATGAAGCTTTCTTCCCTTGTTTGGAGACCTCTGCTTCCAAGTCTTTAGGGTCGGTCCTTTTCTCCCTGTGGGGAGAGGGGAAGCTGGATTCTCCTTTCCGTTCATCCTCCGACATGGGGTTACTAATTTCCCCGGTTAGAATGCATAACGTACCTCTAGCATGAAGTCCGCTTTTGGCTTCCCCATTCCTCTCCTTGTCCTCCCCTGATGGCACTTGGTAAGGTGCGCGAGCCAGCATCCTGGTTAGTACAGGATCCGATGAGTCTTCGGGAAGAGGGGCCCAACACCTGATCCTCTCCGCCTTTCTTATCCAGTCCTGGCTGAGGGTGGTTACTCAGAATAATGTTGTGACAAATATAATGACGGTGTGTTCGGTTGTGGAATTACTTACCTGGGTTCTGGATGGTTGCAGTTGAGGCCCGCATCCTCTATGGTGACCAGACACTTTATTCATGATCCATAGAATAATTGATACATTCCTTCGAGCGTCCTGCCGAAGAAGTGCTGAACAGTTCACGGTCTTTTCGGGTTGAACTCCCACATACAGAGAGGTCGACGTTGGCACGGCAAGACCCGACGGACTAGCATTACTTGAATTACTTTGACGAGACTGATATCCCTCTTGAGGAGATCCCGAATGCGGCTTTGCAATATCGGCACGTCATTTACTGATCCCTAGTCTAGCCCCTTGTTGACCCATGATGCAAGATGTGGCAGAGGGGCAGAGCAGAAGGCCGGGGCGGCCGCCCACTTACTCCCTCGAGGCGCAGTGATGTAAAAATACTCCCGTTGCCATAGGTCAGAAACTTCTGGGAAAGATCCCTTTGGCCATAAAGCAACGACACCTTTGCTTATTATAGCGCCTCCGCACTCTGCATGTCGCCTGTCGATCATCTTTGGCTTCACATTGAAGGTCTTGAGCCATAGGCCGAAGTGTGCGGTAATGCGGGGGAAGGCCTCACACACAACGATGAACATCGAGATGTGAAGGAAGGAATCTAGAGCTAGATCGTGAAAATCTAGCCCGTAATAGAACATGAGCCCTCTAACAAAGGGATTAAGACCAAAGCCTATCCCTCGGAGGAAGTGGGAGATGAATACTCTCATCGGGTTCGAGAGTAGGGATAACCTGCCATTGAGCAGGAATCCTGTGAAGGATTTCGGCGGTCAGATACCTAGCCTCCCTAAGCTTCTTGATGTCCTCCTCTGTGACGGAAGAGGCCATCCACCGGCCTTTAAGGTTGGGTCCGGACATGGTTGAAGGTCCGGAGCGCTTAGACTAAACCTTTGGTGTTGGAACTCGAGGTAGGGGAAGGGGAGGATTGGGCGTGGAAAGAAAAGGACAGGTCTTGACCTCTTTATATAGAGGAAGAATACCAAGCGTCCTTCACGCGGCCGTTTGGAACTTGCCTAAACCAAGGAGTCGTACTAATGGCGCGTTTGGGTTACCCACGCCCGTATTGATGAGAATCCCGTAATAAGAAGGACACGATTGTCGGATATCGGGTTCCGGCAAAACCCTTAAGGTTTGAACTCTGGGGTGCGCACGAAGATCTACTCCCTACCAATCCACGTCCCAACGCTTCGCCGTGAATCTAAGCTACACGATGAACAACACAAGGGACACAAGGTTTATACTAGTTCGGGCCACCATTGTGGTGTAATACCCTACGCTAGTGTGTGGTGGTGGATTTCCTCTAAGGCTGATGATGAACAGTACAGAGGAAGAATAGCCTCGCGAGGGGTGTTCTTGTGGTGGTGTGCTTGGAGAGGAATGGCTCCATCTCTGTTGGCTCTAGGTGAGATCTCTCTCCTCTACGGTAGTGGCTATCTCTATTTTATAGAGGCCCTGGTCCTCCTCCCAAATATTGAGCGGGATGGGAGCCAACAACGACCATTTTGAAGGGGGACAGCTAGTACAAGTTATCCCGACTAAAGTTGGTCTTCGACTGCCAAAGGCAATGGCGATGACGCCGTCTTGGGCTCCACAGTGACCTCTGTCCTGCCGCTCTGCTGGTCTTGGTCTTGTTGCACCCATATGGAAACCTTTGCTTGATGCCTCGGTACTCCGCGCATGCGCTCGCCCCCTTTGCACTAAAGAGGAAACGAGGACACTGCGCAGGCTGGCGCCCGCCTGGTCTTGATCGTCATGGCTTGAGTCACGAGCACCTCGCGAGGTACTCCTTGCCTTGATCTCTACGCCTCCTTATGAGCCTGCCTGGTGAGGCCGCCCCTGAGGAAGCCTTGCATCGTCCGCCCCGCGAGGCTTGGCCCCTCACGAGGGTCTTGAGCTTGGGTTGATGAAGACGAGCCGTGCTGGGCCACCCCTTGAGCCACGCCGCAGGCCGCAGGCAGGAAAGTCTAGGGACCCCCGTTCCTAGAACACCGACAATGATCTCTGCTTCGACAAGACGTGCCAATAAAATCGCCTCGCAAAACGTGTAGTGGCAGGTTGGAAAAACGGTTTGAATAATAACCGGGCCGCAACATGATGTCACACCATCTAAAAGTTGTCAGCAGATTAGACTCATGGAATATTGTGCTCTCTATGGTGGTATGTGGAATTTGTTTTGCAGAGCTGGACACGATTCATGCGTTCAGTATCTACCTTGAAGTATTCGGATAAGGAACCCGCCTTACAATGCCGAAGACAATCTGCGCGCCGAAGCCTGGTTCAGGGGCTACTGAGGGAGTCCTGGATTAGGGGGTCCTCGGACAGCCGGACTGTATGCTTATGCCGGACTGTTGGACTATGAAGATACAAGATTGAATACTTTGTCCCGTGTCCGGTTGGGACTCTCCTTTGCGTGGAAGGCAAGCTTGGCAATTCAGATATGTAGATTTCCTTCTCTGTAACCGACTCTGTGTAACCCTAGCCCCCTCTGGCGTCTGTATAAACCAGAGGGTTTAGTCCGTAGGACAACAACAATCATAATCATAGGCTTGCTTCTAGGGTTAGCCTCTATGATCTCATGGTAGATCAACTCTTGTAATACTCATATCATCAATATCAATCAAGCAGGAAGTAGGGTATTACCTCCATAGAGAGGGCCCGAACCTAGGTAAACATTGTGTCCCCCGCCTCCTGTTACCATTAGCCTTAGACGCACAGTTCGGGACCCCCTACCCGAGATCCGCCAGTTTTGACACCGACACACACAACTTGGTGTTCTCTTGAGTCATGGTGACTACACAACAAGATTCCACTCAAAAACAGGTCTGACGAGAAAACAGTGAACGAAAAAGAGGGCGAATAAAACGACAAATTTTTGTGATGGTGGGGAGAGGAAAACGAGAGGCAAATGGCAAATAATGTAAATTGCAAGGAGATGAGATTTGTGATTAGGAACTTGGTTGATGTTGATGATGTCTCCCCAGCTACGACGCTAGAAATTCCTTTTGATGTTTGCTTGAACTACATTGGTATTTCCCCAAAGAGGAAAGGATGATGCAGCACAACAACAGTAGGTATTTCCCTCAGTGATGAGGCCAAGGTTATAGAACCAGTAGGAGAACCACGCAACACCATGTAAACAGCTCCTGCACACAAAGAACAAATACTTGCAACCCAACATAAGAGAGGGGTTATCAATCCCTCACGGGTAAAAAGATAGGTAAAATTGTAGTAGATTGGATTAATAGATCTCGCGGGAACATGAGATAAAATAAATTACTAAAAATTGCAGCAAGGTATTTTTGTATATTTGGTTTAATTGATCTGAAAATAAAAGCAAATAAAAATAGATCGCGAAGGAAAATATATTAAAGAAGAGACTCGAGGGCCGTTGGTTTCACTAGTAGCTTCTCTCGAGAAAAATAGCAAACGGTGGGAAAACAAATTACCGTTGGGCAGTTGATAGAACTTCAAATACTCATGATGATATCCAGGCAATGATCATTATATAGGCATCACATCCAAGATTAGTAGACCGACTCCTGCCTGCATCTACTACTATTACTCCACACATCGACCGCTATCATGCATGCATCTAGTGTATTAAGTTCATAGAAAAACGGAGTAATGCAATAAGAACAATGACATGATGTAGACAAGATCTATTTATGTAGAAATAGACCTTATCTTCTTATCCTTAATATCAATGATACATATGTGTCGGTTCCCCTTCTGCCACTGGGATCAAGCACCGTAAGATCGAACCCATCACAAAGCACCTCTTCCCATTGGAAGATAAATAGATCGAATTGGCCAAACAAAACCCAAATATCTGAGAATAAATACGAGTCTATAAGCAATCATGCATATAAGAGATCAAGAAAACTCACATAACTTTCATGGATAAAAAAATAGATCTGATCATAAACTCAAAGTTCATCAAATCCCAACAAACACACCGCAAAAAGAGTTACATCATATGGATCTCCAAGAGACCATTGTATTCAGAATCAAGAGAGAGAGAGAGAGAGGAATCCATCTAGCTAGTAAGTACGGACTCGTAGGTCTACAATGAACTACTCACGCATCATCGGAGAGGCACCAATGAGGATGATGAACCCCTCTTGATGGTGTTTAGATTGGATCTGGTGGTTCTGGAACTTGCGGTGGCTGGAATTGATTTTCGTCGACTCCCTTAGGGTTTCTGGAATATTGGGGTATTTATAGAGCAAAGAGGCGGCGCGGGAGGCCACTGAGGTTGGCATAACCCGCCTGGGCACGCCTGGGCCCCCAGGCGTGCCCTGGTGGGTTGGGCCCCCCTCGGGGCACCCCTATGGTACTTCTTCGGCCCATCTTGTGTCTTCTTGTCCAGAAAAAATCCACAAAAAGTTTCGCCGCGTTTGGACTCCGTTTTGTATTGATTTCTTGCGATGTAAAAAACAAGCAGAAAACAGCAACTGGCACTGGGCACTATGTCAATAGGTTAGTACCAAAAGTGATATAAAATGATTATAAAATGATTGTAAAACATCCAAGAATGATAATATAACAACATGGAACAATCAAAAATTATGGATACGTTGGAGACGTATCATCGCTCCGCCACAAAGTAACCATCAGGGGGCTACCAGGAACCCATGCCCACCACTACCTAGGTAGAAGCACCTGCCGCTTCAGCCCCCATCTCCGAATCATCAACATAAGTATGTAATAGTATAGTACATACCCGTGATCACCTCCCGAGTGATCACGGCTCAGTAGTATAGCATGGTAGACGGACAAGAATGGAGGGCCACTGATGTAATACTAGCAACCTATACTAAGCATTAGGATAGCAGGTAAAGGTATCAACAAATGTAGCAACAATGACAGGCTATGCAATAGAATAGGAGCTATCGAATCAATAATAGTAGCAAACCTAATGCAAGAATAAGAGAGAAGAGAGTGGGCGATATATGGTTGATCATAGGGGGTTTGCTTTCCTGGAAGCTCTGCTGAGAAGGAGGGGTCGTCAACACCGTAGTCGACCGGGGCAGCAACAACGTCCGTCTCGTAGTCTACCCGAGAGAAGAGGGGGAAGTAACAATGAATACAATGCTAATAGATGCATGACGATGCATGACATAGCAATAAGCAATGATAGAGGTGATCTAACGCAGTGTCGGATGATACTGGCGAAGAGGTATGACATCCGGGAAAGTATTCCCAGTGTTTAGCATTTTTAGACAGATGAACCGAAGGTGGATTGTTGCATGTTTGTAATGCTAGGGATGTGTGGCAGATGAACGGAGTGCATATTCGGATTCATCTCGTCGTTCTGAGCAACTTTCATGTACAAAGCATTTTCATCCGAGTTACGGATTACTTTATATTAAGCTTTAAAGTTTTAGTTCATTTTTTAAATCAACAGAATTTATTTAAATCAAAAGCATTTATGATATCATCATGACATCAGCATGATGTCAGTGGTCAAAGTTGACCATTGACGAGTCAGCTGTGTCCCATTTGTCGTTGACTTAGACTAACTAAACATGGTTAAATTAGTCCAACTAAATGATTAGGTTAACTAGATTCAATTAGTTTAGTTAACTGAATTAATTAACTTAATTAACGAATTAATCAATTAATTAAATATTATTATTATTACACATTTTTTTAAAAATGTTCTGGGGGTGGGCCCCTTGTGTCATAGGCTGGGGGCGTCCTAGCGGGCACGGGCGCGCGGGCTAACGGGCAGAGCAGAGGACTCTGCCAGCCGAGTGGAGCAGAATGGAGTAGGAGGGCCGAGCCCAGCACGGTGACGTGGGGCAGCAGCGAGCGGCGCCAGCAGTAGACCAGCAGCTGCAACCGCTGCAGCATGGGCGGCGCGGCGAGGCCGCGTGTGGAGGCGGGGCGCGGGCAGAGCGCGTGGGGCGAGCGAGGGGGGTGCGGCCGCCAGAGGCCGACTCAGCCGGAGGCATGGCCAACCCATGGCCAGGGACGACGGGCCCTGCATTCTGCAGCAGGCGGAGTTGGGGGCGCATGGGCGACAACATGCGGTTGCAGCTTGAGCAGCAGCAGCGAGGGGGCAAGGCGGGAGGGGCAATGGACGTGCGAGGGGTGGCGCTATTCGGCGGTGGCTGCGAGCGGGAAGAGTAAAGGCGGGGCAAGCTCGCACAGGAGCACGGCGGAGGCGACTGGGCAGTGCGTGCAGCGAGGTAGGGCGCGGAGCAGCGTGCGCGAGCTTGCAGTGCAGGGCGCGGGGAGCAGAGCGCGGGCCGCAGTGGGGCCAGCGGTGGCGGGGCGCGCAAGCGGCAAGGGACGCGGGGCGGTGCGGGCCAGGCGAGCAACAGTTGGGGACGAGTGAGAGAGAGAGGGGAGGTGGCGGTCGGGCCTCACTTGTGGTGCAGGGGAACGGGGCGGCGAGGCGCGATGGTGACCGGCCAGGAAGGGGATGAGGATGCGAGGAGGCAGTCCGGCGAGGTGGCTCCGGCGACAGCGGTCCGACGACGGGATCCGGGCGGTACCGATGCTGCGGCGTCGGGGCGATGCATGGGTGCCCCGATCCGATCTAGATC
>NC_041387.1:463500384-463509991 GCF_002162155.2 Triticum dicoccoides | reverse complement strand
GTGGGGCTTTGGCTAGGCCAGCCTGGCTAGCCCAGTGGACAGCTGGGCCGAGGCCCAGCAAGGGGGGAGGGGGTCTTCTCCTTTTATTTATATTTTTGTCTTTTGTTTTATTTATTTTCTTGTCTGTTTTATTAAAATTTAGATTTCTTAGAAAATACATAGGTTGTACTTATAATAGTATTAATAATTATGCGACCACCACAATTAACTTGGCACCAAAAATAAAATAGTTCATAATATTTTATTATTTTAAAAGCATTTAAATAATTGTTTTTGCTATTATTTTATTCACTTTAGAGTATCTAAACATGTTGTAAAAGTGTGGTTTCTCCACCATAATTACCTATGCATTATCTAGCACAACCTGAACATTTTAGTTTTTATGTTTAAAAACTTTTACCGTTTGACTTTAATTCAAAGTTGAATTTGGATCGGTTCTGAACTAAGGCGAGATTAGCAACAGTAATCAAGGTGACGTGGCATCATTAGCAAAGGTTCACTGTAGCTTAATTATCCGGGTGTCACAAGTATCGGGGGGTAAGAAGTTATAATACAGTAGATATAACACCAATATAAAATTGGAATGAGTTTACAACAATACATAAAAGTGGTTATTTTCTTTGTTTCACTAAAGGATCTCATGAGTTTTCTGTTGAGTTTTGTGTTGGTGAACTTTTCAAGTTTTGAGTAAATTTTTGATGGACTACAAAATAAGAAGTGGCAAGAGCCTAAGCTTGGGAATGCCCAAGGCACCCAAGGTATTATTCAAGGACAACCAAGCATCTAAGCTTGGGGATGCCCCAGATGGCATCCCCTCTTTTGTCTTCAATCCATCGCTAAAATTACTTGAGGCTATATTTTTATTCACCACATGATATGTGTTTTGCTTGGAGCGTCTTGTATTATATTTGTCCTTGCTTTTTAGTTTGCCACAATCATCCTTTCTATACACACCTATTGAGAGGGACACACATTAATTGTGAATTTATTAGAACACTCTATGTGCTTCACTTATATCTGTTGAGCTAGGTAGTTGCTCTAGTGCATCACTTATATCTTTTTAGAGCACAACGGTGGTTTTATTTTGTAGAAATTGAAGAACTCTCATGCTTCACTTATATTATTTTGAGAGTCTTATAAATAGTATGGCAATTTGTTTAGGTTAGGAATTTAGTCCTAATATGATGGGTATTCAAGAGGGATATAATAAATTTTTTCATGTAGATCATTGAATATATGAGAAGTTTGATTCCTTGCAATTGTTTTGAGATATAAATATGGTGATATTAAAGTCATGCTAGTTGGTAACTGTGAGCTGATAGAAATACTTGTATTATGGTTTGTGATTCCCGAAGCATGCACGTATGTTCTTATGTTATGTGATGAAGTGGGAGCATGATTTATTTTTGATTGTCTTCCTTATGAGTGGCGCTCGGGGATGAGCGATGGTCTTTTCCTACCAATCTATCCCACTAGAAGCATGTGTATTAGTACTTTGTTTCGAGGGCTAATAAACTTTTGCAATAAGTATGTGAGTTCTTTATGACTAATGTTAAGTCCATGGATTATACGCACTCTCACGCTTCCACCTTTGCTAGCCACTCTAGTACCGCACAACTTTCGCCGGTGCATTAAACCCACCTTATACCTTCCTCAAAACAACCACCATACCTACCTATTATGGCATTTACATAGCCATTCCCAGATATATTGCCATGCAACTTCTACTATTCCATTTATTATGACACATACCATCATTGTCATATTGCTTTGCATGATCATATAGTTGGCATAGTATTTGTGGCTTGGCCACCATTCATATTATTTTATACATGTCATGCTAGATAATTGCACATCCCGGTACATCGCCGGAGGCATTCATATAGAGTCATATTTTTGTTCTAGTATCGAGTTGTAATTCTTGAGTTGTAAGTAAACAAAAGTGTAATGACCATCATTATTAGAGAATTGTCCCATGTGAGGAAAGGATGATGGAGGCTATGACTCCCCCACAAGTTGGGATGAGACTCCAGACTAAGAATAAAAGGAGGCCAAAAAAAGAAGCCAAAGGCCCCAAAAGAAAAGAAATGAGAGAAAAAGAGAGAAGGGACAATGTTACTATCCTTTTCCATACTTGTGCTTAAAAATAGCACCATGTTCTTCATGACAGAGAGTCTCCTATGTTGTCACTTTCATATATTACTAGTGGGAATTTTTAATTATAGAACTTGGCTTGTTTATTCCAACGATGGGCTTCCACAAATTGCCCTAGGTCTTCGTGAGCAAGCAAGTTGGATGCACACCCACTTAGTTTTCCTTCGAGATTTCATACACTTATAGATCTAGTGCATCTGTTGCCTGGCAATCCCTACTCACTTGCACCAATATCAATTGATGGGCATCTCCATAGCCGATTAATTTGCCTAGTTGATGTGAGAATTTCTTTCTCCTTTTTGTCTACTACCACCATCGGGGTTGTGCATGATAAATACTTTATGTGATGAAGATAGAGCACGAAGTGATTATATGATTTTGTAGGGATAACTTTCTTTAGCCGTGATATTTTGAAAAGCCATAATTGCTTTATTAGTATGCTCGAAGTATTATTTTTATGTCAATATTAAACTTTTGTTTTGAATCTTATGGATCTGAATTTCCATACCACAATAAGAATGATTACTTGATAAACATGCTAGGTAGCATTCGACATCAAAAATTTTGTTTTTGTCATTTACCTACTCGAGGACGAGCACGAATTAAGCTTGGGGATGCTTGATACGTCTCCAACGTATCTATAATTGCATGCTGACTTTGCTTGAACCATGTGTGTGTAGGGACAGTATATTCATATCATGTTTCCATCCGCATTTATACAATCTGTGTTATATGTTCGTATTGCTTGCCATTTCATGCCATGACTTAGCTTCGTACTATCATTTGCCATGTTTGCTATAATATTTTTATTGATAATATCATGTTGTACTTTGATTTAGTCTCATGCCATGGTTATCAATACTATTTTGATTTTGTTGCATTGTTGATATGTTTGTATCATGTGTTTCCTTGCCTCATATGTTATAACTGTTCTCTTGATAAATTTGGTATTAATTGCTCACCAATGTATTTGTAACATTCATGTTCATAACTTTTTGATGATATGATAAGATGATGGAGATGTTAAGCTAAACGGTAATAACAAACCTCCTCCATGTTCGATGGGATCAAGTCATAGTGCCACTGAACCGAGCTTTTTCAGCGCAGCCACATTTGCCTTGATGGGGAGGCCCTAATTCGGTCTATTGTCATGCCTCCCACCGGTGCCTCCTACTAGGGAAGGTTATGTGTTTGCGCTACCCTGGCCCGGTAGGCGGGCATAACCTTGTGTGCCCGGTTTTGGTATTCAGCTCATGTCCCCATTTGGGACCATTTTTGTTTGGCCACGTCGGTGGCGGCCACAAAGGTGGCGGATCTCATGAGTTGACATCGGGGCAACCCATGACATATCCCAAAGGGGAGTTTGTTGGAGTGGTCGGGAGTGTGTCACGCAATAGATTGGTTTTGTTTGAACATCTTTGGTCCACTCAAATGGGAGTACGAGGAGGTCCATGGTGTGGGTATAGTGTGCTAACCTCTGCAGAGTGTATAATCTATCGATAGCCGCGTCCTCGATTATGGACATAGTTCATAATAGATCACACTATCGGGTCTTCGTCGACATGGAGGATAAACCTGATATAATTAATTTGATAAATAATGTGCTATAAAGAATGTGGTGACTTGGACCATGAGATAATCATGAGAAGTCACAGTGTTGTTCTGACGTGATCACGACATGAGATCTCGGTGAGTCATGAGTTAGCCCAGAGGGGCAGTGGTAGTGAAACGGATTAATGAACAGTATATTACTTTAACTCTTCACGGGAGGTTAGTGTAGTTTACTTTCGAGCCTAGTTTCATGCATATATCCATTTCTTGTAGATACAACTATGACATGCCATGACATTCCATGATATGCCATTCCATGATAGGCCATGATATTCCATGATATGCAATGACATGTTATGATATGCTATGATATGCCATGATATGTTAAAGAATTGCTTAATGTTAATATCATGCCATGTTTATTCATTGCCATGAGATAAATTCATGTATGAGCACGAGACTTGCTTGCTCTAAGTGCATCTAGTGCCACCCCTAGTTGGTTTTGGAGTATTTACGACAAACGTGGTTGAGGGACTAATGTGTTTGTGAGATTCATAGGAGAAAACAGGTAGGAGTCCCTCATTGATTTGGTTTACCCATCAGAGATGACCCCTAAGAACGTATGAAGACATTGAAGACAATGGTGGTTTGTGGAGACATTCACGTCGAAGATAATGACGTATGAAGACATTCACTTGAAGTCAATGGAGTGCAACGATGTAGTTTCTTTCGTAATTTCATTTTCTACTTTCTTGAGTCATAGGAACCACCGAACTTTCAAGTGGGGTCCTGTAAGTGCATCTAGTGCCACCCCTAGTTGGTTTTGGTGTATTGACGACAAACGTGGTTGAGGGACTAATGTGTTTGGGAGAATTGCAGGATAACACAGGTAGTAGTCCCTCATTGATTCAGTTTACCTACCAGAGACGACCCCTAAAAATGTATGAAGACACTGAAGACAATGGTGGTTCGTGAAGACATTCACATTGAAGATAATGACAATGAAGACATTCACTTGAAGATATGGAGTGCGAAGACATAGTTTCTTTCGTGGTTTCCTTTTCTTCTTTGTTGACTCATAGGAACCACCGTACTATTAAGTGGGGTCCAAGTGAACAAACTCAGATGACTGAAGTGATTCTCAACCAAAATTCTATGTCTTCGAACAAAGACAATGAGAGCAAATCTTATCCAGAGCTGGATGAGTAAGCTTTGCTTGTAGCCCAAGCCAAGCTGCCGCGTGTGTTTGAAATCCGATCGTTGGACATGTGTCGGTACCTTAGTGACCCAGGGTCATTTCAGACATATCAGGTCGGTTTGCCTCCTGGCTATAAATAGCCCACCCCCTACACCATAATTTGGTGGCTTCTCAGAGTTAGTGCACGACTTTTGTCGTTTGAGAGCAACCCACCTCCGAAGCATTCGAGAGAGAGATCCTTGCGAGGACAAAGCCCAAAAGACCTAGAGCCAAAGAGTGTTAGGCATCACTGAAGTCTTTCTGTCCGCATGACCTAAAGACTTGTTACACTTGAGGACTGTGCATCCTCTAGCCGGTTAGGCGTCATGTTCTGAGGATCCAAGAGTCATTGTGGATTGCCCGTGAACGGAGTCTGTGAAGGTTTGGAAGTCTACCTTGAAGAATTACCAGAGTGATAGGGCGAGGACTAGGTATCCTTAGCTCTAGGGGAATAAGGTGAAGACACAGTCTTCTGAGTTCAATCTTAGCCTCCCTAACCAGACGTACAGTTGTCACAACAACTGGAGCTGGTCTACCAAATTCCTATCTTCAACAAGCAACTGGTTCTATCCCCTACCCTCCTTACTTTTCAGTTTATCTTCGTGAAGTCATTGCTTGCTTGCCTCATCTATTTGACTTCACTATGTGAAGAGTTGCAATTGTTTGTCTTTGTATTGTCTTCCATTCTGATCATGTCTACATAGTTGTTGATAGTCTTCGAGCGTTCACTGTGTTGCTTGCTTGACTATTGCTTGTCTAGTGTAGTTTATCTTCCGTTGCGTACCATATAGGTTCAGCCTCACTGTTTGTCTTCAAAGACCTCGTGTTTTGAAGACTTCAATAAAAATTGCCTATTCACCCCTCTAGTCGATAACTAGCACTTTCCATTGGTATCAGAGCAAGGTGCTCCCTTGTTCTGTGTGATTCGGTTTAACCACTTGGAGTTTTAGCTATGTGGACTGCTGGGATAATCAAGGTCTCCGCTGCGTGCCCAATCTTCGATGGCACTGACTACCCCTACTGGAAGAATAAGATGCGCATGCATCTTGAAGCCATTGACATTGACCTCTGGTATGTCGTCAAGACAGGCGTTCCCAAGGTCGGTGAAGGTGTCACCGCTGCTGATGTCAAGAGGTTCTCGCAAGTGGACTCAACTGCCAAGAACATCATTTGTGGTCATTTGACCAAAGGGCAGTATGACCGTGTGAGTGCACTGGAAACTGTGAAGCTGGTCTGGGACTGGTTGTCCAAGGCAACGAAGGTGTCTCAACTCAGAGAGACTCAAGGATTGATGTTCTTCGCAATCTCTTCAACCGCTTCAAGAGGAATGACAATGAGAATGTCCAGCTCACGTTCGGTCGCTTTACTGATATCACAAATGAGCTTCACACTCTTGGCACCCATGAGATCACCAAGCATGAAATTGTGAAGAAGCTTCTGAGATCACTTGACAGCTCCTTCGACACCTTAGTCCTAATGATTCAAGAATGTCCTGACTTCAAGGACCTTGATCCATCTGGCATACTTGAGAGGCTCAACATGCATGAGTTCCAGCTATCTAAGAAGCATGATATCTATGGCCCCAACTATGGCTGATCCCATGCTTTGAAGGCAAAGGTTGTTTCCTCATCTCAAGAAGAATCTGAGTGCAGTTCTGGTGATCCCGAAGACATTAGCAAAGAGCTAGCAATACTGGTGAGAAAGTTCCAGAAGTTCTCCAAGAAGAATCGATTCGGAAAGTCTTCAAGATCCACCTCAAGAAATGATGAGGCTTCATCTCATGACTACAAGAAGAGAAGTTGCCGCAAATGCAAGAAGACAGGCTACTACATCTCAGAGTGTCCTCAATGGGATTAGGAATCAAGGAAGAAGAAGAAGAAGAAGAAGAAGAGCAAGGAATATGATTCTGATGACAAGAAGAAGAAGAAGAAATCTTCACAGTCTTGTTCAAAGTCTTCGTCTCACAAGAAGACCTCATCAGGAAAGGCTCGTGCATTTATTAGCAAGGAGATGGATTCATAGGAGGAGTCTGCTTCTGAGGAGGCAGAGGTGGAGTCTCTGGAGGAGTCTGATTCATGCGTGGCAAGCCTGGCTCTTGCTTCCTCATTCATCGCCAAGTCCATCTTCAACACTAAAGACAATGGTCACTCCGCCGAAGCTGAAGCTGGTGATGAGGATGACTCTGCTCCTACCTACTGCTTCATGGCACGAGGTGCCAAGGTAAACTCACGCGATGCTTAGTTCCAAACCTCTAGTGAAGATGACTCTGAATGTGAATCCAAACCTAGTTATATGACACTTGCTAAAATTGCAACTGAACAACAACTGCTATGGAACATATTCAAAAGCTGCTAGACAAAAGCGATGACCTGTTGGATGCGGAAATGAATCGAACTCAGTCTTGAATCGAAGACATTAAACATATTCGTGTTAAGTACAAGGAACTTGAAAGTCGTCATCAAACTCTCTCAGCCTCTCATGAGAAGTTGTCCTACGATTATGTTCAAAGGAAGCAAGATCTTGAGAAACTGGGAGCGTCTCATGAAGATCTTCAAAAATAGAATGATTCACTACTCGCTCAATAGATCAGTTCCGCTCAGGAAGAATTTGTTCCACCATGTTTAAAATGTCTTGAGCATGATAATGATGTCTCTGTTGCTGAATGTTCTACTTCCTCTAATGTTGCAATATCTTCAACTGCTGATGTGGTAACTAACCCCTCTACTGAGGATGCCGCTACTATTGGTGATGAGCATGCTAGGTTGAATACATTGCTTGAAACAGGCATGTACAAAAGCCTCAAAGGGCATCAGACTCTATGCGATGTCCTCAAGAAATAGATTCTGAACCGAAACCCTAGGAAAGAGGGTGTTGGGCTCGAGAGGAAAATGAATGTTGATGGTTCTTACTGGAAGCCTGAGCAGTACCCCAAAACCACCTGGGTTGCTGGTAAGGATCCTTTAGTGGACCCATCCACCTTATCTGGCTTCACTTGTACTAATCCCATTATCATTGATGAATCCTTTAACGCCAATTATAAGTTGTTTAAGAATCAGAATGGTGAAGTGTTTGCGAGGTATATTGGTACTAACCGCAGGAATGGGCCACCCTTGAAGAAGATCTGGGTGCCCAAAAGTTGTCTTGAGAAGCTTCCCGTTAATGTCGTCATGACGCCACCTGGGAAGAAGACAAACCCTAGACCAAAGGTGTCATATGGCCCAAAGGCTTCATACAGACAAAGGACCTCACATGGTCACCCTACCGCCAATGTTTTGTAGGAAAACCATCACAGGACTCATGAATATGAGCGTGTTTCTTCTAATCACTATGTTCACAAAACTAAGAACTTTTCTGCATATTCTTATGAGTATTATTCACCTCTTGCAAACCTATTTGCTAGGGCTCCAAAGCCAAAGTTCTCAGATGCTGCACTTAGACTTATTGCTTCTAAGCCACCCCTGAAGATGTGGGTGGTTAAGAATAATTAACTTCTCTTGCAGGGAAAGGTCTCAAGCCGGAAATCAAAGACTTCTAACGCCAATGCTGGGGACCTAAAACATCTTGTGGGATGCAAGATAAAGTGCTAGAATGGTCTTACCATGTATTTCGTCCCAGGGTTTCTTGAAGAGCATCCTATCCTGCCAAACCAAAATCTTAACTTTGATAATATGATTGTTCGCTACATGTTTCTGCTTCACAATACTCTTGGTGAAGCCTACCCTGCTAACTGCACTATAGTGCATGACTCCGAAAGCCATTGAATGGATCATGGACAGCGGCTGCACTAACCACATGACTGGTGATCAAAGTCTTCTCATGGATTCAACCCTATGTCCTTCTACTAAAATCCACATCACATTCGCTAACACTAGTAAAAGCAAGGTATTGTGTCAGTGAGAACGACACCTATGGGATCAACGGATCCCTACTGTGGTCGGCGGGCGCGGGGTTGTGAGAAGAGTAGGTCTAAGAGACAGCACAAAGGTCGTTTACCCAGGTTCTGGCCGCGGAGACGCGTAATACCCTAGTCCTGCTTTGGTGTGTATATCAGTGTTCTTGAACTAGCTATCGAGCGTGACGTACCCAAAGAGCCCGAATCCCCCTCCAGTACGCCCCGGGCCTCCTTTTATAGTCGAAGGACGCGCCACAGTGGCACACAGAAGATGTAAAGGGTACAGTACACTACAAAAAAAAAGACACATCCGTGACATTTTGGGCCGAACGATTTTTTTTCCTGTCATACTTATGACACTTCTATGACGATAATTGTGACAAAACCCGGTATCATCATAGATGTGGTAGGCTCCTACTTCTGTGACAAAAAAATCATGACATAAAATGGGCTTTTCGTCCTGGGCGGGCCGGAGACGCAACTGCATGACATTGTTTGGGCCGTCCATGACGGAAAATCTATGGTAGAAGCGAGGGCGAGGAAAATTTCGGGGAGTTCCCGGTTACAGTGGGTGGTCGGGGGCTGAGCGATGCACATTTCTCTCGTACACGTATGCGCGTGTGTGCGAGGCGTTGGGCTCTAACCGAACCCGAGCGAGGCATCGCCTAACTGAACCCGAGTGATTGCATTGCAGGCTACGCGTTACTGAACCCAAGCGATCGAGCGATTACTTCACTACTGTTGCTAACTGAAGCCGATTGATGCCGCCTCTG